>NC_139714.1:7035180-7455180 GCF_964188405.1 Protomyctophum parallelum
AAAGTAATTCCCTTTGAGCATGCAGCCTCAGCACGGCTGGTGTTTCAGCAATGAGCGCTGAAAGATATCTGGGGCACAACTTGAGATAATTGATTGATTGATTGCAGTATTTATTAACAGTTTTCAGAATTACAGTACATTTCAAGCACAACTCAATACAAAAACTGTCAACTGTGAGTGGACGACCAATAAAGCACTATACGCTTGTTTACAAGAGGGTCCACCATGTTCAATTCATCATAACATTTTGAGACATACAAATATATACTTCTATATAGCTAAAAAAAAATCATCATCATAAAGGAGGTAAAAATGGAAAAGAAAACACATACAGTGAGGGGGAAAAGGGGTGGGTGGGGAAATCAGATTTTACGGGGGCCAGTTTCGAATTGCAGCCATCCGTAGGTGCCCTTTTGAGAGCGGTTTTGAAGGAGTCAAGGGATTCGCATGTCTTAATGACCGTTGGGTAGCAGGGCGTTCCACATTTTGGTGGCATATGAATTTAGAATGACATCAGTGCATGAGACCCGGGGTACTTATGAAGGTTAAAGCTATTTGTCATGTCATTAAAGTCATCGTTAATAATTGTCCACCTTGGTAGTAGGAGTACTTTGAATTTGAGGTCCTGCGTTTGGGTCCAAAATATATCTGGGTTCCTGTTACTATAGGCCTATGGGATAGAACAAGCTATTCAGTCAAAACCACCTTTTTGCCATAGACGATGGTACACACTAGTACCTATAAGTTGCAAGCTCTGGCTCAGAGATTTTTATATTTTGCTGTTACTTTTCAGGAATTTGGAAAAAAGAACCTCATTGGTTCAGTCATTGCCAAAAACACAGGGGAGCATGCTGAGGCGATAGGATATGCAGAGCTGCCTTCCTACAGAACTGTTAAAACGCAACCAGGCATTCCTACTTGGGTGAAAACATGTTTACAAGATACGGCTTTCTTACCAATGAACACAGACTCGTGTCAAATGATTCACGTAACTTTTCTCCTCCTTTATGCATATTGCAAGCTTGATTGAATGCCTCATGTATTTGTCACAGCGGTATGTCTACTTACTATTATGAAAACTTTGCCTAGTAGTTCAAAGCTCAGCAGAATTTACCGCTGCTTTCCTTGATGCCAGGGCAAACCGTGGCACAGGAGAAGTAAATAAAATAGAATTATAATGGGTTTCAGAGTGCATTGTTCTGACTAGCTGCTCTCATGCTTATTTCATGGCAGACAGTTTGAGGGCGGCGAGAACGCGTACCTCGCTGTGACAGACCAATAACTCAGTCAGAGTGAGTGTCAGGAGAGCGGGACATAAATATAACATACGTATTGAATTGATGATAATCATATACTGTAGACCACATGAAGAGAAAACTGATGAAATATGAAAGAGCAGCAGGGATAAGTGATATAGCAGCAAGATAAAGGAGAAGATGAAGCGAAAATCACAGAGGAGAGACTATACAGAAAAGGGGAGAGGGAAATATTGAGTTGAAGAGAGGTAAAAGAGGAGACAACAATTTAACCCTTATACTAGTATTTCTTATTCTGTATCCTGAGTTTCAGGATAATAAGTTGCAAAATCGTGGGATAAAAAACAAACAAACATGACCAATTTGACCTCACAATGTCTGGTTTCTCAAATGTCACTTTCACAGGCACAGTGCACACGCACGGGCGGGTGGGTGGGCGAGCACGCAGACGCACACACGCTACTTTGAAATGCTGACAGTCTTGTACAAACTCATGCATGATGACACACGTTTTCGGCCACAGGGAGTTGCACCATGGCAACGGGGGTTGGGGGCGACTATGATGTCTGACTCATACAGGTGTGGGGAGAGATAACACACACACACACACACACACACACACACACGGCTGCACAAACACACACACACACACACACACATGAGAGAAAGATTGTACTGGCCTAAAATATGAGTTGACCTTCTGCATTCTTTTTTTTAACCCCCTCTAGAAAACGTAGATAAAATAATTCATAATAACAATGTAATATCCCTGTTTTATACTGAACTTAAAATAAGCAAAGAAATAACAAAAATCAGACCCTTCTGAACTGAGTGGTGACTGTACTGTACTGTACTGTACAAGCTCTCCTCCCTGGTGTGTGTGTGTGTGTGTGTGTGTGTGCACAGCTGCGCAACAGTGACACTTTGTGGTCAACAAACGCTATTGCTATTTCCATGCTTGGATGGACGGATACATGGACACGTATGTGTACACGTACACATAGGTACACACATTGCTATCTATAGGAGTGGCTAGCACCACTCAAAAATAGCTGATCTATGAGCTCACTCTGTATATCGCATGCAGTGTGAACTTGTAGATTGGCTATTTCAATCGAAAATATGAAAACATCCATAATTTGATGTGCACATGTCACCTTGTCCAGTACATACCAGTGAGTGTGCATGTGTACTCCACCTAGCAACACAATTTGAACAACCCACTGAGAGCTCTCTCTCTCTCTCTCTCTTGCCATCCTGCTGTGATGGGGGAATAATGAAGATGGATTCACATGGTCTAACACACACAAACACACATGCACGGTCACATGCACACGGACGGACACACCGCTTGTAAGCCGGCGGGTCTATTGTCTGTCTTCCCTCCCTGTGTATAGCTGTTCACGGGATTTGCCGTCAAGTATAGCGTCGGCTGTTGGTAGATTCGACCTTCTTGTATGCAAGCCACAGTACATGGTCCACAGAAGTTGCAAATGCATCCACTGTACTACTGTACATTGACGATGGTAGTTACAACTACGAAGCAGTTTAACGTCATGCCCAGTAGACAGACGCACGCACGCACGCATGCACACACACACACCAGAGTTTACTGAAGATAACACTTTCTCTCTCTGCAAGGAGACATATTTAGAGTGTGACCTTTGTGTTTCTATGGCCACGAGTGAGTTATGGGATGTAGGCCTCTACAGTATGTCCTGAGATGTGTATGCAGTAATTACTCAACACACACACACACACACACACACACACACACACACACGTACGCATGCACACAGTGTAGATGCAGCCAGACGTTTGTTATTTTAAGACAGACATCTGTGTAATGAAATGGGAATTATTATCAGTCTTCTTCTATCTTTTATCAGTACTCTTCTGCAAGATGTGTGTGTGTGTGCGTGTGTGTGTGCATGTGTGTGCGTGTGTGTGTGTGCGTGCATGCGTTATTAAGACCAGATAAATGGTTGTTAAATGTGTTTACTGTAATGGCTCAAACCAATTTTCCTTTCACCTTGAGCTGAGCAGCCACCTGAGACCACCATGTGTTCACAGTCTGCTGGGTCAAACCATCTGCTTCAGTGCTTCTCTTTAACTTTATCAGTTCCATGACCCCTTTGAGTGTACAAAATGACCCGTAAGGGTTCCATTTGTACACTCAATGTTACCAATCATATACCAATCAACTGGGGACTCAACCCCGGCTAAATGAGCCCCCCCCCCAGGGACTCCCTGGAACCCGCTCAAAGACCCCTGGGTCTCCGCAGACCCCACTTTGAGAACCACTGGTCTACTTCATGATTTCAAAGTAAAACTGTGTGATTGTTGTTGCTGCTGCTGTGCGGCCAGACTGTTGTGTTGCTTCATGTGATATGTTAAAATTATGTGTTAGAGGTGCTCCGATTGTTCGGTGGCTGATTTAAATCGGCAGAATCTAGCTCCTAATGACTTGATCGGCCGTCGCCAAATTCACCGATATGCAATTAATCCGATCTTTTTTTCTTTTTTAAAGCTGCGACTTTCACAACCAAAATAATGTAGCACTCTAGCCTTGGCTGCTCCTTCCCCGACCCAACAGACTGCTGTATATGAGCTGTATGACCCCAGTTTGAGCTGCATAGCATGCGTTATCTGTGTTGCACACACACACGTCACACACACACAACATTTTTTACAACTTCATACAGATAATGTATGAATAAGGACCACATGCTCCACACAGATGACATTCCAACTTGCATCTTTCCGTTGGCTTTTGTTTGCATTTCAGTTTCACCTCGCTAAAAACATACATCCACGTTGTTCAACAACTCTTCAGCAACAGCACGGACCACGCGCTGCTTGAAAGTGAAACTAAACTGCGGGTTGCCAGGTTGGTGCTTTCCAAGCAACTGGGCATTGTATAATGACCGAGCAAGAAAAGATAAACGATGATCAGGATCGGCCCCCAAAAATCGGAGCACCCCTACAATGCAACAAATGTATACATCCACCACTGCTTTCAACCTGCCGTCAGTTGTTCAAACTAATTCAGTGCGACATGTTGTGGGCTTGTGAGTTATTGTCATTACGCAACATTGTATTGCATTGTATGATAAAGTATCAAATAGGGCTTCACCCTTGTCCCTATTCTGGGCATGTCATGATGGGCAAACAGTCGAAATAGGTGTACATTGTGCAAAAACAAGTATAAACATTCAGTGAAAACAGCTGATTAACGATTGTAGATCCCGTTTTTTGCTATTTGACATACTCTGCTGTTCTATTTGACATACTCTGCTGTATGTGTATCTTGAGACAACTTGTGATTTGGCACTATGAGAATTGAAATGAAATTAATAGAACCGTGTAGCTCCTTCCAAACCTTGGCCTCTCTGTCTGAATTCTACTGCAGGCTTCGTGAACTATTATGCTTCAGCACATTTGCATCATCCCCAAAGAGAAATGGTCTGAAAGGAATGAGAATGTCTTGTTACAGCCGGGTATATAAGCTGAATGTATATACATAGCTGCATCTGTTAACCCCGTATTGTCAGAATTATTACATAATAATAATAATAATACAGAACAAACAAGTTGTGTTTTTGGCTTCAATCAGATGCTAGATTAAGTGGAAATTGTTCATTTGAATATAACGCATACCATATGTGTACTGTGTGTGTGTGTGTGTGTGTGTGTGTGTGTGTGTGTGTGTGTGTGTGTGTGTGTGTGTGTGTGTGTGTGTGTGTGTGTGTGTGTGTGTGTGTGTGTGTGTGTGTGTGTGTGTGTGTGTGTGTGGTAGGCTACAGTACAGTACGAGTAGTCCAGTACAGTACTGGTCTGGAGTACATTACAGTATGAGTAGTACAGTACGAGTAGTACAGAGCAGTACAGTAATACAGTACAGTACCGAGCCAGTACTGTACTACACTCTGTACAGTTCAGTACAGTACAGAGTACAGTAGGCTACAGTACAGTAGAGTACAGTGCAGTACAGTATGGTGTACAGAGTACAGTGCAGTACAGATTACAGTTTGATTAGTGCTACCCACTCCAAGGAACAGCACTGTGAAAAGTGTTGACCCCAATGTCAGATCTACAAGACATGCAGCAGACATGCAGCAGATCTACAAGCTCATATCGCGCCACCGAGTGGCGCGATACGAGCTTGTAGGTCTGCTATTTTTGAAAAATCAAAGAGCGACTGACATTTTTAGAATCTGATCTCAGGTCAGAATGGGTTCATCAGACCAGTGTGTGTCCGGCGGAAACCTCGTATGAATCTGATCTCAGGTCAGAATGGGTTATGGAATGTCTTTGTGGTCTCTCTGCAGCCTCTTCTGTTCCACATCGGCTACAGTACGTCTACACCGTCGCCTCCCAGGCCAGCCCTGTTCCTGACACGGTAAAAAAATGCTGCTTTAATTGAATTTCACATTGATTTTTCTTTGATTGTGACCTTTTATTTGTTACATCTATCTTCAAACTCACGACCCATTGCATCACAAAGCTGGTCTGTATTTTTTATGTTAGCACAATTTACCTCAAAGTTGTCAAATCTTTATCTCTCCAACTTCTGCAGCCATGTGGCAAATGTGGAGAAGCAAATACTTCCTGGTTAGTTGCATGGGTGTAATTTTCTCTCATGGCTTCTCATGCTTCCTTATAAGCATAAGAAGTCACAACAACAGGCAGTGCCTGTCACCATCACCTCAGCTGCGTTCATGCAAATCTGCATCAATTTGCATCATTTGTCCTAAAGGGGTTAACATCCAGGAAAGAATGCAGGCAGAAATACTAGTGAAAGATCAATGCTGGATCAATATATGGAGTGAGACATGTATCACGCCTCTCACTAGATGAACAACAGTACTACTGAAGATGTACTGCTGGGGAGGGGATACGAGACTGCAGAGACATGTCCAAAGTCCGCTCCTTCCTAAAATGTATTATTTATGATCGGCCAGTATAGTCATGTGAAATTCATACATTGAAGTGTTTTATCTTTGAGGGGCGCTAGCCCCTCCTATATGTCCAGCTTTGTGTGTACCACGGAAATGATTTGATTGGCACAGAATGTGATGAATGATGCCGATACTAGCGCCCCTCACTTCGCATGAGTGTGATTTTTGTATTAGTCAAGGCATAATTGGTTATTTGTGATAATGTGAATGAAAGGCTATTTTTATTTCATTGTAATAGAGACCTTACGTTTTCACCCTTTTTTACATTTGGCTACACTGCCATTTGTACAAATGACCAACACTAATAGTAAGGCAGTGCATTCATGTGGGGCGGGGGGGGGGGAGATGTGTGTCTTATGTTTAGCTACACTGGCAACACAAGACAATTGATATTGCGCTGTAGTTAATTAAAAGGGTTATCACAGGTCTTCAATATGTCCATACACAGGCGAGGGTGTCTGCGGCAAGACTTGTCAATGTCCGTGGAAAATATTAGATTTTGTTTTTACATAATATTATAATGTTCCTATTTTGATCATCAGTGATTTACTATGGCACATTAGGAGTCCACCAGTACAGTGGTCCCGCATAACTCTGTAATGGTTACGTCCTACCTGTAATGGTCCACTTTGAGGACCACAGCACTATTGTATAGATTTAGGGCTAGCTCTGTTTCTGGTATTTGTATGTTCATGGAAAAAAATACATTTTGACCATCACAAGTCTGCATGGCAATGGACGCTGGATGTGATGGAATTATGGCCCCCTTTTGAAACAAATGTAGACACCCCGGGCCCTGGGCCAGTTGGGAAGGGAATAAGATACAGTACATTGTACTGGGAACATTGGGAAGGGAAGAATCTGCATCTCAGGGCTTTGTGTGGCAAAGGATGGGTGCCCAATTAGGGCTTTTGGGCCTGTTACGTTTTTGGGAAATGGGGATTTAGGCTTTATATACTGTATATCTTAGGTGCGGCAATAAGAGACGGTGTACTGGGAACAGTTGGGAAAGGGAATGTACTTCTTCCTCTATTTTTTGGCCTATAATGACATGTCGCCAGGTGGAAAGTGTTTAATTATTCATACAAACGCACACTGGGCAGTGCCAGCACGTATGCACACACACACACACACACACACACACACACACACACACACACACACACACACACACACACACACACACACACACACACACACACACACACACACACACACACAATACTTCACGTACGGACAGGAAGGAAGTGGAGGCAGGCAGTTGGCTCATGTTGTTGAGCCAACTGCCCTCTGTATTGTCCTGCTTCTGTGTGCTGCTTCTATGTGTGTGTGTGTGTGTTGGGCACAATGTCAAAGACTTTAATTTACATAACGTGGGCTTTTAGAAATGTTCGATTTTGACGCTGTCGTGCAGAAACCTCATATTTCCATATTCCACAAAAGTACAAGCTAGAGATCCACTATTGTCCCTATTTTTTAAAGATTTTGAAAAAGTTTTGAGAAGAAGATTTTTGCCTCTATGCCCGGCAGATAGAGATGCTTACGTTTGTAAACTAATGACAACGTATTAACAAGAACTTTTTTTTCCTGAAAAGTACAGGTTTTGGACATAAAAGGTTTCTACATGACGATGATTTGTACGACACATGAGTAATGCGTATGCTTGTGGCTGTGCATGCATATGTGTTTTGGTGGAGTTACGTGTGTTGTGACACTGACAAACTGTTACTCTCTCTCAGTCCTGTGTGTGTGTGTGTGTGTGTGTGTGTGGGGGGGGGGGGGGGTCTTGGTGGTGTGATGTGTGTGGGGGTAGTCCAGCCGCTCCAGGTCCCAGCGACCGCACAGAATGATGCACAGTTTGCACACACACACACACACACACACACACACACACACACACACACACACACACACACACACACACACACACACTGCGGCCATTGTTCCCAGCTGTCCATGTGACTTTTAGTGACGTAAATCAAGGCCTTTGTCTGAGGGACAGAGTCCGAGTGCAAACTCACATGTAAAGACACTTCTTACCATCACGTCACATCTGAATGAAGCACTGTCTCTTCTCTTCTCCTTCAGATGTTCTCTTGTCTGTCTGCCTGTCCTCTCTTTCTGTCTCTTGCTCTCTATATGTTAATGTCTGTGTGTCACTCCCCATTTTTGTTTTACACGTTTATTTTAGTCTGTAATTTTCTCCATCTCACTATAGCTTAATCTCTCTCTCTCCATTGAGAACAACTGATTTAGAAGGCATTTGTAGAATTGTCCTCGGGTCTTAAAGGAGAATTCAATGCTAGAAGGCTTTCTTACCTTTATTTGTAGTTATTACGTCCCCACCAAAGAGGTGTTATTTTGTGTAAAAGCGAATTATTGGCTATTTCCCCTACCATAAGCCCTCAATGAATTGAATTGCATTGAATTGAATGGGGCATTGGAGTGTTGTGCTAATTAGATTTTTTCCATCGCTCAAAAATAATTTTTTTATCCTCTCTTCATAATGTAAATAGTATCCCAAGCGGCACACTTTACTACTTATTTAGATGGAAATAAGCGAATTAGCACAAAAACCCAACCCACTATTGAGGGCTTACTAGGGGAAATAGCCAATAATGCACTTTTGCACAAAATAACACCTGGACCTCTTTGGTGGGGACGTAAAAACTACAAATAAAGGTAAGAACGCCTTCTAGCATGGACTTCTCCTTTAATGGGTTAATATTCCAACGTCTGAGGTCGTTTCACTGCCAGCCTCTAATCTCTTCTCTTCCGTCTCTTTGCCAGCGAGCCGAGTGGCACACGCACATGCACACGCACACGCGCGCACACTCACACACACACGCACACGCACACACACAAGCTTCAATTGGAATCCTGTTCAAGGACTTTATGTTGATCCGCCAGTGGAGAAGTGGATCATGATAACACCACAATAATAATACAGTAAAGTCAAACTACATTAAAATGGATTCAAGCCCATCAGCTCACCCGACACAAGTTTGAAAATATTAAACAATATATGATTCATAATTTTAACACTCACGCACGCACACTGTGGCCCACACCCCCCAAGAACCAGTGCATTGTACTGTGCGGTATAAGTACATCCCATAATAATGACTGTCACCCCATGTCCTTTATAGTTCCGACCTCAGTTAGTCTTTGAGGACAAACACTTCACACACACCGAGATGCACAATGACTCCTCTGTGTGTGTGAGGGTGTGTGCGTGTGTGTGGAGTGGTGGTCTCTCCATAGAGCCGGTACTTCACACACAGATAGGAGGTTGAGGAGAGGCACTTCAACTTTGTCGAGCGGCAGACAGACTACACTCACACACGCTTTTTGTGAGCTTGTAGATATATTTTTGTTTTTTTTGGGGGGGGGTGCTTTTGCCTTTTTTTAATTTATTGGGTACAGTGATTTGACAGGGAAGGGGGAGAGAGACGGGGGGGGGGGGGGGGGGGGGGGACGACATGCGGCAAAGGCCGACGGGCTCTGGGCTCGAACCCGCGGCACGCTGTCAGGCTGTATTTACCGGCCTCCGATCTGTTGTAGATCTGTTGTTGGGCACGACACCGCCCTCCCCGCGACGAAGCATGCACGAAATGCTTCAGAATCAAAAACTTGTATACAGCTCTGCCAACAAACACAGATGTACACAAGCTTATAGATCAGTCGTTTTTGGCAAAGAGGTTTTGGTGTAGATGGGAGGAAGCGGTGCAAGTATAGTTTTAACTCCCGTCTGTTTCATTTGATATTCAATGTATGTTAAGTGCTCTAGTGGTTAATAATAACCCCACGCACGCTGGTGTGTTCTATACCGTTATACGCTATATGTAGTATGCCGCATAGACATTTTAGAAAAAAGGCGCTTACCGTCTGCTAACCGCTACTGTCATCCATTGATCACGCATGAGCGTGCAGCGGTAGCCTATACTGTACGTGCATGTGGTGCAGGGAATAATTAGTATACCGTCCAGTGTTGTTTTTGGCAACACATTTTGATTTTAGTTCTAGTCATAGTCTCTTGAATAGTTATCATTTAGTTTTAGTCACCTGGAATGTTTTAGTGTTAGTCGACTAAATGTCATAAGAATTTAGTCGACTAAATCTACAGTTGATTTAGTCAAACAAAATGTGTTTTGGCGGGCCGTCGCAATGACTGTTTTTTTTCACTTGCTGAAAATAGCCGATCTACAAGCCCACAGCGCGTCACAGCGCGAAGCATTATGTAGATCTGCTATTTTCAGCATGCAGTGTAAAATGACTTATACTGCAGGATCTCTCGTCCACTAGTCCCTTCCTAATATTTTAGTCTAGTTTTTATTTGTTGACGAAATCGTCAGTATATTTAGTCTTAGTCATCAATAGCTTAGTTTTCATGTTGTTTCCATGTAGTTTTCGTCAGTGGAAAAAGGTAGTCGACGAGACAAGATTTTGTCGTCTTGGTTTTAGTCAACGAAAACAACACCGATACCGTCTGACAAAACCTAGACTACAGCAGACTGTCCATGCATGACTACCAACATCACAAACACGCTTTATCTAATCCCCCCCCCCCCCTCTCTGTTATCATCAGTATTGACATGCGGAGTTGACAGAGTTCCAGTATGGCATCAGTCTGTTATCCAGGCCATTCACTGTCCTGAAGTAACCCTCATTTCCTCTCTCTCCCTCATTTAAAGCTGCTATAAGCAATAATATGTCAACATTTTAATGACCTTTTTTATTTTTTTGGTATTCAGACAGACCGCAATGGGTAAAACACTACACTACAAATAATGTAGTCTCTGATTTTCCTAGAAGCTTTGCCATTGGTCGATTTGCCTGTCTACTTCCTGATTGGTTAGTCATTTCGACCCGGGTTTTTTTCCCGACCGATGACAAAGCTTCTAGGAACATATTTGAATGCTGACTGAAGAGATGTGTCACAGAGACTACATTTCTTTGGGGAGCATTTTACTCATTGCTGGCCCTCTGAATAAAAACAAAAAATAAATAATTAAAATGTTGACATAATGTTGCTTATAGCAGCTTTAATGTTCATGAATATTCTTGTCCTGCATGTCGAAATAAACATCTGGGATTGATATGCCGATCGCGTTAATTTTGTGATATAGGCCAATATCGGCTGACCGATGAGATTATATACTTTTTGTTATTTTCTTTGCAGCGATGAGCCAATTAAATATGAAACTGCAGACGTGTATTCCAGCTGGATGCTGTTAACGTTGGAGAAGTCGTTGTCTGACACTTTCCTGTCTTAATTAGAGTCCACTTTCCTACAATGCTCTGGACAGGGATTTGACCAAAACTGCCTCGTCTAGTGATTTCTCTACAAGAAGAAACTGCAGACTTTTAAAGATATATATTTACATGCATGCGGGATACAGAGAGACAACAGCCTACAAGAGGGAGCGAGGGAGGGAGAGCCATACGATTGTAGTTTTAGCAATTTTTATAGAATAGATATAGATATTTTAATCAATTTTACTCCTATGTCCAGCTTTGACATATGTCCTATGTCCTATGTCCACAAACGTTGAAGACAGAAGTGAGGACGCCAATTGTGATTGGCCAGAATGAGAGGATGTATGATGGCGTATGATGATAAGAAGAGCGCCCCTCACTTCACATGGGTGTGATTTCTTGCAGTAATCTATATTAAATCAATTAGTTTGATTACCTGTTGCACCCTATACTGTTTCGTAAGCTGTCCCAGACAGACAGGTGTGTGCAGGACTGCATGTGTGTGTGTGCGTGCGTGTGTGTGTGTGTGTGTGTGTGTGTGTGTGTGTGTGTGTGTGTGTGTGTGCGCGTGAGAGTGACAGTCCAACTCCAAAATATAGAACACTTTGTTCTCTTCGCTCCCTCACTTATTCTCTTTCCTTCCTTTTGTCTGTGTTACTCTCACTCTCTCAACCTTTCCCCCTCTCTCTCTCTCTCTCTCTCTCTCTCTCTCTCCATCTTAGAAGGAGGTAGGTTACAGCAGAGGAGAGAGATGAGACAAGCTGAGGTCAGGGACAGGGCACAGAGAGAGAGAATAAGTTGTCAGTATGATGGGGAGTATGGACAGAAAGACACAGAGGTTTCGTCTACAGAGACAAACTTTGTGCGCCTCTATTCTCTCTTCCCTATTTGCACTCTTCCTTATATCGAGAGTCTGCACAATTTGACCCACTTTTACCAGTTGCACTGTGTGACAAAGTGATTGATTGTCCGACTGACAGCAGAGAACAGAAGACCGAAAGCTTTAAAAAGAACATATTGTTTACCCCATTCATTGTACAAGAGTGCAATGCAAAAATCAGAAAACAACTGAAAACAAACATTAAACCTAGCGCCCCTCAAAAATAACTAAAATAGTACAAGCTCACGATGTGTGATATCGTGACACTTTTTGAGTCTTGTCGGTCAGCTATTTTAGCCATTTATAAATATCTAATTGTGTTTGTGGGTTTTTACTACTTTGGATCCGTTTTGGACATACAGTACAAGGTTTCCAGGATTTGGAAAGATAACATGCACACACACGCAAACACACATATACATGCCGATCTCTAATGAAGGCACTTACGCACGCACGCACACGCACACACACACACACAAATAAAGAGAGCCCTGCAATAGTAGGTCGAGCTGTCTGCACCAGTGCGCCTCATTAAAAATAAATAAGATATAAGATAAGCCTTTATTGATCCCCAGAGAGAAATTCACAAGGTTCCAGCAGTCAGAGCAGTGAGGATAATGAAGCACATATAATAGGAGAGCTAGGAGGTGAGAACCAAACAAACAAAAACATCTGCCCTGGATCTGTGAATAAGTCAACATAATCAGTACAATGAATGCAGTGGCTTTTTGTGCAGAGTGCTGTTGCATGGAAGAGTGTATGGGTTGTGGTGGGTTTTGTGCATGTATGCGTGCGTGGCACTGTGCGGGATGCATGTCTATGTGAGCGCAACTTACAAGCTAGTGAAAGTCTGAAGTCTCAAAGTCATGGCTCTGAAATCATAAAGTCTTGATGATTCAGAACATAGAAGCAACTTTGTGCGTGTGCGCGTGTGCGTGTGCGCATAGATTAGGTTTATCCTTTGAGAGTGAAGTAAAAGATCCAGATGAAGCCTGGAGAGATTTGCTTGCTGTTTAGATAACATGCATACATGCGCCCACACGTGCGTGCGTACACACACACACACACACACACACACACACACACACACACACACACACACACACACACACACAGAGAGAGAAGGGGATATTGAAAGAGGATAATGACAGACAGACGTAGAGGGAAAGAGAGAAAGAGTTTCACTTTTCACTTTCAGAGTTATTGGCAAAATTATGCAATAGTTGTTTTTATGTTGCGTTGAGGATGATGAGGAGTGAGACTGACTCCTCACTCACTGATTGGTTGATGTTGGCAGGCCCTGGTTGGCCTCTATTGCATGTTTCCAGGAAAACGCCAGGCAGAGTGTTTTCCAAAGGTTTCCACTCTGGAAGGTGGTTTAACTTGGTTGCGTTTTCAACCCACGGAATCTTTTTATTTTGCTGTTTTCTCTAGAGAAAAGTCACAATTGCTCCTGACAAGCCTACGCCATTGTTGGGTGAATGAACAGTACTAATCAGACTAGAGAGAAGTGTTTCCCCATGACAGTGCCGAATGCCGATAAGCAAACTGTCTTCAAAGTATGTACTCCACGTTTGCCTGTAACCTGCATTAACCTCGTTGCATGTCGGCCGGAGTGGGTAGAGAGGCCGTCTGGGAATCAGAAGGTCACCGGCTCGACCCGCCCCGGCTCGCCCAGTGTGGCCCGAGCAAGACACGCACATCAAAGCAATCTGGACAGCCATCGGCTGGGTGAAGGTGGAAGAGAAATGTTCTCCTCCCCCACGGACCAGAACATATTACTCCCTTGTGTGATGAAGAGTGACTCAGAGTGAATGAGCACATAGAGGTCAGTGTGTTGCTCATTCACCTCACCCACTGCTAGTCAAAGTTGTGGAGATAGCAGATCTCTACAAGCTGTGTGACAGAGACTATCAGGCTTGTGCGTTACATTCACCCACTAACAAAAGGAAGACGAAAAATTACGAAAAATAAGATTTCCGTTGACTACCTTTTTCCACTGATGAAAACTAAATTGAAACTAAATAAAAACTCAGCTATGATGACTAAAACTAACATATGTACATTTTAAATTCTGGACTCTTAATTGTACAGTATAACAAGAGTATTTCAACATTGCAGTATTGATCATCGGTGTATCGTTCACGCACGTGCGCACGCACACGCACACACACACCTGGGTGAATGCAAAGCTTGATCTAAAGTGCTTTGGATAAAAGCGCTATATAAATGCACTTTAAATGCAATTTAACTTTAAATTCAGTTAATTTATGCATACTGTATTTTCCCCCAACTCTTTTTTTTCTTCTTTTTAGTTTAATGAGATTTCAGCTCAATCCATGTCCGTCCATCTTGATGATGGTCTTGTCTGCAACCAGACATTTACCGGTAATGGTTGCAGAACAGAATACCCACTTTCAACCTACGTACTTATGGTGTCCCTATTTTGGGCATGTCATTATAGGCGAACAACGTTTTTGCCTTTCAGAAAGTTGTTTGCACTTTGGAACTGAAGGTATTTTGAATGTATTATTTGAGCTTTTCTTTGTTCATGGATGTTTCTAAGGCCGGTGGTACTGTATACTGTAGGTCTATACGATTTGATTTGTACGGCGGCTGTGTAGAGTAATTTGAAGCACAGAGCAGTGATTGAGCAGTGATTACCAGCAGGTATGAAATGGAATGAACTATCGTTTCATCAGGTAGCACAATTTGTTCTGCTTTTAAGGCGACATAGATTGCACTGATATAACAATCACAAATGGATTACAGTTCATGATTGCACTGTGTGTGTGTGTGTGTGTGTGTGTGTGTGTGTGTGTGTGTGTGTGTGTGTGTGTGTGTGTGTGTGTGTGTGTGTGTGTGTGTGTGTGTGTGTGTGTGTGTGTGTGTGTGTGTGTGTGTGTGTGTGTGTGTGTGTGTGTGTGCACGAGCATGTGCGTGTCATTGCATGTTATAACAAACCCAATATGTAGCCTCCACTAGCAAAACATTAAAACCATTTAATATAACCTCTAAAATCACTTCTATCATAGGACATCTATACATACAGTATATTGAACTCTCTGGAATCCTTTGACAGCAATAAACAGCCACACACACACACACACACTGTTTAATAAGTGAAGAGTCTCCCTCTTAAATAAATTAAATTGGGGCAAAGGACGGGAACTTTGGAGCGACCGCTCCATATGCTATATGTTTGAGTGGATTAAAATACACTCATCCAAATGAAAGTGGGAGCACAAAGCATGGCTTACACATGATGCATGACACTGCATCTAGTCTGGTGCATTCTAATGGAGTGCAGCAAGCGGAGCAGACTGCCGCGTCGGTGCTATCTATGTCTGCAGACCTCTCATGCTATGTTTGGAATTTAATACACGGTGAATTTAGCTCCGAGTTCAATTAACATTCAGGATTTTACTAGGTTGGCATTGTACAAAGTCAGTAAAATGAAAATGCCACCCACCTGTCTTTGTATATAATCTGTCTACAGTAGGTATCGGTCTGAGATGGGTGGATGAGTAAGTGATGGTTAAAATTAAGCAATAAGCCACGAGAGGTCTGCGCGTCGGGTCTGCCTACGCTCCCAGGCAGTGTAAAATACCCGGTAAGCTGGGGCCTCGAGTGGCTTATTGCTTTTCCAAAACGGTTACAAACATATAGCAATATTAAAACTATTAAATTCACAAAAGTATCTACGCTTTGTGCCACCAGAGCGAGCGACCCAGAGCCAAAACACTTCCTTGTTTTGCTCCGCAAGTAGCCTATGTGACGGGAGAATAGCGCTTGATGTATTTACGGGGCTGCCTGGAGCCACACATTCACAGTCATATGAGCCGGGCGGTGCTTAGACGCCCGCACGGCATGTGTTTGTAAAGCAATCAAGCGCTCCCCTTCCCCAGTTCAGCTACAAGGCTGCAGTTTGATACAAAGTGATTGAAGCAGTGGGTTATCGGTGAAATTTACACCGGTCACGTGACGGTAACCAGCCAATCAGAATGAAGTATTGGGACTACCCGTTTTAGAATGTGTATTTTAGGGTTGTCCGGATCCGATCACGTGATGGGAAATCGGGCCTGATCACATCACACAGTGTAATCATTGCTATAGATAGAGTGTCTGCTGGAGAGTGTCTCTCCAGCTCTTTAATAAACAGAAAATACATTTTCAGTTGGTTTGCCAATTTCATCCAATCAGGAGAGAGTGCCCATTTATAAGCTTCAATTTTATAGTGTTCCAGTTCCAATCATTTCTAAAATTGGTATCCAGACCTGAAAATGTATTTTCTGTTTACTAGCACAACCACTCTCGCAATGCTTACTATCAGAATATGGAGCTATTTTAAACGTATTACTGCAGCGTTGATGACTACATGAACAGATTGAAAGATAAGTGGATGGCTAGATATTATGGCTCAGCTGAATTTGGTAATCAGAACACCCATGAGGTTGTGGTATGACAATGATGATGAATGATCATAGTACGCTAAGTTAGATTTAACTAATATTTTAACCTTTGTTGTGAAAAAGGTGAGATGGCAGCAAATTTAGATTTTAGTTTTAGTCATAGACTCTTGAATAGTTTTCATTTAGTTTTAGTCATATTTTAGTAACCTGGAATGTCTTAGTGTTAGTCTAGTTTTAGTCGACTAAAATGTATTTTGGCTGCCGTCATAATGACTGTTTTTACACTTGCTGAAAATAGCCGATCTACGGTTAACATGCGTTGCCGGTTAAAAATCACCCGTGGCTTCCCTGTGATGTTAAGGTTTATTGGGGCGGTGGCTCAGGGGTAGAGTGCCTGGATGGCAACCGTAAGGTTGCCAGTTCGAACCCGGGCTCCCCCAGAGTTACTGTCGAAGTGTCCTTGAGCAAGACACTGAACCCCTAATTGCTCCCGATGTGCTAGTTGGTGCCTTGCATGGTTTCCGCTGCCATCGGTGTATGAATGTGTGTGTGAATGGGTGCATGTAATGCACAATCTCTGTAAAGCGCCTTGGATAAAGGCGCTATATAAATGCACCATTTACCATTTATTGGGTAGGGTGTCGCACGAATGTGGAAGCACTCGTGCGGCTGTTATCGGCAGTTGGCGGTGGCGACGACATCGCGGCTGTCACTGTTGTGCAGCCTAACACACACATGTATTAACTGTATACATGATGATTTCAGGTGTATCTGTACAATACAGTGCAGTCCACTCGAGGGACCCCCTGGGGACCCCCACACGTTAACTCTGTCATTTCTCTGTTTCGGACGCCGGTGGCTCGCCGGAACCGGGCTGGCACCCTGGGCGTGTTCCTGCGGGTCTGGAACTTCTGAGGACCCCCCCGGGGACCCCCACATGGAGTTACACCACTTACTTTACTTCACACGGGTGTGATTGTCTTGTTTTCATTTTTTTTTTATCACCAAATGATGATACCAAATAAAACAAGACAAAAACTAAAACGAACAAACAAAAGATAAACAGAAAATCAGCTTGTCATGAACTACTTTAGAAACTTTCTCTCTTATATACTTTTAATATAAAAATCTGCAATCTAGAGAGAGAAGGAGCGGAGGGGCAGTTGCCAAGGAGGTGCCCTGCTGTTTTTCTCTCTCGCACCTGGAGGCACCGCTTACATTTCCTGTCTCTGTGAACCTTTTCAACACACACACACACACACACACACACACACACACACACACACACACACACACACACACACACACACGAAAAAAGAAAAATGTACCCGTAGCTCCCTGCAGGCTAATGTGCAGTATTGTTGACTGCAGAGCTCAGAGGCATAACAGTAAATTAGGACTCTGTACTGTACTACTGTATTGGGCTAATTTATGTCAGAAAATTGCAAATGGAGCCAAGAGTTGCGTGAATAGTGAAAACCTTTCTGTACTGTAATTCTGTGGTCCTCAAACATTTTCAGATCAAGGACCTCCAAATGAATAGTTGGCCTATCTGGCTGCAGACCCACATCTGAATATTTGTGGCAGGAGATTTAACACAAATAAATAGAGGATCTACAAGCTCACAACGCATTGCAAACATGTAGATTGCCTATTTATAAGGCGCCTGAAAGGCGCCTTATAAATAAATAAAATGTAAATGTATTTAACCAACACATGCTGCATAACCATTATGGTTAAAGTGGTTGAACACATTTTGATGCTGTATTAACAGCATTTTCAAAGGGGGGAACCCCTTTGAAAACCAAGTCGATCCTCTCCCTAGTACTCGGCTCATGCTGCTACCCAATCGCCCTCCCATCAGACCCAAATCCACCCCAACAGTGTAATCTCCCACATCCCCTCCACTCCACCCATCCCACACTGTGTTCATGCAGCTACAGCTTCTCAACAGCCAAGTCACGACCCACACTGCAACTGCACACTTTCGAGTTACGACCCAGATTTGACCAAGTTTGGAGTATAGCCTTATATGTCTGATGCATACTTGGATGCATGCCGGTGTTGCGTATGTGAAATAGCAGATCTAAAAGCTCAGAACTTGTTGTGAGCTATAACTCTGGGCTCCCCCAGATTTATAGTGTGGAAGTGTCCTTGAGCAAGACTCCGAATCCCTAATTGCTCGCGATGAGCTGGCTGCGGTATACCTTGCATGGTTTTTTCACCGCCATCGGTTTATGAATGTGTGTGAATGGGCGAATGTATGAATCTATGTAAAGCACCATTTACTGTGCTATATTGGCATGAAAGTTGAGAACGATGACATTAAGTCACCCTGATCATAAATATATATTTACTTTATTGATTTGCTGTCGGAGAGAGTGAGCGGGTGTGTTTGTGTGTGGCTGTGTGCCACATTGTGCAGTAGAGTGGAACAATCATATCATTTTGGTTTGCATTCCCTCTCTCTCTCTCTCTGTTTTATTTTTGATTTGATTTAATTGGTATATTCATAATACAATTCATTATGATTCTGCTTCTGTCTGTGTCTGTCTTTCTTTCTTTCTTCACTCTCCATCATTGAATCTGTTCATTTTTCATTCTGTGTGTGTGCGTGCGTGCGTGATTGAGTCAAATTATACAACCAGATCAGGGGGGCATAAGGTCTACACAGTACTCTTTTCAAAAATGGCTCACTTGCTTCCTTTCCTGACTCTTCCATCACCATGGTTATTGTCAGGGCAACGAGTTACCTTAGCGACTAGTATGTTTCTCTCTCTTTTCCCCGTCAGTCTCTCTCCGTTGCTACGGCAGCTCAGTGCCATAATTACTGAGGGAACTGGAAGCCAAAAGCAATTATAAACATTAGCCACACACACACACTCTGTCTCACCACCCCGACTCCAAATTTATTTTCCTCTCCCTAATATGAACGTATTAGAAGCCCAGATACAGAAATGTCACCTCTTGAATAATAAGGCTGTGTGTGTGTGTGTGTGTGTGTGTGTGTGTGTGCATGCATGCATGCGTGCATGCGTGTGTGCATGCGTGTGTCTGAGTCGTCTTGTTGGGGCTTTTCCAGAGTACCCGGTCTACCTGACTGTCTGTGTCCCTTTTTGTGCCCATATATGGAGATATATAAAGTGTATACACACACACACACACACACAAACACACACACACACACACACACACACACACACACACACAGTTATGTATCACTTTCCCCGCCAATTGCGTGAATCCGCATCATTTGGATTAATCTGGCCCAGCGCCAATGGCGGCGATTAATGTTAATTGGTCCTTTTATAGGGCTTTTGATCGATGATGCTACTGACATTAGCATTGGGTTGATAGCTGATGTTGTCAACAAGACTGGAGCGCCCCATCTTGAACTGTGCACGCACTGTATCTTTTTCTTTCGATCGCTTTTATCTCCAATTCCTTATCCCAGATGGCATTTCTGGTCAAAACAAGGTTTATTCTACGGCCCATACTGTATCTGTGATCGTCGCGCAGCGGGAGAACAGAAGTGATATGCGACAACACACACACTAGTTAGACCAGAGGTTCCCAACCACTGGTACTGGTATACTAGTACCACTGGTCGTACTTGAGCCCCCCTCTGGTGGTACGCAGAGAGAGGAGAAAAAAGACAAAAGTGGATTGAACCACCCGCTACCACCCTTAGATCTCATGCTGTATGGGGCTGACCTGTTCTGACATTCCATATGTTGATCTGACCTCATCAAACCCTGTACACTCAAGACAGACATGCTACTTAAAGTGCCAGCGCTCGCCCAGCAATCTGACATCAATGAGGCGGATGCGTGCACGCGACCTCGCCCTTTAGGGCGAAGGTTGAGGTGGCTTCTCGCCCTCAGGCGTCTTACTACAGGTAGTTCTACCCCTCAGACGTCTTACTGCAGGTAGTTCTTAACCTGACACTGCCAGATGAGGGCGGTATTGGGTAACCATGTTCCCCAACACAGCACTCATCTGGGATCTCTCAGGCAGTTGAGCTCACAAAAATCCGTTCCGTACTGGACCAATCAGCGTGAGCTAAGGGCGGGATATGTGCGAAACCGGATGTGAAGCTATATAGACACGTCAATATGATTGGTTGTGTTTGCACGCCCACACGGAACAGCCCCGTCATCGAATTTGCTTCCGCGATCCCAGATCCCAATAAGCTGTGAAACAAATTTGTGTAGCAAGCTTCTTGGATCTGGCAGCGTCAGGTTAGGTAGTTCTACCCCTCAGACGTCTTACTACAGGTAGTTCTACCCCTCAGACGTCTTACTGCAGGTAGTTCTACCCCTCAGACGTCTTACTGCAGGTAGTTCTACCCCTCAGACGTCTTACTGCAGGTAGTTCTACCCCTCAGACTTCTTTATACAGGTAGTTCTACCCCTCAGACGTCTTACTGCAGGTAGTTCTACCCCTCAGACGTCTTTATACAGGTAGTTCTACCCCTCAGACGTCTTTATACAGGTAGTTCTACCCCTCAGACGTCTTTATACAGGTAGTTCTACCCCTCAGACGTCTTACTACAGGTAGTTCTACCCCTCAGACGTCTTACTACAGGTAGTTCTACCCCTCAGACGTCTTACTGCAGGTAGTTCTACCCCTCAGACGTCTTTATACAGGTAGTTCTACCCCTCAGACGTCTTTATACAGGTAGTTCTACCCCTCAGACGTCTTTATACAGGTAGTTCTACCCCTCAGACGTCTTTATACAGGTAGTTCTACCCCTCAGACGTCTTTATACAGGTAGTTCTACCCCTCAGACGTCTTTATACAGGTAGTTCTACCCCTCAGACGTCTTTATACAGGTAGTTCTACCCCTCAGACGTCTTACTACAGGTAGTTCTACCCCTCAGACGTCTTACTGCAGGTAGTTCTACCCCTCAGACGTCTTACTGCAGGTAGTTCTACCCCTCAGACGTCTTACTGCAGGTAGTTCTACCCCTCAGACGTCTTACTGCAGGTAGTTCTACCCCTCAGACTTCTTTATACAGGTAGTTCTACCCCTCAGACGTCTTACTGCAGGTAGTTCTACCCCTCAGACGTCTTTATACAGGTAGTTCTACCCCTCAGACGTCTTTATACAGGTAGTTCTACCCCTCAGACGTCTTTATACAGGTAGTTCTACCCCTCAGACGTCTTACTACAGGTAGTTCTACCCCTCAGACGTCTTACTGCAGGTAGTTCTACCCGTCAGACGTCTTACTACAGGTAGTTCTACCCCTCAGACGTCTTACTACAGGTAGTTCTACCCCTCAGACGTCTTACTGCAGGTAGTTCTACCCCTCAGACGTCTTACTACAGGTAGTTCTACCCCTCAGACGTCTTACTACAGGTAGTTCTACCCCTCAGACGTCTTTATACAGGTAGTTCTACCCCTCAGACGTCTTTATACAGGTAGTTCTACCCCTCAGACGTCTTTATACAGGTAGTTCTACCCCTCAGACGTCTTACTACAGGTAGTTCTACCCCTCAGACGTCTTACTGCAGGTAGTTCTACCCCTCAGACGTCTTACTACAGGTAGTTCTACCCCTCAGACGTCTTTATACAGGTAGTTCTACCCCTCAGACGTCTTTATACAGGTAGTTCTACCCGTCAGACGTCTTTATACAGGTAGTTCTACCCCTCAGACGTCTTACTACAGGTAGTTCTACCCCTCAGACGTCTTTATACAGGTAGTTCTACCCGTCAGACGTCTTACTACAGGTAGTTCTACCCCTCAGACGTCTTTATACAGGTAGTTCTACCCCTCAGACGTCTTACTACAGGTAGTTCTACCCCTCAGACGTCTTACTACAGGTAGTTCTACCCCTCAGACGTCTTACTACAGGTAGTTCTACCCCTCAGACGTCTTTATACAGGTAGTTCTACCCGTCAGACGTCTTACTACAGGTAGTTCTACCCCTCAGACGTCTTTATACAGGTAGTTCTACCCGTCAGACGTCTTACTACAGGTAGTTCTACCCCTCAGACGTCTTACTACAGGTAGTTCTACCCCTCAGACGTCTTTATACAGGTAGTTCTACCCCTCAGACATCTTTATACAGGTAGTTCTACCCCTCAGACGTCTTACTACAGGTAGTTCTACCCCTCAGACATCTTTATACAGGTAGTTCTACCCCTCAGACGTCTTTATACAGGTAGTTCTACCCCTCAGACATCTTTATACAGGTAGTTCTACCCCTCAGACGTCTTTATACAGGTAGTTCTACCCCTCAGACGTCTTTATACAGGTAGTTCTACCCCTCAGACGTCTTTATACAGGTAGTTCTACCCCTCAGACGTCTTACTACAGGTAGTTCTACCCCTCAGACGTCTTTATGCAGGTAGTTCTACCCCTCAGACATCTTTATACAGGTAGTTCTACCCCTCAGACGTCTTTATACAGGTAGTTCTACCCCTCAGACGTCTTACTGCAGGTAGTTCTACCCCTCAGACGTCTTTATACAGGTAGTTCTACCCCTCAGACGTCTTACTGCAGGTAGTTCTACCCCTCAGACGTCTTACTGCAGGTAGTTCTACCCCTCAGACGTCTTTATACAGGTAGTTCTACCCCTCAGACGTCTTACTGCAGGTAGTTCTACCCCTCAGACGTCTTACTGCAGGTAGTTCTAACCCTCAGACGTCTTACTGCAGGTAGTTCTACCCCTCAGACGTCTTACTGCAGGTAGTTCTAACCCTCAGACGTCTTACTACAGGTAGTTCTACCCCTCAGACGTCTTACTGCAGGTAGTTCTACCCCTCAGACGTCTTTATACAGGTAGTTCTAACCCTCAGACGTCTTACTACAGGTAGTTCTACCCCTCAGACGTCTTACTACAGGTAGTTCTACCCCTCAGACGTCTTACTGCAGGTAGTTCTAACCCTCAGACGTCTTACTGCAGGTAGTTCTACCCCTCAGACGTCTTACTGCAGGTAGTTCTAACCCTCAGACGTCTTACTACAGGTAGTTCTACCCCTCAGACGTCTTACTACAGGTAGTTCTACCCCTCAGACGTCTTACTGCAGGTAGTTCTACCCCTCAGACGTCTTACTGCAGGTAGTTCTACCCCTCAGACGTCTTACTGCAGGTAGTTCTACCCCTCAGACGTCTTACTGCAGGTAGTTCTACCCCTCAGACGTCTTACTGCAGGTAGTTCTACCCCTCAGACGTCTTTATACAGGTAGTTCTAACCCTCAGACGTCTTACTACAGGTAGTTCTACCCCTCAGACGTCTTACTACAGGTAGTTCTACCCCTCAGACGTCTTACTGCAGGTAGTTCTAACCCTCAGACGTCTTACTGCAGGTAGTTCTACCCCTCAGACGTCTTACTGCAGGTAGTTCTAACCCTCAGACGTCTTACTACAGGTAGTTCTACCCCTCAGACGTCTTACTACAGGTAGTTCTAACCCTCAGACGTCTTACTACAGGTAGTTCTAACCCTCAGACGTCTTACTGCAGGTAGTTCTACCCCTCAGACGTCTTTATACAGGTAGTTCTACCCGTCAGACGTCTTACTACAGGTAGTTCTACCCCTCAGACGTCTTTATACAGGTAGTTCTACCCGTCAGACGTCTTACTACAGGTAGTTCTACCCCTCAGACGTCTTACTACAGGTAGTTCTACCCCTCAGACGTCTTTATACAGGTAGTTCTACCCCTCAGACATCTTTATACAGGTAGTTCTACCCCTCAGACGTCTTACTACAGGTAGTTCTACCCCTCAGACATCTTTATACAGGTAGTTCTACCCCTCAGACGTCTTTATACAGGTAGTTCTACCCCTCAGACATCTTTATACAGGTAGTTCTACCCCTCAGACGTCTTTATACAGGTAGTTCTACCCCTCAGACGTCTTTATACAGGTAGTTCTACCCCTCAGACGTCTTTATACAGGTAGTTCTACCCCTCAGACGTCTTACTACAGGTAGTTCTACCCCTCAGACGTCTTTATGCAGGTAGTTCTACCCCTCAGACATCTTTATACAGGTAGTTCTACCCCTCAGACGTCTTTATACAGGTAGTTCTACCCCTCAGACGTCTTACTGCAGGTAGTTCTACCCCTCAGACGTCTTTATACAGGTAGTTCTACCCCTCAGACGTCTTACTGCAGGTAGTTCTACCCCTCAGACGTCTTACTGCAGGTAGTTCTACCCCTCAGACGTCTTTATACAGGTAGTTCTACCCCTCAGACGTCTTACTGCAGGTAGTTCTACCCCTCAGACGTCTTACTGCAGGTAGTTCTAACCCTCAGACGTCTTACTGCAGGTAGTTCTACCCCTCAGACGTCTTACTGCAGGTAGTTCTAACCCTCAGACGTCTTACTACAGGTAGTTCTACCCCTCAGACGTCTTACTGCAGGTAGTTCTACCCCTCAGACGTCTTTATACAGGTAGTTCTAACCCTCAGACGTCTTACTACAGGTAGTTCTACCCCTCAGACGTCTTACTACAGGTAGTTCTACCCCTCAGACGTCTTACTGCAGGTAGTTCTAACCCTCAGACGTCTTACTGCAGGTAGTTCTACCCCTCAGACGTCTTACTGCAGGTAGTTCTAACCCTCAGACGTCTTACTACAGGTAGTTCTACCCCTCAGACGTCTTACTACAGGTAGTTCTACCCCTCAGACGTCTTACTGCAGGTAGTTCTACCCCTCAGACGTCTTACTGCAGGTAGTTCTACCCCTCAGACGTCTTACTGCAGGTAGTTCTACCCCTCAGACGTCTTACTGCAGGTAGTTCTACCCCTCAGACGTCTTACTGCAGGTAGTTCTACCCCTCAGACGTCTTTATACAGGTAGTTCTAACCCTCAGACGTCTTACTACAGGTAGTTCTACCCCTCAGACGTCTTACTACAGGTAGTTCTACCCCTCAGACGTCTTACTGCAGGTAGTTCTAACCCTCAGACGTCTTACTGCAGGTAGTTCTACCCCTCAGACGT
Organism: Protomyctophum parallelum; assembly: GCF_964188405.1. Lineage (NCBI taxonomy): Eukaryota > Metazoa > Chordata > Actinopteri > Myctophiformes > Myctophidae > Protomyctophum > Protomyctophum parallelum. Next base: position 7,060,897 of record NC_139714.1, read on the forward strand.
CTTACTGCAGGTAGTTCTAACCCTCAGACGTCTTACTACAGGTAGTTCTACCCCTCAGACGTCTTACTACAGGTAGTTCTAACCCTCAGACGTCTTACTACAGGTAGTTCTAACCCTCAGACGTCTTACTGCAGGTAGTTCTACCCCTCAGACGTCTTACTGCAGGTAGTTCTAACCCTCAGGCGTCTTACTGCAGGTAGTTCTACCCCTCAGACGTCTTACTACAGGTAGTTCTACCCCTCAGACGTCTTACTGCAGGTAGTTCTACCCCTCAGACGTCTTACTGCAGGTAGTTCTACCCCTCAGACGTCTTTATACAGGTAGTTCTAACCCTCAGACGTCTTACTACAGGTAGTTCTACCCCTCAGACGTCTTACTGCAGGTAGTTCTACCCCTCAGACGTCTTTATACAGGTAGTTCTACCCCTCAGACGTCTTACTGCAGGTAGTTCTACCCCTCAGACGTCTTTATACAGGTAGTTCTAACCCTCAGACGTCTTACTACAGGTAGTTCTACCCCTCAGACGTCTTTATACAGGTAGTTCTAACCCTCAGACGTCTTTATACAGGTAGTTCTACCCCTCAGACGTCTTTATACAGGTAGTTCTAACTCTCAGACGTCTTACTGCAGGTAGTTCTACCCCTCAGACGTCTTACTGCAGGTAGTTCTACCCCTCAGACGTCTTACTGCAGGTAGTTCTACCCCTCAGACGTCTTACTACAGGTAGTTCTACCCCTCAGACGTCTTACTACAGGTAGTTCTACCCCTCAGACGTCTTTATACAGGTAGTTCTACCCCTCAGACGTCTTTATACAGGTAGTTCTACCCCTCAGACGTCTTTATACAGGTAGTTCTACCCCTCAGACGTCTTACTACAGGTAGTTCTACCCCTCAGACGTCTTACTACAGGTAGTTCTACCCCTCAGACGTCTTACTGCAGGTAGTTCTAACCCTCAGACGTCTTTATACAGGTAGTTCTACCCCTCAGACGTCTTTATGCAGGTAGTTCTACCCCTCAGACGTCTTTATACAGGTAGTTCTAACCCTCAGACGTCTTTATACAGGTAGTTCTAACCCTCAGACGTCTTTATACAGGTAGTTCTAACCCTCAGACGTGACAGCACACCTAGCCGTTAATAGAAGATTTGAGAACGGATTAATCACATTAGAAATATCATCAGTTGTGCTGATTAGTGATAGACAATCAAAGTTATACTTATTGTGGTGGTACTTGGAGAGCCAAATATTTTCTGAGGTGGTACTTATATAATAGTATAATCCTGGTGTGGAAAGAAATATTATATATACAGGTACAACAGACAGATAGACAGACAGACAGATGTTTTACACTCATGTTGCATATAGAGATGGGAAGCAGACAGATAAAGGGGAGGGAATATAGAATATAGAAGTGCAGATAGACTAAAAGGAGAAATGTAATTTGATACCATCTCAATGGAAAGCAGTGGGGGGTGAGAACCGGACCTAGCCAGAGGGGGGGTGGGTGTGTGTGTGTGTGTGTGTGTGTGTGTGTGTGTGTGTGTGTGTGTGTGTGTGTGTGTGTGTGTGTGTGTGTGTGTGTGTGTGTGTGTGTGTGTGTGTGTGTGTGTGTGTGTGTGTGTGTGTGTGTGAGAGAGTGCGCGCAGAGAGGATGTCTCCATGGCAATAAGTACTGCTCATTAATTAGGGTCCATCAACAAGCCATGGCAGCAGGTGTTTTCATGCACAAATGCACACACACCAAGCCCTGGCCAGGAGAGGAAGCATTGAAGCCAAATGGACATGCTGGCCGACTGTAGTTACTGCAGCTCGAGCCGAACTGGGCTTGTCTACAGTATGGCATATAATTGCTCCTTAAAACAACAATGAGCGCCGGGATTTCTTTCAAAATAGAAGCTTGGGGTGCCGGGCAGATATGGCAGCTTTTACGCTAATAGCAGGTCTAAGTAATATTACCACAATCCATACTATAACTGATACAATTGTGGTTTGGTAGCTGGATGCATAGTGAATTGCAATGTGTGCGCGTGCGTGCGTGTGTGCGTGTGTCGTCGTCATCTCTATAACTCAATATTTCAGACAGCTCCAGGCAGATTTCTCCAATCAATGAACATTGAACAAATCAAAAAGTGAGGTCAGAGCTGGAGGAAGGACATAATCCATTCAGTCGGGTTGCACTACACTATAATTCAAATAGTAATGGACACCTTTTCTAATTAATGTTATTAACCAAAGACTGTACAAGTCTTTGGTTTCCTGAAAGTTCTGGTTCTGAGCCTTTGCATAGACGGCAAACCCACGTGGACAAGCAATCTGTCCAACATCTGCAAACACACTGGACAACGTCTTGGGGCACTGTGTAAACTGGGCCTGGGTGTGGTTGACCTGGGTGTGGTTGACCTTAACCCATTTTTGGCGGGAACCCCTTTTGGTGTTTTAAAGCATTATGTTATACTTTAGCTATTGAAAAATAGCAGATCTACAAGCTCATAGTGCGGCACATGAACTATTACAGAGTGAACATTTTAACTAAAATCTTTGCTTCTGGGGGGTCCCTGGAACAACATATTTTCAGATGGGGGTCGGTGGCCAATTACATATAATTTTTGGGGTCCTTGACATGAAATATTGAGCACCACTGATACAGAAACATGAGGTATTTCAGAAAACTGTCAGAATTTAGAAGACATTTTTTAAATTTCGACGTCAGGCCTAAATGGGTTTACGGTTTTGTTGCAAGGAGTTGCAACTGGTGTGATTTGGGCTTTACAGTAACCATACTTCCTTTTTTCGGTTTGGGCTTCAGACTGTATAGGTATGATTGGAGCCTCCTATTAGAGAGTTGCATCAATGAGGGGGCAGAAAACGGCACCAGCCGCATGTAGTTCATGTAACTCGAAATAGTGACAAACTCTCATGGACTCCAGTGCATTCCGTAAACCTCAGGTTCAGGGCTTTTGTCACTATTCAGTATTCGCCAATAGAAGGCTATGTAGAAGACGTGGTCCAATGAAGTGGACCACGTAATGGTTGCACCACTATAGTTGATACTGATTTGCGAGAAGTATTTGCTGTGTCTGTTAAAATGCAATACGCTCCATACGCAGGTTTGCTCCAAACAGGCAGTAGTATTCAACTATGCATGAAACGGTTGCATCACTAGTTAGTTAGCTGAATGTCCTGCAGGCACCCTGGCGGTCACTGTGGAGCTGCTAATATAATAAACACAACAAGGAGAGATTTTATAGTTTCAGTAAGAAGCTGTACAATCCTCAGTTATCTCTGTGGATATGAAAAATGATGCAGTGCCATAAAGTTTATGGCCATGAAGTGTAAATTCTGCCATTAGCACTTCTCTCCTGGTAGACTGACTCTGGAAACTTGAGTAATTAGTACTGCCAGGAGATGAATAACACCATATAGCCATGACTCTGTTCTAATTGTAACTCCAGGGACCACGGCGTGTGTGTGTATGTGGCTATGAGTTAGCAGTGGTAATATGGATTGTTGCTTTTGTGCGTGTGTGTGTGTGTGTGTGTGTGTGTGTGTGTGTGTGTGTGTGTGTGTGTGTGTGTGTGTGTGTGTGTGTGTGTGTGTGTGTGTGTGTGTGTGTGTGTGTGTGTGTGTGTGTGTGTGTGTGTGTGTGTGTGTGTGTGTGTGTGTGTGAATGCAAGTTCTTCAGCACTTTAACTCAAGTAAAAATATTTACAGAGTAGTTGAGTAATAATTGACTACACCAAAAATATATTAGAATTTTAACTTACAGTAAATGTAAAGTGCAATAAGTAGCACATTTTTATGTGATATTTAGCTGAATTCACCCCTTTATAACTCACATTACCACTTAAACTTTCTTCGCTGTGATTAATCTACAAGCTCACATGTTGAATTGCGACACGCACAAAGCACACAATGCGCACAATTGAGACACGTTGCAAGCTTGTATAGATTGTCCATTTTCAGTGAATGATTGCCAGGTTTTCTCCAAATATTCACAATACATATGCTGGGGTCAATTTGGTAATGCTGCTATGAAATGTTATTGGACTGAAAACACCCCCCACCCCCATAATCTCGCCAAAGACTCCCTGAAAATGTGCATACACCTCGTGCATACACCTCCTGCAGACTATGTGATAGAGGCATGAACCTTCTCACAACAGTTGTACTTTTCATAAACAAACAAAGCAGTGTGTATGTGTGCGTTTGCTTGCGTGTGTGTAGGGTTGAGGAGGACTATAGTCTATTGTATTGTGTGCTGAATTTCCCCCTTGGGAAGAGCTACCTATATTATCTATACGTACTGTGCCGATCTTTATATAGATTTGTGCACACCAGTGTTGTTTTCGTCGACTAAAACTATGACAAAAAATATTCGTCGACTACCTTTTTTCACTGACGAAAACTAAATGAAATCTAAGCTACGATGACAAAACTAAGACTAAATACAAACTAGACTAAAATGTTATGAGGGGACTAGTGGACAAGAGATCCAGTCATTTTACATTTGGTTGCATGCTGAAAAGACGTGTTGTGAGCGGTGTTATGATCGGCTATTTTCAGCAAGTGTAAAATCATAACGACTGCAAGGTCCGCCAAAATATATTTTAGTCGACTAAATCAACTGTAGATCTAAAACTAGAACACTAAAACATTCCAGAGGCGAGGAAGCAACCAGATGCTCAGGAGGTGTGCAGGTTTAAAAATGTAAAAATAGTAAAAAGGGATAACACATCTATATAGAACAAAGCGGAGATCCGGGCACACTTTTATTGAACCAAAACATTCCAGCTGACTAAAATGTGACTAAAACTAAATGAAAGCTATTCAAGAGACTATGACTAAAACTAAAATCAAAATGTGCCGCCAAAAACAACACTGGTGCACACAGAAACATAAAGGTGCCAACTGGAACCGAACCAAAACCGACTCTTCAGAGTCATATAAAAAGAACACTTGTGGTTCCAGAAAGAACCTTTCAGAGGGTCCTTTATAGAATGATTTAGGTTCTATAAAGAACCGTTAAACCTTATACTTCCGTGCCGACCCTCACAGGTCAATTCTTGGTCCGCTCCTTATTTCTCTCTCCACCAAATATTTTTGACGAAAAACAGCTGATCTCGTAGTTTCATGCATTTTCACCTATTAGGGAATTCCCAAAATGCGGATGCTATGGTTTTAAGTGCATAAAAGATGCCCCAAAGAACCATCAAAAGGGTTATTTGTCCAAAAGCGTTCTTTAGAACCACTTGAGGAGCATGAAAGAACCATTCACAAAGTAAAATGGTTCTTTAGTAGGTGATGGTACTTTGTGCAACCACGAGGTGTATTTTATTGACTCCAGTTCCAGCCAAGAGTTATACTGTAGGTACATTTTCTGCATCATTTCCTCAGATGATGGATGGAAGTAAAACAAGGCCCTCAAAGTCCAACCACTACTTGTACGATGGATGCCACCTCGTCCTCAAACCAACAATGTTTTTTCAACCTGGCGTCCCTGTTTCGGACATGTAATTATACAGTAGATGGAAACTTTAAGAAATTGCCGAAAAATAGAACACAAGGAAGACGAAAACACTAGGGCTGCAGTTTTCTGTAAATGTTCAGTAACAGTATTGTAAAATACTCCATCATAATGGCATACAATCTGAAGCTGCAAAATGTCCCTTTGTGCTGTGAGCTGCCCGACCCAAATCTATTAGATGTCACTGAAGTCACATGCACTCTCACATGCAGTCTTGGATACGTGCAGTCTCACGTGCACTCTACAGACTCGACCCTGAAGGACGAGATAAGAGGAGAGAAAGAGAAGGAGACCCATCAGTGTTGAGAAGCTTGCACGCACACGCACGAACGCGCGTGTGTGTGTGAGAGGTGCCATTTGCTTCACTTCACACATTAAAACACACACCTGCACGCACACATCTATAAGTTCACTTCACACAGAGACGAAAATTATTTTATGTATACACATACACAGTACACACACACACACACACCTACACGTGTGCACACGCATGCACGCATGCGTTGCACGCACACACAAATGTACAAGCGGAGGGTCTTCATTGAGTGTGTCTGAAGCTTAGCCAAGCATTCAAGCTCCCTCAGTGACCTAGAAATGAATGACAGGCTCCCCGCTCTGCATAAAGAGAACCATTACCCACCGCACTGATACCTGTGATGTAGTACATTCTATGATACCTGTAATGTTTACATTCTATGATACCTGTGATGTAGTACATTCTATGATACCTGTAATGTTTACATTCTATGATACCTGTAATGTTTACATTCTATAATACCTGTAATGTTTACATTCTATAATACCTGTAATGTTTACATTCTATGATACCTGTAATGTTTACATTCTATGATACCTGTAATGTTTACATTCTATGATACCTGTAATGTTTACATTCTATGATACCTGTAATGTTTACATTCTATAATACCTGTAATGTTTACATTCTATAATACCTGTAATGTTTACATTCTATGATGCCTGTAATGTTTACATTCTATGATGCCTGTAATGTTTACATTCTATGATACCTGTAATGTTTACATTCTATGATACCTGTAATGTTTACATTCTATGATACCTGTAATGTTTACATTCTATGATACCTGTAATGTTTACATTCTATGATACCTGTAATGTTTACATTCTATGATACCTGTAATGTTTACATTCTATGATACCTGTAATGTTTACATTCTATGATACCTGTAATGTTTACATTCTATGATACCTGTAATGTTTACATTACATATATACTATATCATATATCATATCGTATATCTTTCAGCAACAGTTCCATAAACCCAGGGTTGTACTCTTCTCCTGGTACCATTTTGTTCTGTTAGTGTTTACCGAGCCTCACCCATCCCCGTCAGCATCCCGCTGTTGATTAATTCTACCATGTCCTCATGAGACATAATACTATTCATCTTCATATCCATCCAGACAGCAGCTGACTGTCAAGCAGCGGAAATATGTATTTATTCACTCTGTGAGACTGGATACATTTGAACGATTCTGGCAGAGTCGGATCAAACTGTCAACATTAAAATGTATAAGACATACTGGCACAGAGGGGAGGCGTGGTATGGTTGGCTTTGCTTGGGAGGGGGTCCATGCCTCTGCTCTTTATGCTGTTGGGCGCAGTGTTTTTACACTTGCTGAAAATATTTTCAGCATGCGGCCAAGTGTAAAATGACTTATACTGGATCTCTTGTCCACTAGTCCCTTCCTGACATTTTAGTCTAGTTTTTATTTGTTGACGAAATTTATGTATATTATATTATTTATATATATTTAGTTTTAATCATCATAGCTTAGTTTTCATTTAGTTTCCATTTAGTTTTCGTCAGTGACAAAAGGTAGTCGACATTTCTCGTCATAGTTTTAGTCGACAAAATCAACACTGGTTTCTTGGGCGGAGACCTTCTTTGTCCAAAACTGCTGTTCTGTTTGATATTCTGGTTTGATAATATCACACTTTAATTGTAAAATGTACGCGAACCACTGCCGTCCCTATTTTGGGCACAGATGTCGAAGATAGCCAATAATCTACGAGACCTGAGTGGGGGGAGGTTAGAGAGAGAAGCAAGGAGAGAGAGAGGTCAGAGCCGTAGAGAGGATCAGAGTAAGACGATATGAAGAAGATGTAGTGAAACATGTCAGAATGCCAGACAAGGTTTCCTGGTGGAACATGTCAATAAATCCTCCAATATTACTGCAATATCCAGCTAGAATGAAAGTGACTCGCTCAATACTCGCATGCAATAATATCTCCACATCCTGAGAGAGAGAGAGAGAGAGAGAGAGAGAGAGAGAGAGCATTGCATGCAAGTAGCGGACCCACATGTGACAGAGAGACCGTGTGACTTTCAGACTGGCTGAATATAAATTTCTGTAGCCTTGCCCCCGTGTAAGCATCCATGCATGCATGCAAGAGTAGGCTACACACACGCGCGCATGCATGTGCGTGGGCATGCACGCATGCATGCATGCATACATCTGTGTGTGAGTGATGCGCAGTGTGCAACTTCTCTAGACTCCATCGTTGTTTATTCATGTCGTGTCTGTCTGGCCTCTCCTTAGCCTCTATACAGGAATACATTATACACACACACACAGACTGTGTGTAGACTCAAGGGAAAATAAATGGACCTATAGAACCCTGGCGTACCCCAGTCAGCCACGTACAGTATATAACGCTTAAGAATTAAGAGATAAAACTTCAGTTTCTCCTCAGCTGTGAACCTTTTGCAAAGCCTTGTGAGTTTGTAGATCGGCAATGTTCAGCAGCTTTGCACCGCACTGTCATATATTATGACGAGGTACAAAACAGGGAATTTGTTTGTGAAAAAATAAATACTGGTAGTAGTAGTAATAATAATAATAGAATAGAAAATCAATGTAGCTAAAAGGTTTCTGCCCAACAGCTACGACATATTCAATGTCACACTTGGGAAATATGTGACAGTGAGAAATGGGGAAATGACCAATAAGTGGAGATAGTCTGGTGTCAGATGTAGCTACAAATAGCCTCTCTAATGTGCTTACAAGAAGAGAAGCTGTCAGCTGGGTTTAAAAGATCCATAAATCCATGTAGTCCGTTCGAGTGACTCTCCTAGGAATCCCAATGCATTGCTAAGAGTAGCTCTCATTCTCATGCAGGGCTAGCAACGATATTTCAACATACTGTAACGTTGTTCCTGAGAGGTGGTGGAATAGAATGGGCTGCTCCTGGACTATTCCTGTTCAGTGGAGCTGTGAAATATGACTTGTGAGATGTTTAAATGTCTGCAGGGATATGAATGAATAGTAACCAGCTGTACTCATGGTGCACCAAAGTCCAAGTCATTACACATGGACAACATGAATGCCCAAAAGCCTTCAAAGAAAATGTTCTTTTTCTCCTTGAAGTGTCCCAGAGAAGCAGCTAGGATGAAATGAACTGGAACTCACAGTCGTCAACAAAGCGCTGCACAGTAAAATGCTCATTTTTATTGGAGCCATTTTGTAAATGCACACAAACTTGTGTGCATTTGGTTTCAGCTGTGGACTTTATAAGTTAGATATATACAGAATCAATGTACTGTAAGCCACTACAGTTTTCTCTCAGACCTTATACTGTGATTAAGCTTCTATGAAACACTTTCAACGTTGTTGACACTTATTTTTCTGCATGGCCAACGGCTATACCCAGAAGGACCAATTTCCTCGCAGAAATAAACGGTCTCACCCTGTCAGGTCTACAGTATATGCTCTGTATTAGTTCTATAACCATCTGAACGTTGCACAGTCGGATAACTACACGTCTCTGTGTTGCTGTTTAGCCTGAGAATCCTATACATAATCTGACAGAAAAATGTATCAATGAAAAAGCGCTAGGACGTGTGCAAACTGAGAAAAGCAGTACGGCAGTAGCCTCGTTAAATCATTAGATTTCTTGGCTACAGTGTCCATGTCTGCAAAGCAATGTTCAAACACAACATGGTTTGTCTGTGGAATGCACTTCCCATTGCAGTCAGAACTGCAGCATCACTCCCAATCTTCCGCCGTAGCCTGAAAACCCACCTTTTCAGACTCCATCATGGCCCATAGCACTTACCCTAACCCCTTAGATAGAATTTCTGTTGGCTTAGATAGCATTTGACTTAGACTTATAGCATGTTATGTAGACAGCACTATAATTGTATTGTATATAGTCATAGCACGCCATAGTACATATGTATAGCATAGTAGTGAATATGTATAGTTTATTATGTATAGTGTATGTATAGTTTCATCATATAGATATTCCACTGTTACCTTCTTAGCTTACACATGTTTCATGATAAATGCTTTTATGTGATGTATTCCCATGCTTTTGTTCTTGCCTAAATGTAAGTCGCTCTGGATTAAGAGCGTCTGCTAAATGCCTAAATTGTAAATTGTAAATTGTCTGTAGGGGTTGGAATTAAATAATGAACGTAGACTCCTATTCTGCAGGGATGGGTTTATGTTTCACATGCTCTGATGTCATATGCATCCTGAAATATCTGCTGCTCTACAGTTTTCTGGATGAATAAACGCATCACGTATAGCTGCTGTTACTCACAGTCACAGAGGTCCCTGAGCATAGAACTGCCCCGCAGTAACGTATAGCCAGACATACGTAACCAATACACATACTTGCGTGCAATACTGAAATCCAAATAATTGACAAAATACTATTATATATTAATATAACAAAAAAGAGAGATGATATGTCAGTGCCAAATTTATTTTGTTTTATCTGCCAGCACAAAATGTTGTCATTCTGTCAAAACATCTCTGCCAAGTCACACATGGAAAACGGTTCAAAGAAAAGGTTATTTTCTCCAAGAAGCGTCCCAGAGAAGCAGCTAGGATGAAACAACTAGAAGTCACATCTAAGAAACATGCGGCAGTACACAGTACAATCTTCACTGCTGTTTGACCCATTTAACCAGTGGTGTAAAGTAAATGAGTACATTTGCTCAAGTACTGTGTAAAATGTTGAGGTGTAGTATATATGTTTTTACTTTACTTGAGTATTTACAGTACTCTGTACATTACTAATGGTCTATAATTTTACTTCTACTCTAATACACCTTTTATGTTGGTGTGTTTCATGGTGTTTTTCTTTTTTGTGAATGTTTATAATGTGTATGCAGCTGCTGTGACTCTATCTCCAAGACACATTTCTCCTGAGGGAGACAAATAAAGACAAACCTTGAACCTTGAGAGGCAAATATTGTACTTTTTACACTACACTTTACCAGTTATTTTGTAGATTTTGATTATTATTTCAAAACATACATAAACCACTTCAGCCTTATATTCAGGCCAAAAGAAAATAGACAATCTATTTTTTTTGTTCCATCAATTTCGCAATCTCAATTCATGGAGATTGTTTTTGTCGCATTCCTAAGGCAATATTTTGTTGACCGGCGGTCTCCTACCAAACTGGGTAGAATGGGGTCTTTAGAGAGGAATAGTGCCTCAAACAGGGAGATGAAAAGAGGGAGGATGACAGTGATGGATGAGGGACAAACTGATGTTTTTTTTTTCTTTCTTTCTTTTTTGACACAGCAGGAGGAGAATTAACTAATCAACTAAGAAGTACATTGTTTGAAGGTGAAAATGGATGAGGAGAGGAGAAACACCAGGTAGACATGGTGATGATTCAGAAGACACTTGGACAGACAGACAGAAGACACATGGACAGACAGACAGAAGACACATGGACAGACAGACAGACAGACAGACAGACAGACAGACAGACAGACAGACAGACAGACAGACAGACAGACAGACAGACAGGTAGGCAGGTAGGCAGACGAGAAATATATGTGTATTGGACTATTGGTTATACAAAATGCAAAAATACAGACAGAGAAAAGACAGGCAAGTATGAAAGGATGTTAAGCATGCAGCCAAAGGCCAAAGAGATGGCGGCTGATTGCGCACACGGGTATGTGATGCGTTTGTGATTGAGGCTGATTGTGTGTGTGTGTGTGTGTTGGCAGGAGGCCAGTTTTGTGGAAATTACCAGGCTGAATGGCACATAGTCTGGGGCTCTGGCAGCTTTTATGAGACGTGATGCTGCGTGATGCAGGCATATGCACACATATACGCTGCCATGCACACACACACACACACACACACACACACACACACACACACACACACACACACACACACACACACACACACACACACACACACACACATGCTGTTTCATGTGTGACAGCAGATTGGAGATAGAGAGGCCATCAGACAAAAGAAGTGAATCACAATTTGTTACAAAGAACAATCTGCAATTCTTCGTTCCAGAAATTGGTCTTTTCTCAGTTTCTAACAGGAGGATGAATCTAAGTTAAGATAGCAGCCATCTGATCTGAACAACAATACATTTTGAATAGTTGATTGAATAGTTGATATCCTGAGGTGGATATTCAGTGAAAAATAGCCGATCCACAAGCTCACAACGCATCGTTGGAAGTGAACACATCTGAAAGATACAGTAGATTGTACCTCTACTCAGTTTGTTACAATACTTTCTGAATAGAAAATTGGCAAATGGTTGAGAGATAGATTCTAAAGTACTGTGCTTTGATTGACTCAGAGGAATTCCATTATAGTGACTCATACATGTAGTCTTGGCGATCAGAGAGCTCTGCCTGATACATCTGGGGAAATCTAAATTCATCAAATTGGTTGGAACAGATTAAACCAGTTCTAAAAAAAACTGCTTTAAAAAGCAATCCTGATTCCGTCACATGTGTCCTAAATGCCCTAAAGTCTTTGCATGGTTCTGTACAATTCATTAATTGTGAAGATGGTTAGAGATGGATATAGACTTATTTAACTTTTATCTTGTATCCTGAATAAGTTCTCTATCCGATAGAGAAATTCAGGATACAAGATAAAAGTTAAATTGGAAGTGAGGAGCATGCAGACACAATTGGAAATGCTAGGTGATAAATTATCTTTGTGAGCATGTCTGTCCTGATTGGATGAAATTGGTATAGTGATAATGCATTTGCTGTTTATTAAAAAAGTTTGACTGATTAAAACGCGTAACACGCATTTTAATCAACTACCCTACGCTGACGAGATTGTTGTATTACCTTTAGAGCATACGCTGAATGCATTGGCCTCAATTTCCCAGAAGCCCTAGCAGCCCACAGCATGTGTTGATTTCCGGTTTCGTCATCAAAACGAAACCATCTAGTCTCTATCTCCGCGGCAAAGACAGAGTTTCTTTTTATTTATTACAATACGGCGGATTAAACACATAAAACAAAAGGCGGGAATGTCGTAAATAGCAGCGCCAGTAACCTGGATTAAACAATTCCCGGCAGTCAAACTGTTTAATTAAAGAGCTGGAGAGATGTGGAAATTAACCCTGTTACTGGAAATACACTATTCTAGAACAATGGTTATTATCAGATTTAACCACAATCAAACATAACATGATAACATACATATTTGTGGCGTTCTAAAGACTAAGATGTGCCTAGTTTAGCTGCATAATACAGTACGAGTACGTGTTCCATGCTATTTAATCCATGTTTTGATGCTGCTTAATACGCTAAACCCGCTTAATTAGCCGTTTTTTAATAATTACAGGCAGCTCTTGCTGCCTGTTGTTGTTTCACATCGCGATGGTGGCATATATTTATCTTCGACAACAACCCATGGAACTATTTTCAGGCGGATTTTCATGGATCAAACACACAAATACTTCAGTGTATGCTCCAAAGGTAATACAACAATACATGGCAGCCTAGGTAGTTTGGATATATTCATTTAAAGCCCTTAAAGTGTTGAGATGGAAATAGCAGTCTCTCTCTCTCTCTCTCTCTCTCTCTCTCTCCCTCACCTCCTACACTGTTTCCCAGGTCTTTCTTTTCTCACTTTTTTCCACACACACCCACATGAATAAATGCATGGAAGCTTAGAAACTGAGAATGAAATATAGAAACTAGAGGACATTTATATTGCAGTGCATATTATCTCTACATTCTGTATTGGGTGCAGGGCGTACGTGTGTTTTATATTCAATGAATGAGTACATTAGAGGACTTGAAACTTGCTGGCCGCATCCTAGCCATTGGTCCAGTGCTCATAGCGAGTCTCGCTTAAAGCACTGGACCATGCAGGGCTAACCGACAATAAATGGATGCTCAAAACCAGGAACGTGCAGAGACACGTAAGGCAACATGTCGGTCACCACTTGTCGCTCCGAACACAATTCATAATAATAATCTTTATTGTCCCCGAAGGGATATTTGTCTTCACAGGTCCATTCAACATCAACAAAAAAAACACAGAAAACATATCACCAAGACTAAATATGAAGTCCCCACTGATCACAGAACCATCCAATCAGCGAGGAAGTTTGTTTAATGCTGCCGATGGTGCACCGGCAGAGGGGACAAAACGCCACCCCAAGCCGGTTCTGTATCTTTGTATATGTTACAGTATATTGGGCTTTACAGTGCGTTTTAACAGCGGGCGAGCATTGTGCAACACATCGGGCGAAAAGATGAATTATTTGTATCTTTTCGGGTGACGTTCCTCCGCCCACTTTTGGACTATCGGCCGTTCGCCTGCTATTGGCGGTAGTCGCCGGGTCCCATAGACAAATAATGCACTTCTGAAAATTTCTTCTGGCTGTCGCCTGCTGTTAAAATGCACTGTTAGAGTATAGCACTGAAAACTAGAGCCTGTCCTGACCAATAACCGATTTTTGGGTCTTATCCTGATTTCGGAGACTCCTATAGCAGCCCACCAATTTCTGACATTGTATAATTACCAATACTGTCAAATGATGGACAATACATTGGTCTGACTCTGACTATACTGAAAAGAGAGAACCCAATGAGACAGAAAGACAGATGGTTAAACCCGTCCAATCCAGTGTAGTTAGACAGAGTTTGACTGCTGCATGTGTAAACAGAGTGTAAACAGAGTGCCCTGCAAGCTTGCGGGCTGCTGCTGCTCAGCGTTCCAATCCAACGCCACAGCTAATTCTGTTAGCGCTGCTGTTTTCTGTGTGCTTATCGCTGCCAAACACCAACGTACAGACACGCAATGCCTGGCACCGTCCTCACTCAGCATTGTATAACATGCACTTTGTGTGGCAGAAACAAAGGCTGAGAGACAGACACACAGAGAGAGAGATAGAGATGGAGCAAAAGAGAGAGAATAGGATTAAATAAAAGTCTAGAATATCGTTGCTGTCGGATGGACACTTTGAATGTGCAAAAAACTTTACTTTTCAGAATATTGAAGAATGACGCTGCGTTCCAATGGATCCAATGTAGTTATTATTTAGTCACTCTTTTAGTCACGTTCTTTATGTTAATACATTTCATTGGTTCAATATTTACCGGTATATAGCCTCGGATGTGTTTTGTATATTTATACAACCCCGCGACACACTTTCACTTCACACAATAATCTTTTACAAAAATTGGCGATCTATGAGGTAGATCAGCTACTTTTGAAATATGGAGATAGTTTTGTGTGTGTGTGTGTGTGTGTGTGTGTGAGAGGTCATGATGGAATGCAGATATAGGTTTGATGGATGCTATTGAGGGCCTCCTTTGTTATCAGGGGGAGAAATATGACGGCCACCGTTGGCTGTGTAACCAGTGTAGTCTGAATTCAAATTCTAACATTCTACTGTACTGTGTACTGTAACCTGGACCCAAGTCAGCGTTTTCAAAGGCAGTTGTGGAATTTCAGGGAGTTCGGTACAGAATTTTCCGCCCGCTAGTTAAGAGATTCTCTCTTTTTTTTGAGTGGTGCAACCACTCCTATAGACGGCTATGTGTGTCCCTGGCTGGGTCTGTCCGAGCACGAAATAGCGTTTGGTTGGTTTTCACAATGCAAGTGTCACTGTTGCGCAGCCTAACACACACACACACACGCACACACACACACGCACGCACGCACACACACACACACACACACACACACACACACACACACACACACACACACACACACACACACACACACACACACACACACACACACAATATATTAACTGTATACTGTATACCGGTATGATGAATTGGGGTGTTACAGTACAGTACAGTGCAGTATAGGGACCCTCACACGGTAACTCTGTCATTTCTCAACCATTTCGGACGCGGGGCGGCTCGCCGGAACCGGTCCAGCACCCTGGACGCGTGTATAGTGTGTGCGTGTGCACGTGCGTGCATTCGTGCATGTGTGCACGAAGACTATGTAAATGGCCACTATTATGTGAAAGTGTCCCTGACTGGACAAACACACTTAACTAACCCCTAACAGCTTCCCATGCATGTGTGCTCATCAAAGCCATCTGAGCAGCCATCAGCTGCTGAAGCTGCAAAAACAATTCCCAGAACATATTCCCGTATTGCAGTGGATGCGGCGGTTCCAACCTTTTATGGATCATGGCTCAATTTGAAAATCTTGAAAGTGTTCGCAGTTCACCAATCTGACCACTATCCACTTGCATTTTCAGAGCATGCTTATTTGAATGTGTCTGGCGTGGATCAATGGAACTAAAGTAGTATACTTTAAGTTCCTAAGGAAAAAAAACACCATGGAAATGTTTTATGTTACGTCAACAACC
Source organism: Protomyctophum parallelum (assembly GCF_964188405.1). Classification (NCBI taxonomy): domain Eukaryota; kingdom Metazoa; phylum Chordata; class Actinopteri; order Myctophiformes; family Myctophidae; genus Protomyctophum; species Protomyctophum parallelum. The sequence goes on from NC_139714.1 coordinate 7,077,054, forward strand.
CTCAACTTCCTTTTTGGACATACTGTATCTGAACATATTTTTATTTTGTTTCTGCATTTAATGTTAACACTTTTCAAAGACCATGTGGATGTATGTCAATGTAAAAGGACAGACAATAACAAAACAAGCAGACATTCATTATACATTTAGGATTTGTTTTCCTTTTAATATGCAGATTTCAAGATAAAGTTCTTTGATAAACAAAGGGACGTTTTTTTCTTTCTTTTTTGGCTAGTATATAAAAAGCTATTTAGAAACCAGTGAGGAGACAAACAGTGGCCGTGTGCTTACATGTTCAGGTATCAAATACAGAGTGAAGAGAAAGAAGAGACAGAACTTTACTTTGCAATGGCCTTATTGCAGTATTTTTGTCATGTCAAGGACCCCCAAATTAATATGAATTTGACTGATATTATTAAAAAAAAATCATGAACATTTGTGCAAATCTTCGTGTATACAGTCCTTTTTTTAAAGTGAGTTTTTCTTTTTCTTTTTTTTTTACTCAAATCTTTGCTTCTGGGGGTCAGGTCTTAATGTGTTGACAGTGAACACAGTCTGACACACTGGACTAAGACCATTGTAAATCAAAGTGTTAGGAAAGAAGATAACTGGAGTTCTCAACAGACATCTATCTCACCGACTAAGAACCACTTCATCAATAAGATTGAACCACAGGTTACTTCTACTACACACTGAGCCATTAAGACAGGGCTACACTCCCAGACAATATGCAGAAAGGAGATAAACTCGGGGATTAGGAGGTCAAGTCCTTCTCGTTCCCATCACAATCAGACTGTAAACCTACCCATCTCTTGGGTCAATGTTACTTGTGTCAGTACACGTTATAGCTGAAATTACATGCTGTTTTATACAATCCATCATAATGCAAGCTGTATCCATTTTTGCAAATGTTTTTAAGGATAGTATGGCCCTAGTCCACTTAACCCCTATGTACGTCATATAGCCGATCTACAAGCTCACAATGTATCGCACGATACGAATGAACATTCAGGGAACATTTGTGGAAAATAGCAGATATACAAGCTTGAGACATGTCTGCTATTTTTGGCAAATGTTCCCCAAATGTTCATTCATTTTTGACAAAATGTTCTTCCAATTTTGACAAATTATCATTGTTCGCAGAATGTTGGTTTATTACGATGCTCCCTGAATAGGGAGTCAAGGGTTTATGTGGCTATATGTAGAGTGATTAGATTATAATTGCTGGATATTGACATTACTGATTTTATGGCGAAAAGAGCTGAATCGACCTCCACCCTGAGACCGATGGATAGAAAGAGAAGTGAGAGAGACTCAGAGATAGTGTGGCAGGCAACACCATGAGAGAGAGAGAGAGAGAGAGAGAGAAAGAGGGGGAGGGAGTTTGGCAGTGCGGAGTCGTATCCATCGCAATATCTAGTACAATATACAGTACCAATGGACATCACACCTGGGTCACAATGGCTGACCTCAGTTACTGCAGTTATGGGATGTAGAAAAAAGTAATTCCCTGACGAAAAGCCTTTTTTACCCAATAAAAGCCATTTTGGATTTCATTCATTTCATCTCCAATGTCGTTCCCAGGCCTTTTCTCGTCTCACGTGTAAAAATCCTGATTAGAAACCTACAGCAGGAAAGTTGTCTTTTTGGTGCAATGTAAACTATTATGCCAAGCATCAACATAACTCTCTTGCACTTTCAGCAGCTGTTCTGGTCCAGCACAAGTACACTTCAGTTGGCTGCATTGTGCCTGACAAGACAACTGCAAAACGAAGGCAAATAAGGTAGGTAATTTGCCCCTTATAGCAACACACCATCCTAGCATGTATAATATAAGTATCTTTATTTAGCTCAATCAATCAACCTTAGTATTATGATAGTTGTTTTATACTTTGCCTCACAAGGGTGTTGTGCAAAGATTGTGAAAATAGCACATGACAACACAACACAACAGATGTTGAGTTCATAGATTTTCAAAATGTTTGCCCAAGATAGGGATGGGTAATTAATTCAGCGTATTTCAGAGTCTTCCTTGTTGTGACCCAGGTCTGATGAGCAGAGTGATGAAAACAGATTTACAGTACATTACAGTCAAGTGGCACTGTAAAAAAAGACAACTAATAACAACAAACACAGTCCATTGGTTCAACTCAAATCATCTCAAGTGTTTAGACATCGTGAAAGGTTTGTGTGCAAAGCACACGTCTTTCATAGACAACTACTAAGAGTCCAGTCATTTTGTAAAGTTACTGGCATAGTACAGTATGTAACTTTGTGTTTACGTGTTTTTTGGGTAGATGGGGATGTTTTTGGTCTACCGAAACACCAAGATACAGCCAGTGTAGTACAGGGCAGTGTACAGTATTTGTGCAGGCAAACACCTGGCAAACACTAGTCCAGTGGATGATGACTGTGCTGGTATATAGATGGAAATAATGGGTAAATGTTTATTTATTTATTGTTTTGTGACGTAAAAGTTACACACTTTAAAATGAACTTTTAAAATACAAGTAACATACTGTACATATTCACTGAAAATGACATCTTCTGTCGGGTGTCTAACTTTGGTGGTCTTGGATCTGCCAAAAATAAAGTCATTTAAAAGTTGTGATGAATGCAATCACTACAAGGCAGTAGGCTAGTTATGGCAGTGGTGGAAAGTAACATTTACTCAAGTACTGTACTTGAGTACAACTTTTAGTTACTTTGACTGTACTTGAACATTTCACTACCATATAGTCACTCCCCAATGACCCCCAATTTTAACCTATCTTATATTGGTCAGTCTTCCTGTCCAAGTCTCATTATAATTATGGTAAAGGTTTTTGACTACTCGTCTGTGTCTCAGAGGAGCGCCGTGGGCCTCATTTTATGTTAAGAGTCAGACTTGAACTCATGGCCCGATGCTTTCCAGGTTGCATTTCTGCACCTCCATGTGTTCATTCAATGTGACATAACGGATCCTTTTTCTGCTCATATTTTATACATCGTTGTCGTGTCTGTACTGCTAACCACATAATCCCCGTTTGGGACGACAGAATTCAAGACATGTTGAACCCAGGGACGTGCAGAGAGTGTTAGAGAGGCAGGGGCTGAAAACCGTAAGAGGGCACTTTTGGACAAAAATAGCAGATCTACAAGCTCACAACTGCAACCCAGCACTTTTTAGCTAGTGGAGATGCGGTGTATGACATGGATTTCTAAACAAATTTGTTCAACACCCAAAAATACTGCGTTCAAGTTCAGGACTTTGGAGAAAAGCAATTATCCTGAATGCAGACTTTGGGTATGGCATGGAAAGGAAAGGAGGGGCATGTGCATTTCTTTCACCATAGTAAATCCTGCATTTGTGTTCTAGTAAGGGCAGTTGTTTTACAGACGGGTAAAAGGGCAGGGGCTTTTAAAAAAAATAATTTATCCCACGATTTTGTAACCCATTTTTCACCCCTGTGTCAATTATCTAATGTGATCCTGGGCTCTACACACCCTCCGCCAACCTAGTCCCCATATATGGAGGACATGGGGAGAGCAACGGACTTCATGCCTGAGTGTCCAAGTTGCTCCTTTACACCTGACAGGGGGAGTTTCCCTGGTTGGACGTAGCGCATGGAAGGAACACGTTATTCCAACCAGTTCCTTTCCCCTCCATCAGGCGCCCCGGCTGGCCAGGGGGAGGCAGTTTAGAGACCAGGATTACTGCATGTTTTTTGTGAGCCCCCTTTGATGTGTACACGTCCCTGGTTGCACCTCAAAACTGTCGCTTTTGCCTGATTGATACGTAGGTAAGTCTTATGTCGGCCGTTTTATGTATGTGCCAACTAACTGTAAACTAGGCCTTAAACCCCACATGATTTTAACTTCTCAGATACTGATCCCGGAGTGTAGTGTTCATTGTATACTTACTATACAATGTTAAGTTGAACCAATGGATGTGGTCTGGTTTACAGTGCAATCTTCAACAGAGCACCAGAGAATAGTTAGTGTGTGTGTGTGTGTGTGTGTGTGTGTGTGTGTGTGTGTGTGTGTGTATACAGCCCAAAGTGTAAGGCGTGACACAATCTGACAGAGTAGACTAACAAGTGCAGACATATTTTGCAAGAGTTCATTAAATACAGCCCATTCTCTCATTCTGTGGCGTTCCGTTCCATTCAGCACCGATTAGTTCTAATGTATTTCCATTCTATAGAAAGGTTCAGTGCTAGATTCTATTCCGTTTTCATTTGATTAGAATATTCCAAGTTGTTCCGTTTGGAAGTGATATTTCATTACACATAAATGCATTTCATTCAGTTTCGGTCGGCAGTGTTCTGTTCCATCCCGTTCCCCGTTTCTTTTTCCATTTGTAAATCCGTTTTAAGACCGTGTGAGTTGCGCTGAGACCAGCCCAGTTAAGTTCCGTAATGAGTTGACACAGTTTTTTTTAGGCATTTTGTTGCTGTGAATTTCTTTTTGTAGTCCTCCAAAAAACAAAACAACGCAAGGCGATTGAATGTTTCCTATCTCATCTCGTTGGCAGAGAATCTCTACTTTAGCTTATTGTGTGTGTGTGTGTGTGTGTCTGTGTGTGTGTGTGTGCGCACCTTTAAACATACTTTCCATGTAGTGTAATAGTACATGTGAGACCCGTAAACTGTGAGCAGAGCCTCTGCCTAAAATCCTGACCTAAAGCCTAATATCTCCCTCAACCAAGGGCTAATCCGCCTTTAGGCTAGTGCTTAAGACGGTTGCCTTCCACACGGGCAGACCTGCGTTTGATTCCTGGGCGTTTCCCGGTGTGGCAAGGTCAAAAGGTCAAGGTCAAAAGGGGGGTGAGTGTAGTGGCTCAGAACGTCTGCCTGATGACCTAACGGTTAACATGTTGGCCCGCCATGCAGGAGACCCGGGAGTTACACATAGACAGTGTGCCTGCAACTGAGCAATGCAGTGTTTCCCATAAGTGGGCTTATTTGTGGCACCCCGCAATTGTTATTATTGTTTACCTCTGGGACCCCAACCTACACTGTACAACCATCTGTTAATTTAACACACCATTTGTGTTCTCTCAGAGTGACAGACCGCCAGGGAACCCTGGTGATTCCCATTTCTCAGAACCCCATTTTGAGAAACAGGGTCCTAGTATAACTGACCTGATTTCAACCTTAGACTGCTACATACAGTAGGTCAATAAAAGGGAGTACGGTATGTTTAAGCATACAGTACGAGGTCTTAGGTTGGTTTTCTATTTAGGCTTTAGAACGTGTCCAACAGGGACGACCCACTAACAGTTGGAGACAACCTACTCGTTACTGGACGTTTTTGTTTTCTTCTGTGATTTTGGTCCTTCTGTTGAAAGCACCCCAGGCTATTACAAAGTCTAAGCTGAGCCTGGTAAAACATGAGGATATAAACTCATGTTATACATTGAAAGAACAGTATTAAGATCAGGTTTGGGACTTAAGGATTTTGGGCACTAGCTGAATGACATTTTGGCTAATGTTGTCATACACTCATTCTAGAAATTAATTACCAGACTACGAAGAAACTAGGCTTGCCGTTTACGTCTAAGTATTACTAAGAAGTTCAGTTGAAGGGTTTGGGTCATTGCCCAAGCACAGGCCGTCATTTGAATTAACCCCTCAGGTTTACATTCTCACTATTTAGAAGTGTGAAAGTGTAGTGTGAAAAGTACTAAGCATGGGCTAGTAGACAGCTCATTGGTGAGAGGCGAGCTGACTGTGCTCCAGTGGCAGTTGGACTAATGGGAGATTAACTGCTTACTTCAAATTTGGCTCTGTGCAAAACCCTAGTCTCAGTTTTCAGAAGGTGGTTTCAGAATACCTGTTCCAGTTCTTTTTTCCCATAGCTCCGCTTGGTTGGCTCTGCAGCAGGTTTGAAAATGGAACTGGAACAGGACAAAGGTATGCCACGTTCTAGAGAAGGGAACTACACCTATGCACAGAGACTGTTGTGTCCGGTGTGGGTGAAACATCTACGGTAGTCCAGCCTTATAGGAAAAAACACAACTGTATATGAGCGAGCAGCAGCAGGTAGACAACCTCCACACCTGGCAGTGAACACCAGGACTCCCCTAGTGAGAGAGGCGTAGCAGCTACCCGGTTTCAGTTCCTAGCCGGTTGATGCCAAACCTCATCTAGTCCAAGCTGAGGAAATGAGGAGCCAGGGCCTAAAGCCTCCACCCCAGTGACACATTTAGACCACTGATGATCTCAACCCCCCCCCCCCCCCCCCCCTCCCCCCCCAGTTTAATATGTCCATTAGTCCACCGACTAATGGGCTCCCTGGGACCCCTGATCCTACACTGCAAAATGCTCAGTGGTCCAAACGGACCTGTTCCGTTGTTTGTTCACTCTCAGAGTTGAGGCCAACACATGCTCCTTCCAACGTCGAAAAACAACACGCCCCTTTGGACGGGCTTTCCGCACTACAACGGACAGTCAGGACGTCCGAGGGTGCCGGAGTTCTGTGGGGGGAAAAAAAGCTCATCGCCCATCAGAACTTCCGAATGACGTCAATTTGTAGTTACATCACCTCCCTTTCCGGAAACGTCGGAAAGAGCTTGTATTGGCCTTTTGCAGACCCGTAAAGGGTCCATTTGGACCGCCTGGCCGTCCGTGGACACCCCACATTGAGAACCAGTGATTCAGACCATCTCCTATAGCATTAAGACCCAGGGAGGAGGAGGAGGTAGGGACCCCCCCGTCCTCCTCCCCTCAGCAGTTTGACCCGGCCGGCGGGGTGTAGTTGCTCAGCTCCCTGCGGATGGTGCTGAAGGGCGACAGCTCCAGCTCCGTGGTGCACTCGTGCTCGTTGTCGTCGCTGGCGGCGGCCGAGGGCGGCGCGTGCTCGCAGCAGCAGGCGCAGCAGCAGCAGCAGCACTCCAGGAAGGCGCGGCCCAGCGGGCGGCACAGCAGCAGCAGCAGCAGCGGCGTGACGGCGGCGCGGCAGAACAGCAGCAGCTGCGAGAGCAGGTGCAGCACGGCCATGGTGCGCTCGGGCATGCCGGCCGCCATGTACGCCGACACGATGTTGCACACGTTCTCCGGCACCACGCAGGCGCCGTAGACGATGGCCAGCGCCACCACGGTGCAGTTCATCTGGAGGGACGGACGGGACAGACAGAGCTTTATTCACCACGGTGCAGTTCATTCTAGACCAGTGGTTCCCAACCTTTTTATACCGAAGTACCACCTAAGAAAATATTTTTGAGCTCCATGTACCACCATAATAAATAACATTTTTTATTTAGTTCGTTAAAATACAGGAGCGTATAGGCTACCTGCCATTTTTTGTTCCATTCCTAAGTTAATAATGCTGCTGCTCTGACAAAACGTCTAATCACTAATCAGCACAACTAATGACATTTCTAATGTGATTAATCCGTTCTCAAATCTTCTATTAGCAGCTAGGTGTGCTGCCCATTTCAGCACGGCTGGAAAGCCTATATATCAACCAATTGCTTGGTCAGAAGAACTACCTGTAGTAATATAAATATTTCATTCACTTGAAGATGAACACAATGATTATTGTATGTTTTGGAACATTTCGTCTATGCAATCACAATGCCACTGTGACCCCTACTAGTACACTCACCTGGCTCTCCAGGCGGATCTGCTTCTTGTTGCCGCGCGCGCTCGACTGCTCGGCGCGGCGGATCTTGCGGGCGGTGACCAGCGAGCAGCCGATGGTGAAGAGCGTGGGCAGGCAGAAGTAGCAGCCGAAGCACCACCAGAGGCGCGCGCCCTGGTACGTCAGGCCCAGCACGTAGAGCGTGTCCGGCAGGCCGGTGGAGATGCGGATGATGCAGCGCTCCACGGGCGGCTCGTCGGGCAGGTCCGTGTCCTCCTCCACCACCAGCTGACGGATGAGCAGCTCGGGCAGCGAGAGGAGCAGCGCGCCGATCCAGATGACTGCCAGCTTGGCCGTGGTGGACGTGCAGTTCTCGATCATCTCGTAGTACATCTGCACGTTGGTGGCGGCGCGGAAGCGGTCGATGCACAGCGCGCACAGCGTGAAGGTGGTCACGCCCAAAGAGGCAACCTGGAGGGGGCAGGGGGAGAGAGAGAGGTGATTTCACTATCAATAAACATAAGAGCAAATTAATGAAACATGTATAGTACATTACACAGGCTGAAAGACATTAATTAGCCACCAAGAGCAGAATGTAGAAGCTAAGGGGGAGAGAGAGAGAGAGGGAGAGAGGGAGAGAGAGAGAGAAAAGCTATATTAGCATATATTAATAGTGTGTTAAGCACTTATATTCTTTGGCACGGGCGGCACAATCTCTAATGCCTGTTGAATAATCATAATACTCCCTCTTGAATTTAAATTGAGAGCAACTGAGAGACTGACAAAGAGGGAGGTAGAGAGAGAGAGAGGCGGGTACATTTTATAATGTCATATGATTATATATTCAGCTTCACTTGAGTAAGACATACTGTAGCACTTGTACACGATAAAACTGAATTGGCTGGACATACTTTAACAGGTGTTCAAGTCATATGCTGTTTCCGTTTATTGAACAATAAAACATTCTACATTCCGTCACTGATCACATGGCCCAAATAATTGATTTTCTGGTTCTAGGCTACACAGAAAGGATTGGGGAAAGGATTCTTAGTAAAAAAAAATCTGAGTACTTTTTTGTGGCTTTCGCTTTTATTTAAAGTCTGGCACACTGCCAGACTGTAGGGATGCTCCGATCACGTTTTTGGGGGCCGATCCCGATCACCGATCTTTTTTTTTAAGATCGGCCGATTCCGATTCCGATCCCGATCTTTTTTAAATATTTTTTATAAAAAAAATTATAATTTTTTTTTTTTTTTTTTTTTTTACTTATAAAAAAACCTGGCAACCCGCGCCCCGCGGTCATTTTCCGCTAACCTGAGCGGGGCTCCCTAGCCTGCTGGAGGGGCTCCCATCATCTCATGCACCCTCGAGAGAAAAAAAAGGGACAAAATGCAGCCTTGAGCCTACTGTACCAATGTAACGTTGTGGTCTTGTGGAGCTGCTTGATCACCTTCTCCTCCTCCTGTCCTTAAATTGCCAATACCAATAAATCCACACTAAAGTAGTGTGAATACTTCCACAGCCTAATCAATCTGTCAATCTTTGTCAACTCAGCATGTGTTGACAACCAGTGGCGGAACAACATTGGGCCGGACTGGGTGGTGAGACAGCACGACCGGGCCTCACCCCCCCCCCCCCCCCCCCAACGGAAAAATAATAATAATTTACGCAAACAGTTGCTGCTAATTTGAGCAGGCGTGCATGAACGAGAGAGGAGTTATGTGTGTGACAGTGTGAGGAGCTCATCACAGTCACAGATGGAGGGAAAGTGTTATATTTTGACTATTATTTATGCTACATATCATTGATCGCGTCTGTGTCTGTGACATTACGCAGCAGTGCACACACACGAGAGAGAGAGAGAGACGTAGAGAGAGAGAGAGAGAGGTGCTGCGTTGTTTTGTGTCTCCAGCAGAGTTTGTAGTGTCTCCATCTCTCTCTGGAAGAGGTTGACCATGAACTCTTTCACCGAGCTGAGGCGCTCCAACACAAACAAATCTGACGCTAAGCTAATAAATAGGCTACTCATCTTTGTGTTCTGTTTCACCTTATTGCGGAGCTGAGTGACGCACACAGGGAAAAGCAACAAGAAGGGGTTTAGAAGCGAAAAAGTCCGTTGTGGAAGTCCACACAAGTCCTCACAGAGTGATTAGCCTATGAGTGACAGCCAGGTGCTGCCACTTTTGGAGCGTGGCTGAGGATGTCTGTTCTGTGAGACAGACTCCACGGTGCTTGTACAGTCCAGCACAGTACATTCTCATCAGACATGATATTTTGCTAAAGTGTAGGCTATTATAGGTTATATAATCTCTGTATCTGGTTAATTGCGGGATTCGCGGGGGCCCGCTGGGTGAAGACGTGAGTGCTCTCTCGCTCTGTCTCTCTTTTCTCTCTCTCTCCCTGGGGTGTGTGGGGGGGGGGGGGGGGATTTTAGTTGCGCTGCCTTCGACAGCGCTATATTTCTCCAGTAGCGGTGCCGAACCGAGAAAGTGACACATTATTTTGGATGCAAAACTGCGCAGATTTTTGATTTGTTGATCGGTTTCGCGGATCGGTGGATTTTGCACGGCCGTTCCGATACGATCGATCGGTGATCGGCCACGATCGATCGGCCACCGATTGATCGGAGCATCCCTACCAGACTGGATTACCAGCCAAGGTGCCTGGACCGCTGAGCCACGGCCCAGGCCCCGAATACTTATTCTACCACTGACTGTATTAAACTCTACATTGTAGCAAGCTGAAAAGCCCCCCGTAATGCTTCAATGCTTGAAGAGGGAATGTGAAACAGATGGCACCCAAGATGGAGACAGAGGGATGGAGATAGGATGAGGAAGGGGGGGGGGGGGGGGGGGGATATTTTCTCACACCCAGCGATGGGACCACCAGGGGTGAGAGAGAATGCCAGTTATATAAGGACGTTATTTACAGCTGCCCAACGCAATATCGCTACCAACTCAAACTACACTGTCAAATCCTGTGTTCGTTTAGAACACACATAATGTGCAGAATACACACATATTTGACGAAAATAGCGGATATTTTCGGCTACGAGATTTGGTGGAGGAGGGAAAAAGGAGTGGGCTCAAGGATAGGTACCTGGGGGACCTGGGTCTGTGACGTATGTAGGGATTAAGAGGTTAATACTACATAAGTATGTGAAAACCAAATGTTGGTCAACTGAGAATTGACTAGAAATAAGTAAAGAAAGTACTTGGAGAAGGGAAACTAAATTGAGTTTACCTCATGACTTTCTTTGTACAGCATTTCTCCATTAAACATTGGGGGCACAAAACTATGACCAAACGTGTTGTTTCAGATCACCGGGCCGGGCGATGACGTGAAAAATGTGAAATTGGCGACCGAGCTGAACATGCTTTTTCTGTTTTCTAAAGAGATGGGGAGAGATGGGGAGTGCGTGCGTGCGTGCGTGTGAGATCCTCAGTGTGGGGGAAAAAACCTTAGAAAACACATTATTATTCCTGGCTCTCGTTTGTTTTTGTTTTTGTAACGCAATTATTGTCTTAAAAGCCTTTGCAACGGAGGAGGAGGTGAGAACATCTGCTCCTGCTAGGTTACAACTCATTTGGCTGAAAAGATCTGGAAAGTGTCGCTCTGCAGCTGCTGTTAGTGTGTGTGTGTGTGTGTGTGTGTGTGTGTGTGTGTGTGTGTGTGTGTGTGTGTGTGTGTGCGCGCGCGTGTGTGTCAGTATATTAGATAACTCTCCACCATCACTCCCCCCTCTCATTACTGTACAGTGTCTCTCACTCCTCTCTGGCAACCTTCCACCTTCCCTCACTCTGCCTCCCGTCTTCCTCTTTGTTCAGTCCTCCATCTTTTCTCTTCTATTTCCACATGCTCTCTCTCTCTCTCCCCCCCCCCCCCTTTGTTGCTTCTCTCTCACACACTTAATGCTCTCACTTAACGACCTGCTGTCTCTTTTCTCTACTTCTGTTCCCCTTTCTATCACCATCCATCCATCCCTCCATCCCTCCCTCCCTCCATCCCTCCATCCCTCCCTCCAGGCCCTTTCTCTATTTATGTCTCCCTCCTTCACTCTCTTCCTTGGACCTCTTTCTCTCCTTCCTGCCTTCCATTCTTCCCACCATCCTGTTTCAAGACATCTCTCTCTCTCTCTCTCTCTCTCTCTCTCTCTCTCTCTCTCCATCTCTCCATCTTCTTCTCTGACTTAATTACCGTTGTTTCCCAGATGGCCCCAGTGTGCCATGACTCCTCTGCTCTAAACACACACGCATGTACGTACACTGTAACCATGATGCAAACCCACGCATTAAATCTAATTTCTCTCTCTCTCTCTCTCTTTCTGTCTTGCACGCACGCACGCGCGCGCGCACACACACACACACACACACACACACACACACACACACACACACACACACACACACACACACACACACACACACACACACACACACACTCCCACAGAGGTTGGTGGAGTCTAATGATGGAGTGACCAGTTGGAACAGCAAGGGGTCAGCAGGGTATAGTGACCACCAGTAGTCATCTGAGTCATGCACACATCACGCACATGCGCACGCACACACGGACACACACACACACACACACACACACACACACACACACATGCACATACTGTACGCACACACATACGCATGCACATATCATGTACATACGCATGCACATATGCACGCACACATTCATTGGGCAAAGCTTGTACTGTGTTGTGAATTTGTGATTTTGTTTATTGTGAATTGTGAGAGATTACTCATTATGAATATACCAGCGCAGGGGCCTTGTGGTTGGTTAGTTTGTCGGTTATATAAGATAGAAGATATATGGAGGAAATGAGCCTGTGACATAAAACATTAATACTGAATCCCACATTAGTGAAAGCCTTTATAAACAATACCTGTTTTTGCATTATAAGACTTTCTTTGCCATTCAGAAAGTACCTACGAACGAAGGCCTTAGATTTATAAAGAGCTGTTACCAACCTCATACTAATTTGGTGCTCTGCTTCGTAGAATATAAAGTAAAAGGCAAACTTTATCCCTGCAGCGTGCGTGCGTGCGTGCACACACACACACACACACACACTGAGTCAGGTGCGTATGTGAGGTAAATTTTTCATGTTGTGAACAACAGGCTTGGAACAGTTTTAAAGGCTGTCACATAGGAGGCAGGAAGCAAGCCTTTGATCAGGGAAGGGTGCGTGTGTGTCAAGGGGTTAGATGGGTAGGGGGGGGGGGTGGGGGGCGCAAACAAGCTCTGCTTTGTACTGGGTACTGGAGTAGAGACAAGAGTGAGTGAGAGAGTCAGGCCTAGTGATGGTGTGTGTGTGTGTGTGTGTGTGTGTGTGTGGGAGTAAAGATATGTTTGTGTGTATTTTTATTTTATGTATGCAGTGTGTGGAGGGCATGGGGTGAGGGGGGCTGTGTGTGTATGCGCGCAATGAGATAAACAGAGGACACTATACAATATGTGTATGAGTGGTATACTGTATGTGTGTTCATGGTCAGGTGTTTGCCAGTAAAGTGTGAAGGTGAGGGTCGGTTTGCATATATTATGCAAATTATTTTGTATGATGGCGACACAGTGTACAATAAAGAGAGAAAGAATACAATACAGTGGTAAAGGTCTGTAAGCAAGGGACATACAGACATGACTGCTCATGCTGCTTTTTTACCGTGTTCTGTAAACCCTTTGAAACCTTGCTTAATTAGAAAAGCGCTATATACTGTACACATAAATTTGTTATCATGACTGGAGTGCAAGAGTTAACAGTTTCGCTGCGGAACCCACTAAAACTGTCTTTTTTCCCATTGTCTTTTCCTGCCGAATCCACTAAACCGGCCTTTTGTTTTATATGTTTAATTCACCGTTTTCTGATAACTTTTAAATACCGGCTTTGTCGCGAACCTCGTGACGAGGACGACGCTTTATGATGACGTAACTGGAAATCACTGGCTTGCAAGGGCTTCTGGGTAACTGAGTTCAATGCAAGTCAACAGGGTTTCCTGGTCGGATCCTTCTCGCTCTGTTCTGTGTTTTTGATTCGCATCACGGAAGTGGATAATTTTCCGACTTAGTAACAAGCGATGGGACTTTTTTTATTTTTCAGCAGGATTTTCATGAAATAGAGGTACAATTAAGACGCCATAATTCTTCAAAGGTTACTGTAAACAGCGACAGGGAAGGTAACTTCTCATTTATAACGCAGTAAATCAAATCAAAGTAGTTGATTTAAAAGATTATGAAAAGAAGAAATCAATTTTGAGGGGGAAATTGCTTGCAGAGCAATCAATATGATATAAATAGGCTATAACATCTCCTCAATCTGGGTTGTGAAACCCACATGGATCAATTTGAGAGAGACTCAGAAGACCTTGCAGGAGATACTTTACATTAAACTAAAAGACAAAGTGAAGTAATTTACTGCCTTCTAAATAAGAACCGACATGATTCATGAAACTCAATTCGGAAAATGTATTCTGGAGTCTCAGGACTGCCACAGAGGAATTTGTGGATGTGGTACTGCTGCGTTATTGTACAAAAGCCAGAACATGGACAATGCCAGAGTGTATTAATCAAAATGGCTAATTTTATTACAACCAAGGGACTCAGCCCTCAGCATGAATTTGACACTATTTTGTCTGAAAATAATATTCGACCCTGTCACACTGAAGTCTGCTGGTTGCACAAATGCACTGTGCTCAAATGCTTCCAGGCTACGTCTGGAAATTGGAATATTCATGAACGACAAAAGTTGTTGCAGACAGTAGTTGAATATTGAGCCGGTATGAACCGGTACAGTGACACTCGGGCACTCTCATGAGTCATGGCATGAGTCTATTTATAACGAAGTACCAGCACTTCTGGTGAAGGCACACACGTTGGGAAGCTGTGCCCAATTGCGTAGACACGGGGCAGAAAGGCAGAAAGCCTGCAGCGATAAAGTATGAAATGCTGATTAACACTTTCAGGGCTTTAAATTAATATATCCATCCTACCTAGGCTGCCTAGATTGTTTTAACTTTAGAGCATACGCCAAAGTATTTGCGTCTTTAGTCCATGAAAATCCGCCTGAAAATAGTTCCATGGGTTGTTGTAGAAGAGAAAAAACATGCGACCATCGCGATCGAAACGACAACAGGCTGCAAGGGCTCGCAGAGCCCAGTTCACTTGCATTGGACTCATTTTCCCAGAAGCCCTTGCATCCCAGAGCACTGCTCGATTTACGGTTTCGTCATCATGACTCGACGGCCTCGTCACCAGGTCCACGACAAATCCGCCCTTTCTTTTTAATTATTAAACAACGGCAAATTAAACACATGAAACAAATAGCGGGTGGAACACGGAGTGAGCAGCAAAACTGTGTAAATAGTATACACATTCCTGTTAAGTCCTGTGCCTGAAATCCATAGGAAAAGCATTGTTACCCATCATGTATTGAGTATTGTGAATGAATACTATGATGACAACATTCATGCCTTTCAGCGTTGGAGGCAAGGTAAGCAAGCACAGACAAAAATAAATAATGGCCTGTGAAGTACAATGAGTTTGACACCCATTTTTCTATTAGACATTTTCCCGGTCACGCTACTGTACGCTGGCAAAATGACAGCAGAGCTGGCATCAGGCTAGAAGAACGGACACTTTTTGCAATAAAATCCGACACAGGCGCCCTGATTTTATGCCTGAAAACGCAGAGGTTTTGTTTCTAAACATTATATTCAACATTGGCCTTATCTACAAGGAAAGGATTGAATGAGAGAAGAGGATGGTGCATTGATGCACACAATACAAGTGTGTACAAGGATAGTGTACATGGATTTTTTTTTATTTATAATCTTGGCTATTGGCCCAGATATTGTTATCAGCTATTCATCATGGTTCGATTAAATCATGTATGTTATTATTACTACAACTTCATATTTTTCTGCTCCAGCCGGAGTTCACAAGGAAACTGGGGTGACATTGTTTCATTATGCCCAAATTGAATATAAATTATTCAATTATTCAGTGGAAGTCTGGACGTGACATTCCACATGCAGCTACAGCCCTTAACCACTTTTAAATTAGCATCCCTATTTTGGTCTTCACTACAGGCGGAATTTTGTCAAACATTTTTGTCCGAGCTGTGTCATAGACCTTTCGTTACATTCAGATTCAGATCTTACAGAGGCCAGTTTCGAATTGCAGCCATCCGTAGGTGCCCTTTGAGAGCGGTTTTGAAGGAGTCAATGGATTCACATGTCTTAATGACTGTTGGTAGGGCGTTCCACATTTTGGTGGCATAGGAGCGAAAATAATTTAGTCCCTTGTTTGTGCCGAATCTGGGTTGTACATGGTTTGTTGTCGATGTCTCCATTTTGACTGATACCTGTCCATTCAAATTCTAGACGTGCCCACCACAAAGTTATTAGAGCAGCCGCGGCCGGCAGCCAGCGAAAACTAGAGTTCTGAACAGGCCTGAAAATTAAGGCCCGGCCCTACCTGGGCCCTAACTGGGCTGGCCCGAGGCCCCACCTGGCCTTACTAATTAGCACACATTTTATGTCCTACCCGGCCCGAAAACGTCAATTAAAAAAGAAAAGAAAAGAAAAGGTCCATATAGGGGCTTTCCCATTTTATGGGCATTTCCCGTTTCAGTGCGACCTTGACCTTTAGGACACCAGCCCCTCCCCCAGCACCTGATGTCTCCCCCTCTGCAGTGTGATCTTGGGGGATCATGCATCAACTGGCACCGACTGCAAATGTATCTTGCTTTTGCAGATTTTGCAATTTATTTTCGTTCTTTTTTTTGGTCATGAAGATTTATGGTAGAGCATTTAAAGTTGAGGCAGATTTAATAAGCGTATAATAACAGCATTTTA
The DNA here is from genome assembly GCF_964188405.1 of Protomyctophum parallelum. Classification (NCBI taxonomy): domain Eukaryota; kingdom Metazoa; phylum Chordata; class Actinopteri; order Myctophiformes; family Myctophidae; genus Protomyctophum; species Protomyctophum parallelum. The sequence continues at coordinate 7,093,481 of NC_139714.1, forward strand.
ACGTTGTGCTTGCAGAAGTGCTTTGAATAAATGATGGCCTTTGAATGAAGCAGAGGAGAACACAGGACATATTTAGACGTGAGCCACTCATTTCACAACTTTATTTCCCAGGAAATGTCTTGGGGTTAAAATAGAGTGACCTGTTGCACTAATTGTGCAAATTGTTTGATTTTACAATGGAAACGCCAGATTCACTCAGTGAAAAGTGAATGTAAACAATCTGTAATTTCCTTCTCCTCATCCTCCAAGTTATCAAAATGATACACCATGATAGTCACTGTTTTAAGGAGGACTTTACACCTCTTGCTCACAAATGTCCCCCCAGAATAGGCAAGCATGGGGTTCAAGTGGTTAAACCTAAATGATAAATAGTTTGAATTTACACAGAGCTGGGGCAACCTAGACCAGGAATCCTAATCACCTATTCAACCTCAGCCGACAGGAAAAACAAAGAAACAAAAACATATTTGGTATGTTTCCAAAATATATTTGAATATATATTTGGTATATTATAGGTCTAGGCTAATTAAAGCACAACATATTTTTCATTTCCACACAAAAATCACCAACAAAAGCAAGGCTGCTGTATTTGTGCCACAAATGAGGGAGACACTCCCCCCGGTTCTGTTTTTGCTGCTAATGCTCCATTAGCTTTCTGGCTGAAGGGCCCTGGGAGCCAGTGGCACCGAGGGCTCATGTTATTAATTGGAGGTTAACTGCAACTTGGGGGGAACGACGGCAGCCATATTGTGTCTAAAAGAGCTGTAAGGGGAAATGGCTGTTATCTGCTGATGAATGGGCTGTCACTGATGTGCACTGACACGAAAGCACATACACACACGTAAACAAACACACAAGCAACAGCAGTCACATTAACACAATCATAATGCACGCACGCACACACACACACACACGCACACATGTTCATGCATTTGAATACATAGACACACTCGAAACTGACACAACACACACACAATCACACATGCACGTGAATTGAAAATGCATTGAAATGCACATAGAGGATTTACAACGAGGCTGACACCATCTCTCTCGTGTGTGTGTGTGTGTGTGTGTGTGTGTGCGCGCATGTGCGTGTGTGAAGAGTTATAGTCTGGTCTTGACTGGATTGGGTCAGATATTCAACACAGAGACAGATTTAGTGCACGCACGCACGCACGCATGCAGGTTGTAGGTCATGCATATTAGTAGAACAAGAGACAGACTACTGGGAGTAGCTCTTTGTTTCTCTGGCACATTTAAAGGTGTGTGTGTGTGTGTGTGTGTGTGTGTGTGTGTGTGTGTGTGTGTGTGTGTGTGTGTGTGTGTGTGTGTGTGTGTGTGTGTGTTTGTGTGGTCTGATGTCCACTTGCCAACGAAGAACTTGAAAAGTGGGAGAAACACAAAATTGAGACTCTGAATGCAGAATTCTGCAATGCATCCTATGCATCCAACACAATTACAAAGAGAGTATTTACATGTTATATTTATGTAAAGGAAAGTGACCCAGACACGCTCCATAACAAGACCTGAGGACGATTCTACAAATGCCTTCTAAATCAGACAATTTTCTGAAAAACCTATGTTTCTATGTTAGTGGTGATCAACCTTTTTCACGTCAAGGACCCCCAGAATTATCTGTATTTGGCTGCGGGCCCCCAATGTAGTTCTAGGGACCTCCCAGAAGCAAATATTTGAGTTAAAATATTCGCTCTGAACGAATATATATTCAAAGATTTGCGCCACATTTTCAAGATTTTTCAAAAATAGAAGATCTACAAGCTCGCTAAGAGCTTGTAGATCTGCTATTTTATAGTATAGTATAAGTATAACATAATGCTTAAAACACCAAAAGGGGTTCCCGCCTAGAAGGGGTTAACCTATTAGAGATATGCCACCTCAGCCAGCTGGATTATGTGCACAAGCACAGTCACCAGACAGAACATATCCACTGGACCATAAGCCAAATTATATGAGAACAAAAAGAAACACTGGAATTAACCCAGAACCAGCGCAAATTGATATCCTATTTAGCCATAAACAATGAATAGACAGCGGCAGAATACCTGAGCACTGTGACCGACACAAAACAAAGAGAAGCCTTGGCTTCTATAGCCTAGGGCTAGGCTCAGTGGGCACAGTCTGCTGTGTCCACTGACACCAAGAAAGGCAGCCAAAGGCTCCCAAGAGAAGACAGACTGTTTGTCCACTGGTGGAAACTGAGCTATACACTTCCTACCTGCCAAATGTAGCTCTAAGCGAAGGTTCAATAAGGAAGATCTCTGTCATCAGCAGAGAGGCGAGCACTTCTAGCCAATCTGCAGTCAGCCCAGGCTGGACTCGGCATGCCTTTAAATATCACTGCCTCTGATACTACTACATCTGCACTGCCACCACCAGCGTCTAGACTCCAATGGGGATTCTCCCTATTAAAAGCTAATCTTATGCATTCAAGGGGAATTTCTTCCTAACCGTTTTATTTTCACAAAATCATGTTGATACTAGACAAAGTGCCAATCGGCACAGGTCTCCACCAGGGCAGGTCAGGTTGTGGCCTCATGGTGGCGCTATAACAGGCTGTTGAGGAAGATTTGGGCCGGAGGTTCGTGTTGGAGGGATGCAGGTACAATGTTTTTCCATGTGTGCATACATAAGTTGTATACAGATCGATGCAGTTATAGCTAAAAACAGGAATTGGCCTGTTATAGCGCCACCGCGAGGCTGATTTTGAGGAAAAAATTGTGGCATGTCGTCCTCTGCCTAGTGAAAATGTGCGTGTATAATTTAACGGAAATTGCACACTGTGTTTGTGATTTGTGGCCTTTTTTCGAAATGGACGAATCGTGTGAGCTTTGGAAGCCAATCTTAGCCAATCAGGATGGAAGATGGGAAATGGTGGCGCTCCGTGTTGATCACATGACTATGGAGATAGTGTATACCGATTTGCGTGAAATTTGGATAAAATCTGAAGGAGTAATAATAGAAAATGTGTTTTACATATGTGGGCCTCCTGGTGGCGCTATAAAGAGCAGATGTGAAAAATTCCAGGCAAACGTTTTTCCTCTAGGGAGTTGGCATACAAAGTTATCCACAGATCCGTGCAGTTAGAGGTAAAAACACTTTTCGGCCAGTTATAGCGCCACCTTGAGTCTGAGTTGAAATTGTTCATGTGGCATTTCGTCCTCGGCCTAGTGGGAATGTGGGTGCACAATTTCACGGAAATCACGCGATGTGTTCATGATTTGCAGCATTTTGTTTGAAACTGAGCACTCCTGTGAACTTTGGAAGCCAATCTTAACCAATCAGGATGGAGTCTGAGAAATCTGAAAGACTGGTTTCGTTGAATGGCTCTAGAGAGACTGTGTACCAATTTGCGTGATGTTTGGACAAAATCTGTAGGTGTACTGTGCAAAAACTTGTTTTGCACAAAGCGGCCTCCTGGTGGCGCTATAACAGGCCGTTCTGGAAAGTTTGGGGCAGAGGTTCATCGTTGGCATCGAGGGAGTGTGTGTGCAAAATGTGGCATCGACCGGGTTAACGGTGGCCGAGATTAGCTGCTCACGGACACACGGACGGACGGACGGACACACACACGGACGGACGGACACACGGACGGACGGAGTGCAAAACATACTCTCCCCACATGCCTTCGGCCTGGTGGAGACAAATATGTATTTTGACCAAAAATAAATAAACATATGGTCCTTTAAGAAAATCATAATCTAACGTCAGCTCACGTAGAACAGGAAGAGTTGCAGCATAAACACTGCACGGACTCGCATGTCATATCATCTAGAACAGATGTAAACAAAAAACTAATTGTGCGATTGAATAAGAGTTCTAGCGTTTGATCGATACGGACGATAAATCTGCTAATTCGGTGTCGAATGGATACGTGTCTTCATATACGGTAAGAAAACAGCGTGTGTGAAACTCCCCTTTAAATGTAAATCTAATCTCCAAAATGTTATCTTTTATGCAATACAATTTCGCAACAACTTGATCTCTCCTTTTATTGTGCCAAGACATTACCGTGCCAAGACATCAGAGACACATACTTAGTATTACTTACACATACACAGATTACAAACACCCAAAGATAGTTTGAAAGCATAAAGACTCCCATATCTGCTGGGTAGTAAAACAATGTGCGCAAACAGCAGCAAGGTTTGTGAGCTGGGACAACTGTCCAGTGGAATAAAATCACGATAAAGTCAGACAATCATAATGCTAGTGTATATATTAGTTATATTGTTTTAGTTTAATATTTTAGTTTTGTACCTATACTACACTGTGAAGTTGAAATGTCACACTGTCTCTGTTTGTACATATGCTATTGTACTAGTAGGCCTACATGTACAGTACAGTGTATATCCTTAAAGGGTGCATTTGCTTTTGGTTTGTTTTCTTTGACAATTGTAAATGCATTCCCGTGCCAATGCAACCACTTTGAATTGAATGAGAGAGAGAGAGAGAGAGAGAGAGAGAGAGAGAGAGAGAATTGAGATTGAGGATGGCATACAGGTAGAGACTATAATGCAGTATGCAGCGGATGCCTGCTGGGCCAGAACTACAGTATATCAACCAATATACCTTCTGGACAACAGTGGCCTCCAAGCACTTTAATTTGGCCTGTTGGGAAATGTACACTCTCCTCTCCTCTCCGGTGCACACTATTGCTTTGCTATCTGTCTCAGTGTGTACACAATGTTCATCGAACTCAGAGTGTTCAAATGGAACCAAATGGACCTGTAAAGGGTCCATTTTGGTTAGTTTTGAACACTCTCTGGGTTTACTATAACACTGACAATTTGTATGTGTAGTGTGTACCAAGGCCAATGCCTAAAGCAGCATTTTCACTAGGATAACAATTATCTTCCATTGAATTGTATCCTGCCATATTACCAAAGCTCTGCTGTTGTCGGTGTATACATGGCTACAGCCTACAGGGGCTTTCATTGTGTTCGGTCACCTCCTATCTCAAAGTGTTCAGATTGATGTGAATGCAGAGTGTTGTTAATAATACATTGTACTCTTTTATTATACATCAATGCCCCCATTACTGCACTGTATGTGTGGCTATGATCCGTCTACTCTGCCCACACTTGGTGTTCTATTCTTTATGATTAGATTTTCTATTAATAATGTACATTCACATGCAGACATAAAATAAGACGTGGAAATGTGCCTGTGACTTCACGGTGACAGATCTAAGCAAAAATCACACCTGTGTGAAGTGAGCGGTGCAACTACAGTATACATTTATTGTAGTTACTGTACTGTACTGTGGTCTGTATACTGTATTGTAGTGCACTGTGCTCTCTACTGTACTGCCACTTTACTCTGTGCTGTACTCTACTGGCCACTTCAGGGGGTGCAGCTTTCCGTGCTTGGACATACAGACAGGGACAGGGACAGACATACGGACACACATAGCTCCTTAAAACCTCTTAAGCCCCAATCTCCCGCCGGCGGGGCAGCGGCTGTCCACCTCATTAACAGCTTTCAGCAGGAAAATGGGGCTGGTCAAGGTCTCAGGTTCCATATTTTTTATTTTCCCTCCTGGACCCCCCTGGGGTTTCAGAGGTTTTAATGGAGCAGAGGCACCGCTCAAAAACGCTGCAGTTGGAGCCAGACCCATCGGACAAATTCGTTATCCGCATCCGACCAAAAGAACCTGACATCGGTCGGGCTCTAGCACAATGTGTCATTTGACAAACACAGACAGTCACTCTGCATCTGCTTCGTTCCTCAGATGTATATTCATGTATGTCAGTAATTATAACATTTTGCCTAATTACAACCTGGCGTTCGGCTAATCTTTGCTTTGTGTCGGTGTTGCTGTGTGGTCTCGTCATCTCGTGATGGTACAATTTCATTGGCCAGACAAAAGGCTGTCTGAACGAATGAACCCCGACATCAATTATGCACACGTGCTAATTATATATGCTGAATAATTTACATATCTGCCAATTAACACTCCGCCGCGCCTATTACATCAGCCGAGCTAAGAGGAGGACACACGAGACTGAGTACGCCTGTGTGTGTGTGTGTGTGTGTGTGTGTGTGTGTGTGTGTGTGTGTGTGTGTGTGTGTGTGTGCGTGTGTGCGTGTGTGCGTGTGCGCGCGCATGTGAGCGAGCCATACCCCTGTGGCTTTTTTCTAATCACTGATAATGGATTGAGAGAGAGAGAGAGAGAGAGAGAGAGAGAGGGAGAGAGAGAGAGAGAGAGAGAGCAGAGCAGAGTGACAGCAGACCGAGGAAAGGCATAGACAATTTAGGAGAGATGTGCAGACAGGAGAGACAGAGGGAGAGATATGGAGCAGAGATTGATAGATGGAGCGGAGAGACAGTACATCCCCAGTGCAGGGAAGGCCGTCCCACCCATCTGGAAGGTGTGTGTGTGTGTGTGTGTGTGTGTGTGTGTGAGAGAGATAAATGTCTTGATTCGATCGATGAGATATATAGATAGGTAAGACAAGGTAGCCACGGGCATATAGCAGGCAAGGCACACTGAGAGAGAGAGAGAGAGAGATTGTGTTGCTAAGGGACGGACAGACAGACAGACAGACAGACCGACTGACCGTTTAGAATGCCATCGCCCATCAATGCATTGGAAGGCACTAAATCCTGTTTAATCAGAGCATTGAATGCTCTCAATAACCATCTACTACCAAGATCTCAGTAGGCTGCATTCTGTGCGGTTGATCACGGCTCCTGTTTGGACAGCGACGACGCGTGTTGTCAACTGACTGCGTGCACGCCGGTTAAGACTGATATAAGGTTAGGGGACTTACGTGGCTGGTTAAGACCGATATAAGGTTAGGGGACTTACGTGGCTGGTTAAGACCGATATAAGGTTAGGGGACTTACGTGGCTGGTTAAGACTGAGTTTGTTAGACGGAACACGGAACACAACCTGTTTTCACCGCTTCGACAACTTGTTTCTCATATAAACTTGAATTTCTTTCGATAAATATGCTATGGTCTTGCCAAATATCCATTCATATTTCATATACAGCCCTTATTTAAAAAGTATATTTTTTAATGCGGAGAATCGGACCGGACAGCTCTCGGAGAGGCTTTTGGTTTTGTGAAATGAGCTCAACTCCGCCTCCTCAAACCACGCTGTTCTCTGATTGGCTAGATGCAGCTTTTAAAAGCTTCAACTTTTAAAAGCTGCTTTAAAGTTAAGTTTTGGGGAGAAAAAAAAAACGCAAAAAAAAAAAAGCTGTTCATTCCAAGCTTCAAAATGCAAAAGCTGCTCTGCATAGAGATAACATGGGACCACGAAGCTAAAGCAGAAGCTAGCTTCTTTGGTGTGAATGGAGCTTCAGGGTTATTAATAGAGATGCCCAGATACTGTATCGTTATCAGAAAAGTATCGATATCGGTTCATATCGGTATCGGCGACTGCCAGTCTAAGCACCGATTCGACACGGTATAAGGGGCTGACACTATGGCAGGTAAATACAATGTTGGGGCATGTGGAGTTTGCTTTCGAGTTGCCCAAACTGCAAATCAAATCAAATCAAATTTCATTTGTATAGCGCATTTACATCGACCAAGGTCAAACCAAAGCGCTTCACATTTACAAAGCATAATGACATACACAGGCAAAACAGAAAAAAGGGGATAAAACAAAGCAATTATTTCAAGTGCACATATGAGTGAGGAGTCTGCTATAAACATAAACACAACACGAGATATATAGCTAGATAGCTATAGACACAACACGAGATCACAACACTGGTATCGGTATTCGGTACCAGTGTTGGGAACGAAAACATCTGTTCATCCCTAGTTATTATTGTCGGACGTGCATCATCGCTGTCAAAACAGTAGCCGTGATCAACGCACAGATGCAGCCTACTGAATTTTTCAATTTCTACTAATTTCTCCAAAATGTCACAATATAACACTTTGCGCTGGGGACGGTTGCAGTGGGATAGTAGTCTACTGCATCATTCAATTAAACGTGATTTTGTCCCTTCCAATGTGTTGATGGCATTCGAATCCGCTAGGCAGGCAGACAGACAGGCAGGCAGAAGGCAGGGATGTGCTGTCTACCTGATGAGCTGTGAGACAAGGCATACGCAGTGAAATCCTCAATGTTCATTGAACTCTGAAGCGTGTACAAATGGAACCGAATGGACCCGTGTAGGGTCCAACTGAACACTGGGGGTTTTACTGTGTCCACTCATATTTAATAGATCTAGAATGTGTCTGTGGAATGGCTTTGGTCACAGTAATTGAAACTGTAGAGATTGATAGAGCACAGGTGCACGCACTGTGTGTGTGTGTGTGTGTGTGTGTGTGTGTGTGTGTGTGTGTATGTGTGTGTGTGTGTGTGTGTGTGTGTGTGTGCACGCACATGTACACCTAAAACAATGGTCACACGGTGCAGTGTTGACCCATGTACAGTATGTGCCTACAGTATATACAGGCTGTGGTATAGTTTGTGTGGCCGTGTATGCACAACTACAATGTATGTGTGTAAAATGTCACAAGTACATGAGTGAAAGTGAAAGTGTGCGTCAAACTGATCGATGTGTTGCATTACCTCCAATCTGAACACAACGCACTGATCGGTCTGTCGGTCTCTCTCTAACCCTCCCAAAGCTACTTCATATCCTTTGCATCTTCTGACATCCGCAGTCTCTTCCTCCCCATCTCTCTCTCTCTCGCTCTCTGTATGTCAGCCCTGCCTCTTTCCTTCTCTCTCGGGAGCTACGGCTTCTCTGTCTCTCCATCTCTGTCGCTCTCTTCATCTCTCTCTTGACAGCCTGCCTATTTTTCATCTCTCTCTCTCTCTCTCTCTCTCTCTCTCTCCTCATCCTGTCTTTCTCTTTCTAACCCTACATCTCAGCCATCTTTCTGCTCCATAGCTACTGTACCACTCTGCTTCCATCTCTGTATCTCTTATTTGTCTCTGAGCCTACAGATTCCCACATCCCTCATGCTGCATATACACAGTAGCTGTGGTTCCTCATCCCCTTCCCTCATTCTCTTCTGTCATTCTCTTCCTTGAAGGTAGAGAACAGCATATACTATTCCATATCATGGTAATTTATTTTCTTTAAAACCTTGGTAAAATAAAGGTTTTCAAGGCAGGAGGCCCACCCATCTGACCACTGAACGCGCCGAGGTGTTATGTTTTTGAGACCTTTGACAGCCACTGATCTAGACAACAATATCACTTGCTTTATTTATTATTTAAAGCAGCTGTCCAAGTATGAATAGTCTTGACATCACGAGTGGGAGACGTTACTAGTTGTTGTAAATAGTGTATTTACTGTACTTAACTGTGTTAAGTATTGTCCTTTACAAGGGTGGAATGAATGATCACCCCGAAACTACACACAAAATATTTGATTAATCTGAATGTATCTGAATAAAAGTAAATATACATCACATATATGTTTTCTTTGTCCATTTGTCCCAAGTGCACAGTTGCACACACTGTGACATCCACTCATCCACTGCTCATTTGGAAAACAGTACTATTTCTGACTACTGACTCGTCTTGTGGTCCTGTGTGACTGAATTTGGGTTAAGTGAGGTAAGTTGCTCTGCAGGGGGTGTGTGTGTGTGTGTGTGTGTGTGTGTGTGTGTGTGTGTGTGTGTGTGTGTGTGTGTGTGTGTGTGTGTGTGTGTGTGTGTGTGTGTGTGTGTGTGTGTGTGTGTGTGTGTGTGTGTGTGTTATAGTACAGCTTTGAGCTACATGAATCACTGCCTCGATGGATGCTCGCTCTAATAAACACATACATCACATACAGAGAGACTTATAGTGGCCTCAGTAAGCTAGAATTGCTTTGTTGTAGGTGTAGGTGAGCCACCTACAGTAGCATCAGAAAAGCAAAACAGAAAAACAAGCCCTGAGTAAGAAAAACGTGAGAACATGAAAGCAAACCTTTTAAACAAATGACCAAGAGTTGTGAGCCTTTATACGTGCTATTTTAGCTTTTTTTAAAGGTATAAAATAAGGCTTAAGTGCAGGAAAAGGCGACTTATGCCATATATCACCATAACACCAAAATCCCAGGCGATGTCTAGTCTAACAATAGTGGTATCTATATAATAAAAGGCGACTTATGCCATATCATCATATAACACCAAAATCCCAGGCGATGTCTAGTCTAACAATACCGGTATCTATATAATATCTCTAACCTATATTGCCCAACCCTAATGTCAAACCCATGGGAACCTTTCCGAGTGTCACCTTGGTCTGTTTGGCTCATGAACCCTGGACAAAAGGGACACCCACACGTGGCCCTATGACCTCAGACCCCCCCCCCCCCCCAGAAACACCACACGTGGCCCTATGACCTCAGACCCCCCCCCCCCCCCCCCCCAGAAACACCACACGTGGCCCTATGACCTCAGACCCCCCCCCAGGAACAGGCGAGCATGAGCAAGCTGCTGGTCTGGTGGCCCCTGAACAATGATGGATGTTTGTCCTTGGTTTAATAACTACAGGAAGCGTACCCAGTTCAATATTTGTGATTTTCAGCAGACAAAAGAATTTGGAATTGGCATTTTTTACGCGCCATTCCGACCACGGTTACACCACACACAGCAGCGTGAGAAGTTGTATAATGATTCTTGAAAGACACAATAGCCTTCATGTGACCTTGATCTGACATTTATGGTCAAGAGTGACGGTCATACTAGTTACATGTCCCTGCTTCGGCTACACTCTGGAGCAGGGAATAATGGATTTCAATGAACAGTGGTCCATAACCAGGGTTACTAACTAAATATAACATATACAAAGTGTGGTGGTGTTTACCTGCAGAAGCACTTTGTCCTGTCGCTGTATTGTTTTGGAACGCTTATATGAAACGATTTTAAGATGACCCCATGCTATTCTCCATAGAGAAGTTACTTATTCCGTGAACCAGGCAGAACCAGGGGATGAGCAAGTGACGTCAGGACTTTGGCGCTCTATATCTTGACCCCAGGGGGGGAACACAACCCCTATAGGTTAAGAAGCCCTGCTCAGTACAATGGGTATTGATGTTTGGCTAAATCTGATACCGCTGTAATTACTGAGTCTTAACTACTTAACTCTATAGGGTTAGCCAATCTAAATAGACTGTTCCCCCTAGACTGGGGATGCAGGGGTTCATGTGGCTCTGTGAATGTGACAGCAGCATTGGATGTCTGTTGTTAGCAAGGTGCACTGTGTGACATGTCCCTCCCCCGAAACACGTGTGTGTGTGTGTGTGTGTGTGTGTGTGTGTGTGTGTGTGAGATGAGACAGCAGAGAAAGAAAGCTGACTGTGTGAAAGAAGCAAGCAGAGGCGTAAATGGAATTTGTGGGTTTACTGTACTGTACGTGAGACAGTGGGAACTGGGGCGTGAGATACTGAAATACAAAGTGTTTGTGTGTGCATGCTCACCCCGCAGCCTACATACAGTACATGTATAGCCTATGTGTGCGTGCTTGTCTGTGTGTATCTGACTGAATGTAGCTGCTTGCGTACTTTCTCCATCCGTATTAAAACCTCAGAGGTCGTTTAAAGGCATAATATCAAATTTCTCCCTGTGTTTAACTGTTTTAACCCATCGTTTCCCTCTATAGCAGCAGTCATCGTGCAGCCATTGGAGTAGTGCAGCGGTGATTACCTGTGGAAACACACTGCCCTCTCGCTGTATGTTGGTGTCTTCACTGTTTGTTTTGGTAGACGGGGAACAAACAGTGAAAACACCTAAATACAGCGTGAGGTGCAGCACACTACTCCAGTGACTGATGACGGCTGGTTTACTTTGTACACTACCTTGAGTTACAAATCGATAAGTCAATACTGAGGACTTTACTATAGGCCTGCATATAGGCCTACTCTGAGAGTGTGCACAAATGTAACAAAATGGGAGTGAGGATTTTACTCTATAGGGCTACATCTTGCGCCACCATTATCCCTAAACATATTTGCCATTTGTGTGTGTTGCCTGGAGGCAGGGAGAGGCGAGGCAGTCTCTTTGGTAACAGGTGTACGGGTGACAGACAGAAATGTCTTTGTTAGGTGGCAGGAGGGTGACACTGGAGCTCGGAGAGCATAGCGCCTATCTGGCTGGCTGTGAGCAAATCACAGACACGTTAGCGTGATGACAAATGTCTGTATGTGCAGTATACATTCAGGTGGTGGTAGACTGTACTGTACTATATAATTGACAGTGGAGATTTCTCACTGTTTACTTCAAAGGAACACTTCATCCATTGTATCTTCATATATTATTAACTAGTCCGGTCATTTCACCCACCGTCCTTATATCCGGACTATGGGACTGCAACCACATCCTACAGATCCCATTGTCTAGACTGCGAGGACCGTTCAAAAATAACACTATATAAGTCGCTTAAATTTGGGGGGAAAGAGAGAAATTGGCTTTGTCACTCTCTACACATGCCATTGGTCAATGCCCATGTGCAAGTACAGATCAATCAGTCAACCCACTGAGGAGAAAACTTGGTTCCAGACAGACAGAGGTTTCTTCATTTTATAGGATGGAATATAGGATTCCAGTAAATATGGTAGAATAGTAGGATAATGCTCATTATAAGATGCTACAATTTCTGTCAAGTGGCTCTATGTGTCTCAGAGGTGGGCTGTAAACAATCTACCGATGACATCATGGGGGGTGGGGGGGGGGGGGGTTCCAAACAAATGAAGACTATAGTCTTTGTCTTCCTGGAAAGTTAGCTCGCTGAAATAGAAGCCATTGTCCATGTCATCAGTGTTGACTGTCCACAGCTCACTTCTGTCACAGAGCGAGTAGACGGAAGTAATAAGCATCATCGAGGACTGATTATAACTTGATACGGTAAGGTTGAAAATGAGTAAACTGGAGCATGTGATATGATCCGAGTTTCTGTTGTACAGTACAATTTCGTCCTAAATGGCGTGGACCTGCTAAGAGAAAGACTGCTATAGCCACATTTGGTAGAAATTGTCCATGTATAGGTCATGTCAAAGCATTTTGTTTTTGAACATTGTTTTGTCGATGCTGAATATGTCGGTCAGGCTTATTGTACCGACAATAAGTGGCTTATTGTCAGTATCAGCCGGTAACGCACAGGAATCTGTCCCCGTTACAATGCGCTATAGACCCCTGGGAGATGGAATGCTGAGGTGGAGCGCCACACCTATACCATCAGCTCCCAGTACTTAACCGCACGACTTGCCACACCCAAACTCTGCCAGTCATACGCTGAGTTGGCGTTGCCCGGGATTGAACCCATGAGCTTGTGGTTCAAATGCTAGAGCTCTACCGACACAAATATGATGAATAGTGAATACTGATCTACTATCCACCCTGACCACTGACCCAGCCTCGGTTGCTGCTGCGGTCAACCAGTTGTCTGGCATGCCAACACATTTTGTTTCGGTACATAAAGCTTTATTACTGTGTGATTTGCCTCTGATTTGTTTTCGTTCAGCTACCATGTTCGCTTTGAGCGTTTCAACTGTCCAATGAATGACTGGCTGTGCTTTTATGATAATGGTTTGAATCATCAATATTGATACATAAGCCATAATAGAACACAATAGAATAGTTTGTAATGGGATAGGACAATATAACATTCCCTCTTATCGCAACAAGTGTCAGAACAGAATAGCAATTATAGAGGGAGCGTGTGTGTGTGTGTGTGTGTGTGTGTGTGTGTGTGTGTGTGCGCTACAACAACATTTCCAAGAACAGAATGGAAACTTACCTCCAGGTACGGGACCACTTTACAGGTGAACTCCCCGAGCAGGTAGGTCTTGGTCAGCTCGTGGAAGACGACCATGGGCAGACAGAAGAAGATGAGGGTAAAGTCCCACACGGCCAGGTTGGCGAGCAGCGAGTTGGAGATGCTCTTCATGTAGTAGTTCTGGCACACGATGCAGAGGATGGCCATGTTGCCCAGGATGCCCACGAGGAAGATCACGCCGGACACGGCGGTGATTGCGTAGGCGCCGTACGTCTCGCTGGTCACCGGGTAGAACGGGTTCTTGATCTCGTTGCCGAAGTCCGGCGAGTTGGGGGGCGTCATCGGCGTGGCGTCCCACGGGTTGAGATCCCGGTACGTGTGGTCGTCCCTCTGCGGGAAGAGGAGGGGTTGCAGCGGTTATAATTGAACTATAATCGAACATATTGAAAATAGTCAATAATCAATTCAATTAAAAAAATTTCATGTCGAATTGTCATTGGTTCATAAAAAGGAAGATAAAATATAAAAAATATATTAGATTTGTACAGTAATAGTAGCCTAATCACTAAGAAGATAATGGATACTTGCCGTCCTAGTGAAGAGGTCGGGGGGCAGGTCGGTGGAGGTGAGCGCCAGCGGCTTGGGGAGCGGTTCCCATGGCGCCACCGCCTCGGACAGCGGGGCCGGGCCTAGTGCGCTTTTGTTCAGCCGTGTTCTCCCCCTCTTGGAGTCTTTCTTGTGCTCGTCTTTTGTGCCCCTTTTACGCCGGTCCCCCTCCGCCCCTCCTCCCCACGTGTGGCCCATTGAAGAGGGCTTATCGGCCGTATTGTAGTGGCGTCCACCTGCCAGCGTCCCCGCGCCGTCGCCATTCAACTTTCTCCTCTTGTTGTGGCGACGACGCGTCGGGTCCTTGCGCGGGACGACGGCGGCGGGTCCTGCCGTCCGGTTTGAGTTGTGTTTATGCCCGACGACGCGCCTCTTTCCACTCGACAATAACACCCCTTTCCGCGGTTGACTGGAGTTAGGCGCTCCCATATGAACAGCCCCGTGCCCGTGCGCCTCCGCCGAGGACGCACCTGTGGCGCGCCCCGCCGAGAGCGCTCGGTCGCGGGCTTTGTTCTGGCGAGGCTCCCGGGGAGAGGAGGACCCATGGAGGGTCCAGCCAGTGAAGTAGACCGTGCCGTTGTCAGAAGAGCCTCGATCTCTAGTTCGTTTAACCTCCCCATTACTGACGCAATTTGTCAGTGATAATAACACGAATAACGTCCACAGCGGCAGAGTGTGCATGGTCCACGGTGATTGTGCGCGGATAGAATCCTCTATTTATTTTTTATTTTTTACAAGTGCATCGTCGGAGCTATTTGTCCGTCAGCATGAGGAGCATCGTGCTGTGATCTTTCTTTCCCGTTCAGTCAACACCCATATTCGCGACGCAGAACTCAGCAGCGTCCAAGTAAAGAAATCCCACCGACTTAAACATCATTATTCCGAATATGACGTTTAAATCCACGTTTTAACTGCAGTTAGTGTATTGTAGTCTCCGGTCCAAAACGGGCGGGTGCTTTCTCTCTCTCCACACCTGCTACGATGTCTCCCTGATTTTCTCCCTTGATTTTAGTCCCGCTAATAAAAGTACACAACGATTCACATGGCCATCATCCGATCCGAATGTATAAGTAACATATTTCAAAGTAGCCCAATCGAAATGGTTGCACTTGCATATATATCCAGAGGCATGATGCGTGCAGAACAACCCGGTCTTCGATCCAGGCAGTGAAGGCAGGGGATCAAGAGGAGAGGAGCTGTGCTGTGTCTCCCTGCAGGCTGAATTATACACACACACAGAATGCATGTAATAGGCTTCAATAGAATAGTTTTGTGGGCTTGGCTGTGTTGGAAGAAGCAGCAGCAAACCAGCAATGCGGTGCTGCCTGCGAGCGCAAAGCCCCTCTTGTCTTGTGTTGGATGGATAGATATGCACACTGCACACACACACACAGAGAGAGAGAGAGAGAGAGAGAGAGAGAGAGCAGAGGGGAGGGGTTGAAATCGAGGCTGTTGTGTGAGGCGCGGCTTCACTTCGTCGCCTCTCCTCCAGTCTCCTCACTCGTCCCCGCCGTTCCACGTCGTCCACACCGCTGTCCCCTAGCTCTTCCTTCCCTTCTCTCTCCGTCTCGGCTGTCTGTCCCTCAGCGCGGTGGGCAGGGCGTCTCGACTAGTCGACTCTCGACCAAAGGAAAACGGAGCCCCCCCCCAGGCTATAACCTCGATCTGTCAGTCCTCATCCATCACCACGATTTACGGAGGGAAGCATCCAGCGGCCCCGGAGCGGAATACATCCATGGCCCGAGGCAGACGGGCTCGCCACGCCCATAATCATCAGACGTGCTATAATAGCCTATATATTTTATTGCCAAAATGGTAGATTATGCAGTATATGCACTCAAGCAGCGGCGCCGCTGCAAACATCGACCGGCTTGATGCCACGTGCACTTAAAGTGAGGGCATTGGGCTAATTGGGGACACCGCTGCACCCATCCTGCCTATAGGCTAGACCTCAGTCTATGGGCTAGACAAGACAAGGAGGCAGAGGCTGATGTGTTTTTTTAACTGTGGGTAATGGTAATTCAATTATTTACGGTTAGTTTGAATGGGAACTATAGACATTGTGTGCTCCTGCGGTTCAATAGCTCGCAATTGTGCATATAGCTATTATAGCCTATACAAAATCCACACTTACCATTTTTCATGTAGCCTGCACTGTAACGCAATGATTGCGTCAGTATTTCCACTTGCACTATAAAATGACATTTATATTGCTTACAAACAGAGGGGTCCAAGATAAATCACAGCAGGTCCTCTAGTGCTATACGTTTATTATATTTTGACACTTTGACAGACTTGAATTGATTTGAATTGCGAGTTTAATGTTATTTTGAATTTGAATGCTTTACACTCTCAGCTAAATAAGGATTAGTGCTTGCCCAAATTTTTAATGTCATGGACCCCAGTTTGATATGGCTATTAGGCCTCGGTGGTAATGGGTCTAAACGGCTGAATGGGTGGAGAGAGGAAGTGATATTAGGAAGTATTACCTGTGTGTGTTTTAATTTGTGTTTGAAAAGAGACAAATAGTTTTTGAGCCGTTATATACAAGATAAGTCTTTCTGAGAAAGACAGCACAGGACTACTAGGCCTAATACTCTCCCCCTGAAAGGAGAAGAATCAGGATTTCATAACTGTCAAACGGTCAAAGAGGCATCATTCTGTATCACGCACGTCATCTGTTGTCCCAAGTGTGTGTTGTTTATACTGTATTACTCGCTGTCTGTCAACACTACTGTCTTTCTGTCACTTAATCCAGTGATCTTCAACCTTTAGGATAGATGACAGGCAAACGTTGATCAAAATGACAATTCTTCTACATTCTCTAGACTTCTCTAATTTAACTCTTGAGAGTGTAAACTGAAACCTAATGGACCTGTGAGGGGCCATTTCAGGACTCATTCTCATGAGTTAAAGATCTATAAGGGTATATTTGGTTACCAACTCTTCCATCATTTAGCTGGGGACCACCTGTAACCTCCCCAAGGACCACTGGTTGAGAACCACTAAAAACAGCAGCACATATACTAAGCACACTAACCAGCTGAAAATAGGTCATTTTCAAATGCCATCAATGTGCAAAGCCAGCAACAATGAAAATAATTGTACGCATGTAATAGGTATATTTCCTCAATAAAACTATATCCACTAAATTGTCTATATGAACCACATTAACTGCCATAAATCGTGGCATCTTTGGCTGAAGATACTGGAAAGGTAACAGCCATAGATTTATTTATGATGTACTGCATGTACACTTGAGGGTAATGGCTCATTGCTCTGATAGTTCAGCAGTTAATGTGGGCCATACACACACAATTTTGTGAAAAGAGAGAGAAACTGTTTCGATTTTCTTCACATCTTGACTGGTAGCTTTGCAAGTCGCCGACAAAAGAAGACCTTCATTTGGTTTGTGCTGGCTTTGAAAAAAAAAGAACTAGGACATTGTATTGTCTACATCCAGACATTAGCAGCATGCCAGCTTATAAGTCAAGTGCTGGTGGGAAGCTCTGATATCTGACACTTGAAATTAGCAACAGTTCTTTTTGAGTGGTGCAACCACTCCAAGGAACAGCAATGTCCGTGTTCACCTACCTATGTGTTGGTTCGCCTATGTGTTGGTTAATGAGATACATTTTAGTAGCTTACCTTTATTCTCGCTTTGCTATGGATCGGCAATTAGTCCATTGGTTTTAGGCGGTCTCTTTCTGTCTGTGCATGGACGCATAAGGGTCCACACTTTTACATGCTGCAGAGTTAAATCAACTATAGGTGGTTGATTTTCAAACTAGCCTACAATTGTAATATTTCTAACTGTAGTGTGTATCATCAACTCTTCCTGGCTCAGCCAGATCCCAGTTTCTGTCCAGAGGGCTTATTGATTGACTTTTAGCCTGTAGAAAAGTACATGAGTGCGCACGCATGCACACACACACACACACACACACACACACACACACACACACACACACACACACACACACACACACACACACACACACACACACACACACACACACACACACACACACACACACACACACACACACTCATAAAATCTCCCCTTCCCGCACACACACAGTGAGAGTAGCCTGTGGTTAACTAAATGTCCAGCAGAGATATAGCCAGGTCAATACATGAAGCGTGTCTCAGTACTAAATGAAATGAGCACATTAGGCCTCAAGTACCATAGAGTTCACACCGCACTGGAGCAGACCAGACCACACCGCACCACACACACACACACCCTGTCTACATGACGTGGGTGATACATGCATACACATGCACTTCTTAACGCACATGCTTCGATGCATGCATACTTATGCTTAGGCAAGTCAGATTTAATTTAAATACCTTTTATATTGAATATTGTGAGCTTGTAGATCTGTTCAAGCTGTTACTTCGGGCTTGTTTATCTGTAAAGACAGACCAATTAATCGGACCGATTCATTAATCGGTCTGATTGATTAATCGAACCGATGCTGATTAATCTAAAAATAACTAAAATCGTCCGATACCGATGAGTTTGCAGATTAATCTCCCGTCACTAGTACAAACAAATCATGTGCAGGTGGTGAGAGATTGAGCGAGACAGTAAGAGAGAGACAGAGAGACAGAGAGAGAGAGATGGAGACAAAGAGAGAGGTGGGGAGAGAGAGAGGAGGGGGGGGGGGTAGACAGTAAACATGCAGCAGGTGACCTTCTACCTCAAATGAATGATTGTAGCCCACAACTAGCACACACACACACACACACACACACACACACGCACACACACACACACGGTGCCAGGTCTCCCCAGGGGGGGGGGGGGGGGGTGGGTGGGTTGGAGGGGGTTGTCTGTGAAGAGCAGATAGCTGATGAAGGAGTTTCTGTTTCTGCCAAAATCCTCATTTGTCCTCAAAACTTAAACTTTCAAGTTATATGCCAGCAACCGCAGTGCCTTATATGCATAAAACAATGTTCTATTAAATGTACCAGACAAACTGCCAGTAAACTGATAGGATGTTTTATTTCAATTGCTTTACTCAAAAAAGCACCGTTGGAGGATGCTACCGTAGACACCGGCAATTATAAAGAAAAGAACTAGACAACATTATAGAACTCTCCTCCCCTGAAACGAGTCTTGTTAATCTGCATGTAGTCAATTCACAGCAGCTATTGAGGGGTGAATGCAGTTGAAGGTTAATTGTGTGTTTCATTTAGGTGTTTCCTTTTATAGACCAGGACCATTAAGAGGACATTGTTAAGGAACCGGAATTGTTAAAATCCTAACGGATCCTAACCCCTAAGTGCCTATAAATTCTAATCCCCATAAATGAAGATATTTGCTGCTTTTCTCTCGTTGCATAACTCGTTGCAAAACTGGTCTGAACTAGGTTTAAAAACGGTTGGGGAGCAAGATATCAAAGGGTGCATGTGTTTGGTCCTACGTACGAACAAACCGACAGGCATTAGACCGAGACCATATACCAAAACCCCAACCTAACCCTAACCTCACACTGACGCCACGGGTTAGTTTTAACCTGCCACGCATGTCGGGAGCCATGGGTTAGATTTAACCTGACACAGGTTCGTATTAACCTGCCACACATGTTAGGAACTTGGGAGCCATGGGTGAGTTTTAACCCGGCCACAGGTTAGTTATATCCGGCCTTGCATGTCGGGAGCGACGGTGTTGTCTGAATAATGGCTGTCGGACTGTTAGTATTACCGTAGTATGTCTTAATCCAACGTATGCACCCCTATCAACGTCCCTCTAGTTTGCCTGTGAATGTTCATGAGTAAGCTGGCATAGTGATGCGTTAGTCTGTATCATATTAAGTAGAAACCAGAATTCAAATAGTATAGTTATTCTGTGGATTGAAGCAAATCCCCATCCCACCTGGCTTTAACAGGTGAAACATATGAATGGATGCACAGTTATATATATACAGTAGGCTGCACGTGACCTTGAAAATAATAGTACAGGAGTTGGGGTCCAGTTGAAAGCCAGAGGCCAACAGTGTGCATGTAATTAAAATGTGCTTTGTGTTCAAGGTCCGCTGAGAGGAGACTACAGCAGCATGGGTTGGCGTGTGTACGGTCGAGATAAAGTGGAGAGAGTCTCTCATGTGAGCACAAGCTCTGAGACGAACACGTGCATGCCACGCATGTGAAATCATGCGTGCATGCACATAAACACATGTGAACAGATAAAAACACACATGCATAGAAACAGTGTATGCACGCACAAAGAAGAAGAGACAGGCACACGAAAGCATAAATGAGCAGACAAACAACGAAGCCACAATGCGTACACATTCATTCGCATTCACACACTCATAAAATTGTATAGGCACAGGCAGGCTGCACACGCATGCACGCACACACCAGGAATTATATTGATTTAATACAGTGAGTGTACATTTGGCCCATACAAGTATAGAAAATCATGTACCACACACACACACACACACACACACACACACACACACACACACCGAGACAAGTATAAGGATTGCTAATATGATGGATTTATTGGAGCGTGCATCAGTCTGAGAAGAACATGGCTGGTGCATGAAGATTTCATTGATGCCTCTCTGTGTTCCCTCTGTCTGACTGAAACACACACACACACACACACACGCACGTACAGGAGTTGTACAGGCCTCGATCATCATCATAAATACAAATTTGGAGCTACTAAAATACCTGTATTAGAAATAAGACAACTGGCCTGGGCCGTGGCTCAGCGTTCCAGGCACCTTGGCCGGTAGTCCGAGTCTGGCAGTGTGCCGCGGGTTCGACTCCAGATCCTGACGGCCTTTACTGCATGTCACTCCCCCATGTGGGAAGGGTGGGGAAAATGGAGAATAGGGGGCATCTAACAATTCAAGGCCAACATGTATGTTGGGACAGGATAGGCTGATTCATGAGTACTTGTGTTTTGGTCTGGATTTCTCCTTTAAGTCTGTCAACATTATGATGCACTGTGTTCTGCTATGTCAAAATATATATTAATCTCCATTCACATGCAGTAGTAGCACACAGCATTTACTCATGATACAATACCACCACCCGGTGGTTGCTTAAAGAATAGAACATCACAGGCAACTATATAGACCTGACCATTATTTGCGGCTGATGACTATGAAAACCTTCAGAACCTCTCCGTCCTGTTCCATCCGTCACACCACCATATATGGCCATCAGTCCCTCACGCCCCGTGACACGTCACGCTACCATATATGGTCGTCAGTCCGTTACGCCTCGTGACACGTCATGCAACCATATATGGTCGACGCTCCATATATGGCCGTCTCCAAATATGAAGATCTCAACACTGGCCTCATCAAACCCATGATAGCCATACATGGAGAAGACTAGATCATCACCTAGATCTGCATATATGGAGCACTGCCCCTGCTGCCACCCTTAGATCTCAGCCAGGCTACATATATGGAGCTGACCTGTTCTGACATTCCATATGTTGATCTGACCTCATCAAACCAGTACAGCCAGTACAGAATTAATTCCATATGTTGATCTGACCTCCAATGCCAAAGCGCCAGCGCGCGCCCAGTCTGCCGTCACCCAGGCGAATGCGTGCACTCGACATTGGTCGCTTCTCGCCCTCAGGGTGTCTTACTGGTAATCTGTGTAAGTGTAAGTACGTATGTGTCTCTGATGTCTTGGCACAGTTCAATGAAAGGGATCTATTGTTGCAACATTTTATTGCATAAAAGGTTATAGCGCAGCCGCACCCGGCAGCCGGAAAAAACTAGAGTTCTCAACAGGCCCGAAAATGAAGGCCCGGCCCTACCTGGGCCCTCATTAAACCCTGGTCAATCAAGACACTGCCCCTGGTGCTGTCCATGGTTCTGAAGTAGGCGCTGTCCATGTTTGGCCCCTAAATGCCCTGACCAAACATGATGTCATGCAAAAATCCCAAATTTCAAAGATATAGTTCAAATTAAAGGGCTTATATTTTCGAAACACACTATACTAACTACAACTGTCACACCACCAAACCAACACCATTTCATCATCCAAAAATCACACACGTGTGAAGTGAGGGCTCTTATCATCATACTGTACATCATCATCATCATACATCATCTCATTCCAGCCAATCACAATTTGCGTCCTCAACTTCGTCATCAATGTTTATGTTATGCAATGTGCTTACACAAACACTCAAAAACAATTGGGTTACATTAGATGCAGTACACTAAAAGCTGGACATAGGAGGAGCTATCGCCCCCCTCTCTTTTTTCTCTCATTTATTTAAGACAACTGCCTCTCTCTCTTTCTTTCATCCCAGGTGTTTTGATAATGTCATCATGTGCACGTGCATGGGGAGATGATTCTTCCACCTTAGAAATGTACTGAAGACAGACATTCAATGAGATACACTTTGACTTTACATGTTCTTTGAAGAACATCTTTCTTAAAATGTGAAATATACTTCAAAGCACCTTCACAAACCCACACCATCTGTCCTTCTGTGTGCAATGGACTCACTCATGCACGCAACACACACACACGCAACACACACACACACACACACACACACACACACACACACACACACACACACACACACACACACACACACACACACACACACACACGAAGACAATGATCTGGAGAGAGGTAACACACAGTTTAAACAGGGCTCTTCAACTCTTTTCATCTAAGAGAGAGATGAAACATGGTCCCCCGGCCCCCCCATACATTGTGTAATGTTGCGTTGCAGAACATTTTCATAGATTTCATGGCTTCATAGATTCGTCAGTATTGGATAAATGTTTTTTTGTTTGTTTACACGTTTACACGTTTAATACGTTGGATTCATATTTTCTTTTAATGTTCCCTCCAGAATAAGGACGCTATGGGTTAACGTGGTTAATGTAGCCTAATTAAAAAATACAAATAAAAAAGGTTCCTACCACACAAATATTTGGTGATCCCCCTGTAACTCCCCTATAGACTCCTTGTTGAAGACCCACTCTGATTCTTGGTGCTTTTATAGCAGTGGTTCTCAAACAGTTGACCGAGGACCACCAGTGGTCCTTGAGGGGCTTCCAGGTGGTCCCCAGTTAAACTTAAATGATGGAGAGTTGGTAACCAAATTTATTGAGAGCGTAACATGAAACCCTTACCCTTAGAGGTCCATTTGGTTTCATTTCACGCTCTCAAAAGTCGAATTATTGTCCTCATTACTTAATTTATAAGAAGTCTACACAATTAGACAAAGTTTTACTGTTATCTCTCTATGTAGGGTTGCCAAATTATTTTGGGGGGTCTCCAAATTATTTTCTGAATGTGTAAAAAAATAATTATTTACATAGGCCTACTTTCCTTAATGATTATATCTGGTTTCAGTATTTATTTATGCTGTATTTTCTCTATTATTAAGGTTATTGTAGCCGTCAATTTGTATTAGAGGGGGAAAAAGCATTTCCGGGGGTCCCCCAAGGTTAATTAAAAGAGGTTTGGGAGCGACGACTGTACAGTGGACTCGATCCATGTTGCTCCCTGGAAGGAAAGAAACATGCGCAGTTGAGACCAGGAAGTTGTACACAAATTTTCTTTTAATAGTCCTTGGGGTCCCCAGCCAAAAAGAACCACTACCACATCAATACAGCATGCATGGGCAACAAAATATTCTAAGACAAGTTTTGGGTCTGAGAGGATGAATGCCATTGACATTGTCATCAAATGGTGATACGGCTTAAATGTTCTTAAACTAGAACAGTCGCAATTTTGAATAAATAATGGCCCTTGACATGAAAAGGGTTGAAAACCACTGCCCTTAGTGCTCTAGAAAGTAGACACTCCAGTGAATTGGTAGAATCCTCCGGTAGCCACGCCCCCTCCCCCTACACACACACACCTGCAGTAAACAAACAGACACAAGCTCCTTTAGGCTATGTTTGGAAGTAAAAATAATGAAATATACAACGTATAATGTAACTTTACACCTTATGGAAGAGTGGCGTATTCTGGGCTGTTAGGAAGTGTAAACTGCTCAGTCACAAGTGTGTGACAGCTTGAAAGAGAAGTTCATCTTCATAACAAAAGTCCTTGGTCGATTTGTTTTTATTCTGCAGGTGAGTTAAAACTACCAATGTTAAGCATTCACACATTGCGTGTGTGGTCACGGTGTGTGTGTGTGTGTTTGTGTGTGTGTGTGTGTGTGTGTGTGTGTGTGTGTGTGTGAGAGAGAGAGAGAGAGAGAGAGGGGAGGGGGGAGGGGAGAGTGAACATACAAAGTTGCTGTGTCAGCCTGTGTGCATGCAATGTTCTATTGTACATTATAAATTGTACATTATAAATAAACAGACAATGTTTTGTTTGGGGTGTCACTGCACCAAATCCCTGTATGAAACTTCATTCTTAACTGTTTAGCAATGATGGTTTCATTGAAAGTGTTAAAAGTTAACCTGAATTGCACATCTAGATTTCTATGACAATTTATTTCAAGGCATAATCTAGTCCAGGCATGTCCAAAGTCCCCACAGCTTTTCTTCCTAAAATGTATTATTTATCTGATATAAAACTAACATTACACCATAATATTCTACATACAGTATGTACTGTATAGTGTATACTACTAGGCTGTATATGTTGTAACCGGAAGGATGTGATCGCGCAGTATACATATACAGGCTGTGTATGTTTCTGCTGTTGCTAGTGAGTTGTGACAGTGTACAGTATGTGACTCTTGTTTATCTCACTTTCTTTCTTTCTACCGTATACTTACTTCTACTCAAAGCTTATGGCGTCTCTCTCAACCTGCTCCACAGGTACACAAGCCAGGGTGACGACCCCAGACCCCCCAAGCTCAGCTTCTTCTCAGCCCTGAGTCCATTCTCCTGTGACATGCTGTGAACGCTGGACCCTATAGAGCCTCATGCCCTGAATCCCTGACCACTGCACTACACCAGAATGCCATGTGCAGTACTAAACGTCCAAGGCTGAGTCAGTGAGAAGATGGCAGCCAGGAGAATGAGGCTGGCCGGTGCCATTGATACTGGGAGGAAAGTACTGGCCAGCTAGCCAGATGAATGGATGATGAAGATGACTGGAGACACCGCCGGGTGCCGGAGACCTCAACATGAACTAGAGAGAGAGCCGGAGGCTCTATCCATGCGGTCCAAAATCTGTCCCTGGCATCACTTACGAAGTCATGTAGAAGACTGCTCAAGGTAAGAACTTTGTTTTTTACTTCTCTGCTGCTCGTGTTGTATGCTGTGTGTATACTAGCGTGATTCAAGCTGGTCTATTAGTCCCCGACTCCCTGCAACATCCAGACCCCCAGGAACACCCCCTTGGGGGCGGCCCTGTTCCGCCGAGGCACCCCGCGTTGCAGCTTTCCGTGCTCGGACATACAGACACAGAGACAGACAAGAGAGACAGAAACATAGCTCTGACCGTAATGGAGCGGGGCTCGTACTGTGCAGTCTACTCTGTGCCACTTTAGGTATGTTGCAGCTTTCCGTGCTCAACATACAGACACAGAGACATACTGTACATAAGGACATAAGGATGGACGGACATAGCTCTGCAATGGAGCAGAGGCACCACTCAAAAATAAGGATTAGAAGCTAAGAAAAGATATGTTTCGACTTTCCACATTGCATGGTGCATACTTCCGATTACAATTTAATGTAAATTTGAGCATACATGTCAGCCCTGTCAAATTTGTCTCCTGAGGGTTAGTTAAAATTGGGCGTGGAGTTAAGCACTTGTTGTTCCCACCCATTATCTGGCTGTCAGAGGTGTAAAAACATTAGGTGAAGATAACCGGTTTGATCCAGGTATGCCAGAGAGCAAGCACACCTGTTGTCAGGTGGGTGAACCTAATCAAAAGTATAGGCTACTGTAGTCCTACCCACTTTTTATTATATAGCCTATGTTGCATACTTGCATCTAATCTTCCTTATATGGGTATGGCTTATCCAGTGGCAATATGAGTCACCCCTGAATTCAATTTCCAGCCCAGCTCTGATCTCGTTCCCTCCTCCTAGGAACTCACTGCTGTCACTATCTGGCGGAGTCAGGTTACTGATCTCAGCCCTTGCTTTTGTTTTATTTGGAACTTTCAATGACACTAATAATTACAAACAAAATACATGGCCAACTTAAACCAGAGTAATAATATATAGTATATAGTAAGAGAGTGGCGACACTATAGCGTTGACTCCCATTGTAACAATGGAATGCGGAAGTGCTTATTCTATCTCAATGGGATAGTTCCAGGCTTCCAGCCATAGGAGCAATGTTTGGAACTATAGCCCTGCTATAGGCACCCGCTTTGCGGAGAGATCAAAACGTGTCGCTACTCTCCTACTCTACACTCTGACGGATAGTAGTAATCTACAAATAAAGAAAAAGAAGATTTGCACACAAGCATCATCAGTCATTAGTTTGGATATAGGCGATATTATGCAGGAGTGAAAGCAAGGAAGGGAGCTTCGGTGTGTACGGTAGGGCTCGGCTCAATTATTTATTTGCTTGATTGTTTGTATGCTTATTATAAATGCCAATGCTGCGAACCAACGTGACGTGTTGCAGTTTGCACTGGTGCTGTGGTGCAGTTATATAAACAGTTATGTTATGCTGTGGCTATAGTATAACTTTTTCATGGTGTAATTAAGAACGTTGTTTGATGTATTTATGTTCCCCACTATAATTGTATTGGCTATTCGGGGCAGCGTTGGCCGAACGGTTTGCGGAGCGGTCTTGATATCGGAAGGTCGCTAGTTCGTATCCCCGGACCGGCACGTTAAAATTACCACCACTGAAGTGCCCTTGAGCAAGGCATTGAACCCCTACCATGAAATGTTCTATGAGCAGGGCCTGGCTGTAAACAAGTTCTTAAGCTTAGTCCAGTTACCCTGGGTAAATATAGTAACTTTGCTTTGCTTTGCTTTGGCTGCAACTGTGGTTGACCTGTTATGATAATCTGAGACATATCTATGGTTATGATGCCCAGGTAAGGTGGCGGACAACAGTTATCCCATTAAGATGTAATGTTGTTGATGCATCTAATCTTCTATGATGACGAGAATAAGGCTGGTATTTGTAGTTTATTAAGGAGACGTCTGTAGCCCAACTTTCAGACAGCGAGCCACTGAGATGAAATGTGGGAGAGCACCCTCTGCTGGTGAGACCCGGGACATCATGTTTGGCAAGCCACTAAGATTGTATTGATATAACATTGAATATTTAAAAAAGGAAATTAAGCGGTCATATAGTGTGTGCTTTTTGTGCACGTGGGCCCTGGACCCTGATCAAGAAAAGGTTGAGAACCGCTGGAGTAAGAACTCCCCAGTCTATTTCTTAACACAGTGTTGTTTTTGGCAGCACATTTTGATTTTAGTTTTAGTCATAGTAGTCCGGCAGTCGAGGTGGACGGGTGGGAAATTTGGTATATAGTCTTTTTTATTGGCCTAAAATATTGTCTATATATATATTCATGAATCCACTTCTGACCGGCTGTGAGTATTGGGCAATTCTTTCTTGTGTCATCCTATACATTGACATAACAACGCGTCATCAGAGCGGAGGGAGGGGCGTCAGCTGCGACTCCGCGGCTCCGCCCACCCCCCGGGGTAAGATTTGTGATTTGTGATTTGCTCTCGTTCACTGCAATGCAATTTGCGGCATTTTCAAAACAATATTGCGCAGAGTAGCGATTATCTAACGTATTTGCAATGCCATACGTTGAAAGATCTGTTGCCCGCGGACAAGGCACGTTACCTCCGCAAGTTAGATATTATCGGCATAGGTGTTTGCCGTATGTGATTAAGGATTGGAAAAAGTTGCATTGGCAGCCATAGAAAATTCTGCCCGGGGTAAAACACCGGATGTGATGTTTTTGGGCGTTCCTGTCTTGTTAAAAAACCGGCTGTGACGTTTTTGGGCGTTCCTGTCTTGTTTCATGTCAGTGTATGGCAGGCAAAAATGTCAAACTTTCCTTTTGCTTTAAGTAGCATGTGACATGTCAAACTAGGGGGTTTTCATGATTCTGAATCCATTCCAAGCATTAGTTTTATGTATAGACTATAGACAATATTTTAGGCCAATAAAAATTACTATATACCAAATTTCCCACTTTAAACAAAAGAAGGCTGCCGGACTATAGTCTCTTTAATAGTTTTCATTTATTTTTAGTCCGATTTTAGTCACCTGGAATGTTTTATTAAGGGACCAAGAAGACACGCAGTGACAAAAATAGCAGTTCTGACTGAACCGTGCAGTCGGTTTTCGCGAAACTCTGTAATCTGGTAGAGGGCATTGCCAAACGGTGACTATGTGAAGCCCATGACCATGCAAACTTTGAACGTGCATATCTCATCAACCGTTTGACCGTTGGCAATGACACTTTGATACACATATGCCTCTTCTCATGCCAAACAACTTGCATATACTGACTTCTGACCTCTGACCTTTAGATCACCCGCCATTTTGAATGATATGAAAACCATTTAAAATGTATCTCCTTCCAGGATCTTTGATCAAAATGCACAAAAACGTCTACACTTGAACTTTGGAATTATACAGACAAATAATCGTAACAGATTTATTTTAAATGAAAAAATTAAGTTTTTATGAGCCAATGAAAAATTGCTGTTTTGTGAAACCTCTCATGCACCTAATACTTCTACCAAATACGGTTGGTAGAGCTCTCACCTTTGGACCACAGGGTCACTGGTTCAAATCCGGGTAGTGACAACTCAGCCCGTGATTCTTATTTGTGCATATTGATCTCTCTCTCTGTCTCTCTTGCCAAATTCCAATACCCAATATCTCGGCCACTCGCTCACTCACTCTCGCTCACTCCAGCATGGCAAATTACGGTGAAATTGGTGACCTGCAAAATATGTGACCATCTTGTTCACACAACTATTACGGAAGTCTTTAAATACATGGCCTAAATACAGTTAGGTTGAACTCTGCTAATGAACAAACTGCAACAATTTACATTAGGACACATTTAGATTATGTGATTGTCTACACG
This sequence comes from Protomyctophum parallelum, assembly GCF_964188405.1. NCBI lineage: Eukaryota > Metazoa > Chordata > Actinopteri > Myctophiformes > Myctophidae > Protomyctophum > Protomyctophum parallelum. The sequence goes on from NC_139714.1 coordinate 7,122,800, forward strand.
GTTGTCACATATTTCAGCAGGTCACCAATTCCACCATAACACCACCTTGCTGGAGTGACTGAGTGCGAGTGAGCGAGTAGCCGAGATTTTGGGTATTGGAATTTGGCTTCTCTCTCTCTCCCCCTCTCTCTCTCTCTCTCTCTCTCTCTCTCTCTCTCTCTCCCCCCCCTCTCTCTCTCTCTCTCTCTCTCCACCCCACACCTTCTCTCTCTCTCTCTCTCTCTCTCTCTCTCTCTCTCTCTCTCTCTCTCTCTCCATCACTAGGACATTATTCTATCTATTTACAGTACATAGACCATTTTTATTTGACTGACTGTTCAGTATCTCTGTTCATTCTGTACACCTGAGCTCAGTGTACATGTATTAATGAATGTATTGTGCATTTCATTTGTGCTGGTGAAAAGTGACAAGCCTTTAAAACCTTTTGTAATACACTGGTTTTACCTCTAGGCCTCATGTTTTTATGTTTTGTTTCTGTTTCTTAGATACCGTATTTTGTAGTGGTGTGATATTTTCATGCAAATGGTTATTGTAGCACTTAGATTTACCCAAATATATTGTAAATAGAATCCATTATTATTATGGATGCATGTGTGGGCGTGCACATGAGTATTTACGCTTTAACCACTAGAACCCTATACTTACTAGGTTGCCCGTAGTCCCTCAGAGCTCTATACTAGTGCCTGTTATTTTTTCAACAAATATCTTTGCAGAAAATAGCCAGTCTACAAGCTGCCGATCTAAAAGCTTACGGCGTGTCGCTTTGCAACGCAATGTGAGCTTGTAGATCGGCTATTTTCAGTGTCCATATAAAATATGGACACTGTAACTTCTCAGGAGTATATCAAAGCCCTCACCTTGGTTGACTGGGGTGTATGTTACTGTGTTGGACTGCATATTGTTTCCTCTCCACTGTGTTGTGGTTTGCTGTCATGGTGACTTGTTTCCACATTGTGAATTGCAAGCTAATCTTTCTCTGACCTCTCCACCATCAAAATATTAGGATTTGAAAGGAATTAATCCTGAGATGTATGGTGGTATTTCCCTGAGGAAACACATTTCCCCTCTCGCTGTCAGTGTTGTCAAAATATTACTTTAACACTAATATACTACTTATTACTTAAAAAAAAAGGAATAAAGGTACACTACTTATTACTCCCTGAGAAAAGTAACTAGTTACTTATTACTTATTACTTTACTTATTACTTTTTTTCTCTCGCCTCCAGTAATTGCATATTTTGTCCCCAAAAGTCTTACTTTGCATTTGCATCAGCAGTCTGCAAAGCAACTCCACCCCAACCCAGTCTACCATTATAAATAAACACTCAAACCCACAGTTCCACCAAGGCTCGTGAAAATAGTAATAATATTACTTTTGGAAAAAAGTAAATGTAATATTATTACTCAAAATGTGAAAGTAACTAGTTAAGTTACATATTACTGGAAAAAAGTAATAATATTACTATTATTATATATTATTTGGCGCTGCACTGCGGCAACATGGACATAAGGGCTACGCTTGCATGCGGGCCCTTTGTCTAAGACAAATTTCTTCCTCGGGAGACAAATAATAAAGAACCTTGAACACTGCTCGCTGTATATTTGGTGTTATCACTGTTTGTCTTGGTAGACGGTGAAGCAAACGGTGAAAACACATGGTAAACACCACCACACGACTCCAGTGGCTGCTGGTTATGCGAACGATTACTTGGAACAGAGTATTTCTATTTTCTACATTGTGGTATTGATACTTTTACTTACTTAAGTAAAACAAAGGGAGTACGTACTTCTTCCATCACTGGTAAACCCTGAACCCCAGCAGAGCCAGTGCACAGTGATAGTTGTCATCCACTGACACCAGAAATGCCCACCTGTTGCTTGTCTCTCTCTGTTCCCCTGTAGCAGTATTTCCCAGTCAGTGCATTTGTAGGGGTTATTACTGTAGAGATGTCCCCCATATCGGTATCGGCGAATATGCCAGTCTAACCACCTATCCGACACAGGGGTAAGGGGTTGACACTTGACACTATGGCAGGTAAATAATATGTCGGGGCATGTGGAGTTTCCTTTGGAGTTTCCCAAACTGCAAGTGCACATTTGAGTGAGGAGTCTGCTATAAACACGAGATATATAGTTTGATAGCTATAAACACAACACGAGACACACTGGTATCGGTATTCGTTATCGGCTAACACAGAAATTGTGGTATCGGGATCGGATCAGAAACGAAAAAATCGGGACATCCCTAGTTATTAGTAAATATCACATATTTTATGTTTCCGACATTCTTTTCTTTAAAAAAATAATCAACACTAGTTTTATTTTAGTTCATTTTTAAATACCATACTGTTCAGTCCATTTTCATTTGTTTTTCTTTTATCTATTTATTAATATAGCAGCAAACAATATCTTGTATAATACAATATGCTAATTCTGTCATAATGAGAGTATCATTTGCACATGTATGTGTGTGAGTCAAGATATAGTCAGTGTCAAGATGACACTGACTAGTTTACTTCAGTATATGTGTGTGGGCGTCCGTGCTTCCTTGCGTCCGTGCATGTTCACACACAGGTGAGAGATATGCTTGTGAACATTACAAACAGTATGTGTTAGAGGTGTGTGCTCATCTGCCTTTCTTTGTGTGGGTACAAATGTAATTACCGTAACATTGTGAGCTATACATTTCCTCCCGGACTAACTCCCTGTAGTGAATAATAATACTTTAGCTGCAGTTCTTCAGTTGGCCAGAAGGTGTCACTGTGGTACTACAGTGAAAGACCAACAGAGGATGGAAATATAGCAGGAGAGGACCCTGACACTTGTCATAAGACTTCAAACATTGAATTCTCAGTAATGTGGTCTTTTCCTTCCATCTAGAGACGGTAGAGGTCCTCTTGTGCTTCAAACCCTGGTGTATTTATGTGATGTCATAGACCTCTCCTACTTGTTTCCCTCCCAGAATGCAGTCGTGACTGCAGAGGAAACTATTTAGTATTTAGGCTGAGTTAGAAAGCTCACTAGAGCTCTCTGCTCACACGTGGCATAGAGAGACTTCTTGTGTACTATGCTGTCTGTTGTCATCTGTGTGTGTGTGTGTGTGTGTGTGTGTGCGCGTGTGTGTGTGTGTGTGTGTGTGTGTGTGTGTGTGTGTGTGTGTGTGTGTGTGTGTGTGTGTGTGTGTGTGTGTGTGTGTGTGTGTGTGTGTGTGTGTGTGTGTGTGTGTGTGAGAATGCACTTGTGCGTGTGTGTATTTGTGCGACAGATAGAGCCTGATGGGAAGAATGTACTGAAAAGAAAGGAAGTGATGATTTTCGTGTGACTGTCCGGTAACAGGCAATCAAAAATAGAAAATAGGTTTTCACATTCTGTAGAGAGAGAGAGAGAGAGAGAGAGAGAGAGAGAGAGAGAGAGAGAGAGAGAGGATAATAATGACAATAATACAACTTTATTTGTATAGCACTCAAAGTGCTTTACAGAGCAATGGAGAAAAAAAAGAAATTAAAAGCAAGGCATAAAACATTAAAATAATAGCAGTAATGCAATACAGTGAGGACATGAATAACAAATAATTTAAAAGATCAATTAAAGGACCTATATAACATAAAATTCAACTTTTCCCATTTATTTTGTGCTTTTGGGGCTACCATATGTGTTTTCTATCCCCACAAATAACCAATTTTGAAAATCAGGCTTTCATATCATATAGGTGCTCTAATGGAAATTGCTCTCAGGAACAGCTAAACTGATTTTGTCCTCATCGTGATGTCATCAATGTCACCCTACACCCTAATTCCTCCACTTCTTCAGTCTTCAGTTCCAAATTTGCATTTTCACTTTGTTTACAATGTCCATCATTGTTGATTTTCCACGCTGGCACGGAATGGAAACAAGCCTGTTTTTTTTTATCTAGCATCAGTATTATAATGACTCAAATATAAAATAATCTACATATCGGCACTCCCACCACCTCAGGACATTGTATTGCAGCTAAAACTGCTTTCAAAGTCCAGAAAGAGCCCTGGTGTTATGTTGCAAGCTTAAGTTGTGATCGGATATCTTTGGTGCAAACTAGTTCAACTAGCCGATCTACATCTACATGTTGTGAGCTTGTAGATCAGCTATTTGAACTATTTTAAAAGGGTTTTTTTTTTAAATAGTGAAAAATGGCAAATACGTTTAGGCATAAGGGTTAAGGGGTGGCGCAAGTTATAGCCCTAGATATTAAGACGAATCTTACAAGATCTGCCGTCATATGGCACCTGTCTAGACCATTTAGCTTGAGCTTGTAGATCGGCCTTTGGCGATTTCTGAGTATAGTACTTGTAGAGTTACTCATGTCCATTACTCATGTCCATTACACTGATACTAGATAGTTTACATGGTTAAGTAAACACAGCTTGCATTTTTAATAACATACAAGACATGCTCCCCGGGTGCTGCTCCTAAATTGAAAATTGTAAATAGTTAGATTCCGGCTCAATGCAAGCAAGCCCAAGGAGATGGTGGTGGACTAGAAGTAAATTCTTTGCTTCTGGGATCTGTACCGTGTGTGTGTGTGTGTGTGTGTGTGTGTGTGTGTGTGTGTGTGTGTGTGTGTGTGTGTGTGTGTGTGTGTGTCGAGTGAGTTTGAGTCTGTATGCTGGCATGTGGGCTTGTGTCTGTCCAGGGAGTGAGGGTTTGTGTGTGTGTGTGTGTGTGTGTGTGTGTGTGTGTGTTGTGAGGGAGCGTGTGCATGCATTAATGAGTTTTTTGTTTATGTGCATGTGTTCTTCTCCTGCCTGTTGCATGTTCATGTGAGCAAGTTTGTGTCCGTTTCCGTGTGTGTGTGTGTGTGTACTAAGTGCTGACTCCACTGCTCATTACAAAAGCAGCGGGGGTTCCCAGTGGACCTCCAGCAGGGCAGGGGGAGAAGACAGAGACCGTGACCCAGACATGAAGCCCAGACGCTGGGATAGAAAAGACAGCTCCACCTGGGCCCCCTGGGGCTCCTGTCGTTTCTTAGCAAGCAGCCGTATCAGAACGCAGGCTGTGCTGCAGTTTCGGTCTGTGCAGTCTGCTACCAGAAAGGCCTTTTGTTTTTAATGTAGCACCTCATGTAGCTATAGCGCCGAAACCTCTCTGTACTGAATAATTGTATTGTTTGTTTTTCCCATGCGTGCATAGTTGGTTTCATTTGGGATAAGTGTGTGTATGCGTGTTTGTATTAGTAGTTGGTGGACAAAATGTGACCAGATTTGACTGAGAGCCTGCCATCGCGCAAAATCCAGCTTTTCACCAGAGTAGAAAAACTTTTATTTCCTTTTTTTCAAAAAATTGTTAATAGCACAGGCAGACTCTTCACATACTATAGAGCAGGGGTCCCCAAACTTTTTCCTGTGAGGGCAACATAACTTTTCCCTTCTCTGATGGGGGCCGGGGTCAGTTTGTAACAGAAAAAGTGTGACGATCGCAGGGGTGCCTAAACGTAAACATTATTTTTTTTCCAGAAAGCCACACATTAAATATTAATAACTGCATGCACATACTGTACATGCAGCACTACAGGGCTGCATAGTGCATGTACTGTACATGCAGCATGCATGTTGTTGGCATGGCGCTGCGCCATGCTTGAAATAAATCGCGTGTGTGTGATATGAAATGTCCAGTGCCTCCCCAGTGCCTCCCCAAGTGCCACCCCATTGTCTGCCCTGCAGTGTCTGTCCACTGTGCCCAGTGTCTGCAAAGTGCCTCCCCAGTGTCCCCCTGAGTGCCTCCCCAGTGTCCCCCTGAGTGTCTCCCCAGTGTCCCCCTGAGTGTCTCCCCAGTGCCTCCCAGTGTCTCCCCAGTGTCTCCCGCAGTGCCTCCCCAGTGTCTCCCCAGTGCCTCCCAGTGTCCCCCTGAGTGTCTCCCCAGTGCCTCCCTGAGTGCCTCCCCAGTGCCTCCCAGTGCCTCCCCAGTGTCTCCCCAGTGTCTCCCCAGTGTCTCCCCAGTGTCTCCCGCAGTGCCTCCCCAGTGTCTCCCCAGTGCCTCCCAGTGCCTCCCCAGTGTCTCCCGCAGTGTCTCCCCAGTGTCTCCCCAGTGTCTGCAAAGTGCCTCCCCAGTGTCTCCCCAGTGCCTCCCAGTGTCCCCCTGAGTGTCTCCCCAGTGCCTCCCTGAGTGCCTCCCCACTCCCCAGTGTCTCCCCAGTGCCTCCCCAGTGTCTCCCCAGTGTCCCCCCCGAGTGCCTCCCCAGTGCCTCCCAGTGTCCCCCTGAGTGCCTCCCCAGTGCCTCCCTATTGTCTCCCCAGTGCCTCCCTGAGTGCCTCCCCAGTGTCTCCGCAGTGCCTCCCCAGTGTCCCCTCAGTGCCTCCCCAGTGTCCCCCCAGTGTCTCCCCAGTGCCTCCCCAGTGGCCCCCAGTGTCTCCAATAGCAATACAAGAGCAATAATACAAATTAATCTTAATTTATTAATCTAATTATTTACTCTCATCCAGTGCTAATGAAAAATAAATATAAAATCCTATATTTTGGCTATTAAAAAATATTTTTTTTTTGCTTGAGGCAGGCGGGCCACATAAAATGACATGGCGGGCCGTATACGGCCAGCGGGCCGTAGTTTGGGGACCCCTGCTATAGAGCATGTCTGAAATCAAAATATTCAGATTAGTGTTAGGATTAAGCATTTAGAGGTTAGGTTTAGAGTTGTCCCTAATTTATACTTACTTGCATGGCAGCGTGCGTACGTGCGTGCGTACGTACGCGCGTGCGTACGTGCGTTCGTGCGTGCACGCGTAGTCCGACTCCTAACAGCCCCGAATTAAGCAGACAACATCTGCTCTTGACCAGAGCTGAGGCAGAGTGTGCCACGGGCGGTCTTCCTTGGGCTTTGATGCCAAGTAATGCAAGGTTATCAACAGGAGGCACTTCGCTGCCTGGGCCCATGGGTCAACTTGTCAGAGCAAGACCTTAAGATGAGGAAGGCAGCATGGCCATTATATTCTTCTCTGCGGCTGTAGTCCTATAATGACTCTGTCCACATAATGTGCACTGACTGTGTGAATGCTGGACCCTGAAGCCTGCCCTGCATACGTGAAGTGGTGAGATAGTGAGGAGATATACTGTAGGAGCCAGGAGAATGAGGCTGACCGCTCACTGCCACAGACACCGTGAGCTCCCAGACAACAAATTGGAGTCAAGCGCTGGAGGGCTCATCCGAGGGCGACCTACATGAAAGTATTCATTTAAAACTGCACTATTGAAAAATCTTAAGCATGATAAACGTATAACATCAGCCTATCACTTCAGTACAACCAGTGGCAATGGCACTAAAGCAGTCACCTCTTGCTGCCACTTGGGACTCCCACATACACCAAGTGAGTTTGTTCTGGGAGTTTGTGTGAGTTTTGTTCTGTGAACCAATCATTTTTATACAAAGGACAGTGGTTCTCAGAGTGGTTCCTTGACGGGGGTCCAAATGGACCCTTACAACACGTCTGTACCTGAGCTTAAGAGGTTGAAACTTGTTTTGTTTTTTGCCAGAGGTTACACAGGTACAATGACACTATGGTTGGGGTTGTGGCCAGGTTTTAACGCCCATGCGTTGCACACGCCTTAAGCTATACAGCTACAGTAGCAGAGCAATTAATTAATTAATCAATTCATTAATTATGTGATTAATTCCTGATGTGAGAGAGCTGTGTGTGTGCGTGCAAGTGTGTGTGTGTGTGTGTGTGTGTGTGTCGGGGTACAGTGGAAGAGACAAATAAGCAGCAGGGCCCATAACTCAGAAAGGCACCAGACAGATTCGAAACAGCCCTAGGTATATACTATCCACCCCACCCCGCTCTCTCTCCACATACACGCCGTAAATGGGAGAAAAAGCTCAATTCCTTTCCTTTCATTGTGTCTCCATAATGAAAGCAACAAACAACCATGCATAATTCAGGCAGGCGCACGCAGCGGCATGCACCGAATGGAGACGAGGGAAGAAAACTATAAGACCAATAAGTACCAGCATCACATGATGAAGAGCCGAATTTACTGGCTGATTTATACCTACCCTGTATTATGTAAATTTACTTTGCACAGTCAAATCTCCAGTGTTAATTTAACTCTTAGAGTGGAGCATGCAAATGGAAGGTTCCGTTTTGTACATATTAAAGGTTTCTTCAGCATCTTAACACTTGAGGAATTGACTGTGTATAGCGTTGTGCAGCTTGGAGACAGCTGAGATGTGAAATCAATGACATGAAATCAATGAAGTGAAATCAATCTGGCACGCCCTATAAAATCAAGCCTCACCCTCGTTTTTGCGACATGAACAACTGCAATACGACCAAACAACGTATGGAAACCATAGTTACATGATGGAAAAAATCCAATAAAAAAGTTTCCCCTGCTTGCCTTGCTGCCTGCCTCCCCTCCCCCCCCCCCCCCCCCCACACACACACACACACGCATGTGTTGTTAGTTGTATATTAAATTATTAAAGTCATATTCATTTAATATACAACAAGATATATTAGTGAACGTGTGAACCATGAATTAGGCTAAATAACACATGTCATTGGAATGATCAAGTTTTGACACGCACAGCCCGTGACAACACACGCTTCTCTTTTGCAAAAAGCTGCATCTCCTCCTCCTGTCCTTTCCGTCTGTCACTGTGGTGGTCCATGACACCGTGACCATGCACGTTTATGACAGTCTATATTAGATTGCCTCGCTGCAGTGGCTGGGCTGTCACAGGTGAGGACAAAGCCTGATGTGATATTTGGCCGGGCGCACACCAAAGTTCAAGTTCATGCTGGAATAATAAATGCCGAAAATTGCAGTGATTCCGTTGATAAAAGAGTGCCGTAGAGTACAACAAACAAGAGTTTGCGTCAGCGACTCGGACACACACACACACACACACACACACACACACACACACACACACACACACACACTTGTGCTTTCCTAACTGCAAGGTGCACACACACAAATTCACACAGTACAGAGAAACGCAAACATAAATATGAAAAATGCAAGTGTGCTGCATATACCAAGGCTTGGCTTTCATCAGGCCATGGACCCACATTCTAAATGATTCTATCCCAGGGACCCTGATGAAAAGTAGTTAGAAAGGTCACTCAGTAGAAGCATACTGTTCTTTAAAATGCATTTCAAGCTGCTACTGTATAAGCAATATTATGCAATCTGCATTCAAAGATTTCCCTAGAAGCTTTGTCATTGGTTGATTTGCCTGTCTACATCCTGATTGGTTAATCATTTCGACCAGGTTTCTTTTCTCGACCAATGACAACGTTTCTAGGAACATCTTTGAATGCAGGTTGTGGCCTCTAGATGTGTCACAGAGACGAAACATTTTTGGGAGCGTTTTACTCATTGCTGGCTGTCTGAATACACAACAAAGGTCATTACAAATTTGACATTATTGCTTATAGTCACTTTAATAGGAGCATTACAAATCACATATAATGCTGTGTGAAAGAAGTCTTGAAACTTCCAATTGAAAAAGTGTACAGTCACATTGCGTGTCAATGGACTTTAATGGAATGATGTGGTGACACCTTCTAGGCCAGTGGAAATTAGACGTTTGCCCGGGACCCAGATTAGTGAAAATAGCAGATCTGCGGATGCGCAGACTGTTTGTGTTCTCTAGGCCACTGTTCCCCAAACAGTGGGTAGGGACCCATTTGTGGGTCACGGGTCAATTATTTGGGGTCGCAACTCGTGAGCAAATATCCCCTTTATTTTTCTTAATTTCCTACATTTAGATTTAAATTGTAAAGATTTCATTGTTCATTCCATAAAAGAAGTAGTCAAAATATTGCCGATCTACAAGCTCAAAACGTGTTGTGAAGCGATGCACTGTGAGCTTGTAGATCGGCTATTTTCACTCGTTTGGGTCCCGGACAAACAAATTTCTCTGTTGGTTCTTGAGCTAAAATGTTTGGGAACCATGCTCTGTTCTAGGCTAATAAGAACGGCAGCATTTTCATTACATCCACTTTTATGGGATGTATATGGGGCTTTATTCCTATAGCCTGGGATGCTTGCCGCCTGGTTGGAATGCATGTGCAGACAGACGGATGAATAATGCATGTGATGATGCTAGACTGAGATTCTGTCTTATCTCTGAACTCTGTGGTCTCTTCCGAGGAACTCGCCTCTTCTGACCTCTTCATCCCTCGTTCCTGTCCTTTCTCTCTTCTTCTCCCTCCTCTTCATCCCTCGTTCCTGTCCTTTCTCTCTTCTTCTCCCTCCTCTTCATCCCTCGTTCCTGTCCTTTCTCTCTTCTTCTCCCTCCTCTTTATCGCCTCGTCCCAGCGCTGGACAGTATACGAATTGCAAAGTAAAAAATAAATAAAGTTTCTGTACTTTCTGTATGTTTGGATATTGACTTTCACGCCACTACATTTCAAAGACAAATATTGTAATGTTTTGACTCTACATGTCTAGGAAGGGAAAAAGTACATTATAGTGGAAAATAGCAGATCTACAAGCTCACAATGTGTCACATCGTGAAGCATTATGAGGCTGTAGATAGTTTCACTATTTAATTTTTCTTTCTTTCTTTCCTTCTTCTTTTTGAGGGGCGTTAGACCATCCTATATTCAGCTATAGTGTAGGCTAGATTTTTGTCCTAACACAAACATTAAATGTCATTGACAATGAATGGAGAATTTACGTCATGTGTCTGAGCAAATCGCCTATTTTTGTCCTATACACAAACATTAAATGTCATTGACAATGAATTGAGAATTTACGTCATATGTAGACGAGCAAATTGGCTATTATGGTCCTACACAAAGATTTACACTTTTCCGGCCTTGAATTGTTTAATCCAACGTTAAGCCCTGCTGTACCGGGCCACCCAAGAGCTCAGACCTTGCATATCTGTTTGTGTAACAGTTCCACACAGAACTTTGAGTGCTGTATGTACCAATCTCTATATCTTGCTGTTTGTTAAACTCTTTTGTTCAAATGTCTGTGACATGACAGGGAAAGAGAGAGAGATAGAGTGATAATTATTTGCCGTGTTTTTTTTTGTGGGTGTTGCTTTTTCTTGTTTAAGATGCCTGGGAGAATTATATTTTCCAGTCTAAGAAATGCCAACACTGGTAGTTACAAGCTTCATGCGAAATTTAGCACATGAAGGTGCACTCACGCATGCGCACACGCATACGCACACACACACACACACACACACACGTGCATATTCAGACACGCACAATGCTGCACACAGACTGTCCCTGTCAATTACCTATCTCTGTGCCTAATACATTGATTGATTGACAGTCTGCAGAATGGGTACATTTCAAACGAAAGTCCATACAATACAAAACTTACTGTGCGGACGACACCATGATAAAGCATTACACCCTGTCTACAACACAACAGGGTCCACCATTTTCAATTCATCAGAAATCATACAGTGTGAGGCACAATAAAGGCCTCACACTTTCTTTCGCATACCATATCATCCATGGAATGGCTATAGCATCGTCACCCCTTAGATTCATGTGCTGGGAAGAGATCAAGGGTAATGATCACTGTTGGTCCTATTCTCCATGTTAATCACACCGGCGGTTATTCTTGTAACATCCAGCCAACCATTGACTGTTCTGTTCCCTGTTTTATTGTGTAGTAATGTTTTATTGTGTTTTCTCTTTTATTTTGTACTACGGTTTTATTGTGTGGTACTCGCCCATCTGTAGCACGCCACTGAAATCCAACTTCTCCACTCCTTGTATAACTGGTTTGATTTTACTAATCTAACAATATTAAAACATAGTGATATGTAACACTATTTACGACACACATCGCATCTTTATTGATTCAATACAGGACAATCCCATATTATAAGGCAGTGGTTCTCAACCTATTTGAACCGGGAACCCCCAAAAATAATCATATTTCAACTAACGCCACACCCTGACGAGCACTTGTCAGGCTTGTGACTGTCAGTCAATCCAACCAATCAAAGTCAGTCAGGCTGTGTGAATGTAAACGACAGATGTGTCACAACACAACAGAACCAAAGTGACAAGGCAATTCTGTGACAAACGGACACTCCGAACTTGACGGGCGATTGAATTTGTCAGCTCGTTTGGACGGAGCGAGGAAAGATGATGGACACAACAGACCAGATGAAAGACGCTCCCTCACAGATCAAACAAGCACAGACGTGCACACACACGCGCGCACACCAAAGGAAGTGTGAGAAACATTGTTACACAGAGATACACATTGTTACACACAAGATAGCACTTGGGTGTACACAGGTAACCAAATTGTTACTTTCCGGTTACTCTCAAATCATGGTGGAGTGGTGGACAGGTTGCCAACACAGCTTTTGATGGTCGCTAGCCCCTCCTATGCCCAGCGTTGTGTGTTTGTGTGTACCCCATAGCGATGATTTAATTGGCTGAGCATTGTGTGTACCCCGTAGCGAGGATTTGATTGGCTGAGCAATGTGTGTACCCCGTAGCGATGATTTGATTGGCTGAGCACGGAAATGTGATATGTGATGTATGATGATAAGAGCGCCCCTCACTTCAGACGAGTGTGATTTTGTTTATCTGCATGATGGAGTCAGGGGGATGCAAACAATACAACTTAGCACATTAGACTTAATAGTAAAAGTAGAGGCATTAATATATAATGTCACATACTGTGTGTGTGTGTGTGTGTGTGTGTGTGTGTGTGTGTGTGTGTGTGTGTGTGTGTGTGTGTGTGTGTGTGTGTGTGCGTGTGTGCGCGTGTACGCATTTATCTACCTTGCATTGTTGTTCACAGAGCACAATGCAAGCCAAATGGGGGGATAGCAAACACCACATAATGTCTTGTGGAAATTCATTGGTAATATAGGCTTTAGTGGGGAAACGCGTCTGCTATTTATGGAGGGATATTTGGATGTTTTATTGTCGTCAGCAGCTTTTAAGCCCTTTAAGTGGGCAGTAAAGGTTGTCTATGAGCACAGAAAACCACCTACACCATCAATACACAACAATACACGCAACAATACACAACCAAAGCGTGCAGTGGCCGCAAAACCTCCCCACCCTCTCTTTCTTATGTGCGTCTCTCTTTCCTTTGCTCGGTTTCTGTTTGTCTCTATCATTTCGGATGGTTTACCGGTTATACTTTATCTTATTTCATGGCTTGGTTGAATGCTTGATTCTGATTGGTCAATCGCTGAATTCAGCTGTGTGTTATTTCTTGATAACAGACCGCACCGAACCCTCTGAGCTGCTGTTTCCAACATGACAGCCATGTAAACACACACACATTGTGACACACAATGTCATTTACAGCTAAACATTGCTCTCAAAAATTTGTAGCGATCATCTTATGATTTAGCCTATAAGCCACGGTACAATAAATTCATTTGATCACCATGCTAGTTCAGATGCAGTTGTTTCTTTGTTATCCCCGTTAGCCCACTAGCCCACTGATCACTATAGCAGGGCGAATATTTTCTTTGGCCGAATATTGGCTGCATCACTAGTTTGTTATAATGTGTGGTGTGATGGAGAGGGTGTCCTTGTATGGACACCCAGTCAAATGCATGAACCCTGGCAGGGTACAGGCAAACGAGGAACAAAATAATCAAGTTGATTCATAATGGAAGTCAACAACAGTTGAAACAGCCTGAAACCTTACCCACCTATGGAGTGGTATGTCAAAGATGGATCATAGCTTACTGAAATCTCTCTTTCTCTCTCTCTCGCTCTCTCTCTCTCTCGTTTCCGTATCACCTGTCTCTGTTATACCTCTTTCTGTCTTTCTTTCTTTCCTTATTTCTTTCTTTCTTTCTTTCTTTCTTTCTTTCTTTCTTTCTTTCTGTTTTCCATTTAATGTTTATTTCATCACATCTGGGACCATGTAACAAATGCATTGAACTAGGAACAGAATAGAATCTATGGTCTGAATATTGGGTAGGATTTAGGGGTGTCGGAGTGCGTGCGTGTGTGTAAAGTGTACCATCTAATATCCTGTCAGTTATGGTGTAGGTGAAGTGTCCTGGAAGAGGTATGCACGCATGCACGTACGTGCGTGTGCGCACGTCTGCAGGAGGTGCAGAGGGGTTGGCAGCAGGCGGTGGGATGGAGTGACAGGAGACAGAGTGATAGATGAGCGGTCAGCTTGTTTCTGACACACACACACACACACACACACACACACACACACACACACACACACACACACACACACACACACACACACACACACACGTTGTGTGTTTGTGTGTAACCTTGAGTTATTTTGACTGCATTGCAGAGGCTGTGATGAGAGACTGAGGATACTGTACCTGTAGACTATTCTGTATACTTGATACTGTATATATAGGTTTATATGAGCAGAGAGAGAAGCTCTCCATGATGTGATGATATTATGGAGGAGAAGAGGACTGACTAAAATATTATTTTAGATTACTTCCACCTGTTCTCCAGCATCACAATGTCACTTAAGACTAAGCTTCAGAGTTCAGACCTCCCCAAAACAAACTCATTTGACTACTTCTCGGCCTGGGGCCCATGACCCACCTCTTTCCAACCCTTTTTGCTAGTCTAAACTGGCAAAATGGGAAATTGGGATTGACATTCAAAATTGTAAATGCAGCCTTGCCCCCAATGCCCTCCCGCCTGACTGTTCTAAATGTGAGTGACACCTACAACCACAATACTAGAGGGAGCGTGAACAATGATCATAGAAAATCAAACATGGGTAAATTCTCCTTCTACAGCACTGCCACGGCACCCAGGCATGGAATGCCCTGGCCCACTCCCTCAAAAAGAATATTTTAAAACAGGCCTGAAAATCCACCTTTCAGCAGGTCAAAGGAAGAGGAAATGATCCTTCCCCCTTAAACTGATTATCACCCCCCCCCCCCCCCCTTCCTTTTTTCCCCACTCAGTTTTTTTTTTTTTGGCCTGAAGGCATCTGAAATGATCTAGATTTTTTTTGTTATTGATGATATTGAATTTATTCTTCATGTCGTGTCTATGCATTGATTGCATATATAGGGCCTATACATGAAAACAAGACCGCAAGGACATTATTTGGTGCTATCCCTTTTGAAATAAGTTTTGACTGTACTCTGTTGCTGTTTTTACATTTAACTATTCAATCAATCAATCAATCAATTACAATTTGCAATTCAGGCATTTAGCAGACACTCTTTTCCGGAGTGACTTACATTAAGCAAGGTACAGTAAACACATACGCACATACTAAGTCTAAAGTTAAACAATATACAATCAAAATAAATATTAATCTGTAAGTAGTATAATTGGGTGGGGGGACACCACCCTTTTTGACCACTGGGGGCGCCACTGAGTCAATTAATGCATAAATTATGCAAATGAGTAATTAATTTATGCATTCAATTATTTACATTCCTTGAATTCCATAAATCATAAATCATAAATCATATTATATATATATATATATCATAAATATCATAAATATAATTAGCATAGTGTTATTATTAAATAATAAAAGCTAATAATAGTTTTTATAATGTATGTGTGTGTTTAAAAAAAAAAGCTGATCATCTCTCTCTCCCTCCCTTCCTCTTTCTTCCTGTGGGACACAGCTGTGTCGGAACAGCTGTGTTGACCGTGTTGACCGTCTAGACACCTCCGTTTTCAAAGTGTGAAAATGAGAACAATGGGGGGTTCGATTCCTTTCAAAAATGCCGGCTGGCATTCTGAAAAAGTGCCAGGTGCAGGTTCCGAAGGCCAGGTGCAGAGATTCCGCATACAGGTGTGAAAAGGAAACAATAGGGCTCTCCATTCCTTTGAACTGACATCTGGCAGTTTTCAAAGGGTGTTGTGTAAACAGGGGTGGGGGGGACTCTCCATTCCTTTCAAGTGCCAGGTGGACATCAGAATGTGTTAATTAGATTTTAAAAAACAGGGGTGTTGTGTAAACAAGGGTGGGGGCTCTCTCCACTCCTTTCAAGTGCCAGGTGGCTATTGAGAATCCGTTTCAAGTGCCAGGTGGACATCAGAATGTGTTAATTAGATTTTAAAAAACAGGGGTGTTGTGTAAACAAGGGTGGGGGCTCTCTCCACTCCTTTCAAGTGCCAGGTGGCTATTGAGCTATGGCCTTCTGGGTAATGCTAGATGCATTACACTGCAGTACCACCTATGCCCTGATGTGATTTCAGTCACATAGTGCAATGTTTTCAGCGGAATGCATATAAATATTGATAAAAACTATAACTAAGTGGTCATAGATTGTTTTTTGTCTTTAACATTCAGCCAAGCATTCAACCAAATCTGACCACAACAGTTAGGCCTGTGTAGACATTACTTAAAATAAAAAGTAGTAGTTTAATTATAATTTTATAAAGTTTATTGACATTAACAACTGCCGTAGCATTTCTAAGTGTGAAGCCTCACAGCGCCCCTATAATATTAGCTCTGAGTTCGATGGGGGGAGCAGACAAGGTCTCAGATTACAGTACTGAGAGGAGGAATGGTGAGTGATACTATGATGCGGTGTTGTGACTCACGGTTTGTGAATGGATGACCCGCTGCTGTGGCAGTCACGAATCCAGACTTTTGTTTTATTTCTGGTGTAAATCAAGGATACCCCCCCCCTAGTGGTCAATTTCTATATATATAATTACACTGCAATACCATCTATGCCCTGATGTGATTTCAGTCACATAGTGCAATGTTTTCAGCGGTCTGGGACTACCAGTGGTCCTTGAGGGGGGTTCATGTGATCCCCACCAGCTAAATCATGGAGAGTTGGTAACCAAATAGAGTAATAGACCCTTCAATTAGGCTTCATGTTTTTTCCTAATGTTTGTGGTTAAAGTAGGTTTTGTATTATTTTGTGTTTTGTGTTGTGTTTTGTGAACACGCAATACAGTTTCAGTTTAGTTATCGTTTTTAATTTATTTTTAGTTTTTTATTTAGTTTCAGTTAACTAAAATGTTTTTTTTTATTCTAGTTTTCGTTTTTTAGTTAGTTTTAGTTAACTATTATAACCTTGCTGGTCTGTTATACAGTGGATCCAGCGTCAACCCTGTCACTCGTGGTTGTGAATGAGTTTAAAGCATCCTCCTATGGCCTTCTGGGTAATGCTAGATGCATTCCGGGGATCCAACGTCAACTATAACATTCATGGTTTAAGATTATTATACATTATAGTGTAACAAAACATGATATAGGTGTAATATGATGACAGTTATAATTAGTTATATACTGTTTGTACCATGTGAACAAAATATGTGAATATACTGTATTCTGTAAATGAAATGTTTAATTAAGTGCATGGAAGTAACTATTGCATGCTGGTTAATTTTTTTTTAACCAATCTGATCACAGCATTTCAGCTGATGCAACCTCCCCTCGATTAGGTGTGCGTGTTTGTTCTCACGGGTGGGAATAGATATGTAGAATAGGGACTCGCCGCTGTGGTAGTCACGAATGCCTGATGCATCATTGGTAATGCTACACATCTGTTATACAGTGGATCCAGCGTCAACCCTGTCACTCGTGGTTGTGAATGAGTTTAAAGTAACGTCCCCCTATGGCCTTCTGGGTAATGCTAGATGCTTATGACACCATGGATTCACAGTTAACCATGACACTCATGGTTTAAGATTATTATACATTATAGTGTAACAAAACATGATATAGATATAATAAGATATTAGCTATAGAGTTACACGTATACTTTAAAAATGATAGGCCAGCAAATATAGAGTGAATCATTAAGAATAATAATAAAAAATAAAAAACAATACTTAATACAGGTCTAGTGTACAATCTATTCATTGTAGGTATAGATGTTAGGATGGACGGAACTTTACAGAAGATATATTATGATGCTGGTAACCCTGGGGGGTTAGGAGGGGTAGCCAGACTGATCGCAGCTGCTAAAACAGATCATGGGGTCACTCCTAAAATAGTGGAGGTTAAAAAGTGGTTAGAGAAACAGGATGTATATACACTTCATGCTCCTGCGGCCAAGAATTTTAGGAGGAATAGAGTATTTGTAAGCGGTATAGATAAACAACTGTTTTTTTTTTTTTACATACACTGAATAATAAATATGAAATAAACATGAGATAAAAACAACGATGAAAATGAGTCTGATATTTTTTATTTAGTGAGAAACATGTAACACATATTTACACAGGTATGTTACACAATACATCTAACAGATCCAAAACTAAATCATATAGTACAAAATGTAGTATAAATTGAGTTATCAATGATGATTTTATCTGAGTCTATAAGTGTATAGTGGGTACACTGTACATAGGGGGCTTGTGGGTCGTCAGGTGGCTATGGAGGCCGATTCTGGATCCGATTACTCTGATGCAGTATGGACAGGGGAATGTAGTGTTGGGTTTAGGTTCTTTTTGGGTTCTGAGTCTGAGTTTGTCCTGTGCATCATGGCGAAGGTCATCATCATATTTTGTAGCACCCTCATGGACAAGGTTTGGTGCATCTAGATCTAGAGGGGAGGTTGCGTCCTCATCATCAGAGTATGCAGGGGTTGCACTGGTTTGGAATAGTTCGGGGTTGAGGAGGGTTGGGGTTGTGCTGGGAAGTTGTCCAACTCCCCATCTACTATTCTGGATCGTAGTCAAGTCCATCGGTTCGATAGCATCAAAATATTCATCATCCGTATCGATTATCAACCCGTCTGACTCCAAGTCCATCAGGTCCTCCTTATCAATTCTGGGCATATGTATGCTTAACAGCTCGGCAGTCATGACCGCATCATCCATTCTCTCTGTGTATATTTCGAGAGCCGGAGTATAGACCAATCTGTCCTCTAGTGGATCCACATATCCCCATACTCTGTAAGGATCATATGAGTTGAACAGAGGTTTGGTGTGGTTTGGTTCGGTTGACGATAACGTCTGAAGTTCCATTGATTCATTATGGGATCCTCGTGTATCCATAGCATCCATGACTAATATTGAGAGGAAATAATTGACGAATAATTGAGGAATCGTAGCCTTATCCTCGGGGTGTGAAAGATCTGATGCAGATGTAGATCTGAGACCTCCCTTTTAAATAGGCTGTCCTGGTTCTATACACCACACCCCCTCTCATTGTTACACAAATCACACATGTTTACAAAGCTACCTGTCATTTATGTAACATTGTACTGTTTAACATCAGCATCTGTTTATTAATTAGTTCTGGTAGCATGGTTTTGTCCAGGTTGAGACATCCACTATCACTAGGAATAAAACCACGTTGCAGTTAAGAAATGCAACAGTTGTTAAACGTGTACGAATTGTGTACAACAAGAGACGAGTATACCCCGACTTCACCACCCTTCCTTATGGCTACTAACGGAGATGGTTTTAAAGATGCTAATGGTTTTCAAACCAAATTACAACATCCTTTTAGTATGTTGATAGCAGGGCCGTCTAATAGCGGGAAGACTTTCTTTGTGAAAGAGCTAATTGAACATGCTGATCAGATTATCTCTGCTAAAGTAGAGAATATTGTGTACATATATGCTTGCTGGCAAAAGATGTATGATGATTTATTGAAAATCAGGCCTATCAACTTTGTACAAGGAATTCCAGAGTCATTATGTGATGATAACCTCTTACCTACTAATTTACATAATTTATTAATAATTGATGATGTCATGGATGCAGCTAGTCAGAATCAAGAGGTTCAGAATGTTTTCACAAAATATGTACATCATAGGAATCTCAGTTGTATCTATTTACTACAGAACATCTTTATACAAGGTAAGGCTAGCAGAACTATTAGCTTGAATGCTAATTACTTAGTCTTATTCAAAACATCCAGAGACAAGAATCAGATAATGTTGCTAGCACGGCAGATGTATCCGGGGAATACTAAATATTTTTTACAAGCCTATAACGACGCCACCAGTCGTTCATATGGATATCTACTTGTTGACTTTAAAACAACAACACCGGACTGTTTTCGTCTCAGATCAGAGATATTAGCAGACACATCAGTAGTCTATTTACCTAGAAAAACCCTGTTGTAGCTATGTCAGACCTCATTCGTAGAAATTTAGTCCTACTGGAAAGATTGTATAAGGCCAGTCCTAAAACCAGACGCATTATTCTGAAAAATGCCAGTTCAGATTTTCTGAATGCTCTCTGTGAAATCTCCATTAATATTCTGCGTGGCAAAATACCGTTATCAGCTAAACAATATAACGCATTGCAGAAGAAAAAGGGGCATGTGAGGTTAATTGCAGATAAACGGATTAATCTAACCAAAAAGAAACTAATTATTAACCAGAGAGGTAATGGTTTCATTCTGCCATTGCTAGCTGCTGCACTGCCTTTCATAACCAGTCTATTTTCACGGAGATAGTTTTTATTTCTACTATTTTTTATTTACAAATATGGACCACGTACAGAAAATGTTTCTAGTACCACAACAGCAGTTGGATAGTTTAAAACAGCTATCATCATCATCAGCATCACCTCGTGAATCTATCAGACAAGTCGCTGAGAATGAATTGGATAAATCAATACTAGATGTCCTGAACACCCATGACACCGATTTACATGCAAAAGCGAAGAAATACACTATGGTTTTACATAGATATTTGGCTCTGGTTAAACAGAGAGGGGCCGATACGACTATGCTCACATTATCATTACCTAAAGGCATACAAAACACTCCTGTGGATGATAGTGCAGAAAATGCTAATGTAGTAACCTCAGAAGACCATGTTTTGAAGGATATTTTATACCATATGCCTGACAAAAACAAGAAGAATGTTCAACACATTATGGATACATTATCTAAATATAAAGATGATGTCTCATGGACCCCTCATGGAGAGTTAATTATCGATGGAAATACTATTAGAGGATCACATCTTTACGACTTACTTAAGAATGTAACAAATCCATTCAAGATGTCCGATGATAAGAGACCACGGGGGTGGATGCAGTTTTTGGATAAAATTGCCACATTGAATATACCTCTATCTGCCATTCCCAACAATAACATCAAGGTATCTATCACTGCCATAAAACGTGGCGATATATCTCCGGCTAGGAAACGAGGTAGACCAAGTGTCATAGCTTATGAAATATCACCAGTGAGGAGGACACCTAGGAGTCGAAGTATTACGAGGCGTACCCCATCAAAAGTCTGGCTTGATTTATGATATGGCTTATATTATGTATTTTCTTTTGATCTTTTCATTTTTGTTTTAATTGTATTTTGTTTAATTCTATGTATGTACTATGCTACTGTGATTCATATAATGTCAACAAGATGTATATGCTATACACATGCCAGTGAATGTGACTGTGTTTTATGTTATGTAAAATTGTAAAATAAAATAAAAACATTACATTTTGAAATAATTTGTGTCCGTGTTTTATTTATTTATTATTAAATCATGAAATCATCTTAACATCAATTACATTTTTTCACATACAATATTTTACATGCTCTACACACTGTACACACGTAAAATCATGATTTCTATACATCTCCGGACGTATTCTACTAACAAACTTACATACCATAACATCATTACAACATAGATCATCCTTATACAAATTCATCACTTTTTCATAAGAAAAACCCCTCTGCATATAACATAGAAAGAATACACAATGTTGACCACATGTTGTAGCCATGTCATCTTGGACCTGTTTTACAGAATAGGTCACACTAACACAATTCTTCTGAAGAAATATATTTATATCTTCAGGGAAATTCCTATATGTAGGAGGGTGTCCAAATGAATCAAAGAAATATCCATGTCGATCATTATTGATATATATGGCTAACCAATGTGCCCCAGCCATCGATGACGGTTGGGTATTGATAATAACCATAACAGGTAAACTACTAATAATAATATCTGGGAGTTGATCACATGCCAATACCCCCAATAAATGTATGTGTCTCTTAACCTTCTTTTTAAGAACACTAGTTAATTCTATAGTATTCATGTCTAGTATCTAGTTTTTAATACTCTAATAATAATCCACTAAGACCTGTCTACGGTTTGATATCTCAATGATTGAATCGAAAATAGCATAACAGATCATGTTGACTGTATGAGGTAGAGGGGTTCTAAATCTGGCCTCCAAACGGACGTTTCCAGACCGGATCAATGACACGTGTCCACCACAACCCTCGTCTGGTTCTAGATTGAAGCAATACAATGTATATCCTAGACCAAAATCTCTTCGGGTGATGGCTAGGCCTCTGTCTTTCAGTTGACGACCAGTGGCCTGTATCATCTGATAATATTCACGTCCATACTGTCCATTATCGAAGGTTGGTTGAAAAGGTCTCCCTGGGTATGATTGACTGTCCGTATGTAGATTCAAGAATTCTAAATTGTAATGATGGAATTTGAAGGGATTCCTAGTGTAGTTCCCTGTGAATGCTTCATGATCGACAAAACCGATAACTATAAACTTAGGTATCTGACCTAAAAATAAGTTCTCCTGGCTGCATAGTCGTGCTCCATTCGGTATAGAAACGGTCTTCAAACATACTCTATCAATAGGATATTTGATATTTGTCTGTGTTAAAGCTCGGGCATGCCCCATTCGGACACCCGGCGACACTGATACTTTCTTTATAAATAGACTAGCTGATACAATTTTAACCCTATAACCACCAGCAGCATTTGTAGCCATCAGACAGAAATCATCTTTAGCACGTATAAATTTCATCTTGAGATCAACACCATTTATAAGTAATTTTTCTTGAAAAAACATATCAGAATGAATAGGAGCTATAATATCTACAATTGTACTATCGGCAGTATATACAGCTCTAGCAGTAAGACCCGCATTTTCACCAGCAGGGCTTGAAGCGTCCATATGTCCACATGTATCTTTAGAGAAGAGACCACATCCAAACTGACTGGATAGTGTATCCTCACCATAATTCAGCAAACATTCCAATATCCCTCTATAAGGGTAAGTATTAGATGCATGTGATATGAGTGTATCCCCTAGCATAATATCTACTTGGGAGAATAGTGTACACCCCGGATAATTGATAAATCCTACTTCAGCTCCTGCCGCAATATTGGTTCCATTACCATTCGTGATTTTAGCTTGTACGTGTAAATATGTATTATTCAGATCGAGATATTCCTCAGAACTCCCGGTGATGTAAAACTCGATAGGTGCGGTATCCGTGAGGGCTGATAAGGGATTTATTTCGTGGTAAGTATTCTTATCAATTGCTGTTTGAGTCAAACAAACACTGAAGAGGTCGAGCTCACTCTTTGAGCATTCTTGCGATTGAGTATGTATCAACGACATGGTGAAATAATGTAGAATGGGGAGTATGGTTAGAAGATGTCTCTAGTTGACGATCTAGTAGTCCTACTGATGTGACGTCTAGCCTTTGTCTTCTTCTTATGGGGGTCGGCTACTCTTTTATACGTATTTCTACGTTTCTTGACACGCCCATGTGTCTGGAACCTTGGAGGCCGTTTAATACCCCTCATATGATGAATCATTAGCCCCGATCCTTGCTGTCGTGGTTTTGAAGGCCTATTCATCATGTGGGTGATTACATCCCCTGCAATATTCTTAGCAGCTGTCTTCAGATGTGGTTTTGCGATAGTGAAACCACTCTTTAAAAGAGGCATAGCAAAACGAAAGATATTTCGAAAAATACCTCCCAGTCCCGATCCATATTGTGTAGGTGCACCCGTAAACCCCGGTAGTCCAGATCCTGCTTGATTAGCATAATATGACATATACCTGTCATCATGCGCAATGTATGGAGAGCCTCTCATTATTCTCACGGTCCTAAGATCTATCACGTATAGGTCTAAAGTGTAATTTAGCAACTACCTTCCCATATGTAAATGGAACATGTAAATTCTGATCAGTCTTCAGAGAGATTTCTATATCACCTATCATAGACCTGGACAGACGGGTGTAGTGTGGCTTATCATACAAGAGGTATGGCATTCGGCGGGCATCGTCGGCTATATTTATACTTCTCAATAAGGGGACATAACTATCCCCAACGATCTGATAATCCACGATATCTGTATACACATATATATTATAACATCCTCCGTAGATATCGGCAGGGTGTGGACTATAGCGTATAGGTTGATGGTGTGTAGGTATTTCAAACGGTTCACCAGGTGTAAACCCTAGAATTAACGCTAAACGTCCTCTAAATACTACTGTCATTCCTTCCCCGCCTGTGAAAAATATGCGATTTTCAATAGCGTTATACATTATGGTGACTTTTTTTACTCTATGATGTAATAGATTATTTATCTCCTTAATAATCCTAGAAATGCTATCGTAGACCCCTGGAGCTAACATTAACTGTATCGGTCCTATAGAACTAACTTTTACGATTCCATCTGTTTCATGTGGAGTAAAAGTAATCCACCCGTCATCCTTTGTAAAATTATGCCAGTTACGTGGGTATTGTATCTCGATTAAACCCACCTCATAAGGTTCTTTGAGGATGATAGGTTTCGCTAGTTTAGTTCTATAATTCCATATCTTGTTAGAGGGGTATACATCTAGTGATGCATTACTAGGTAGTGTTAAATAAAACCCTTGTCCTTCCATTGTGTGATTCACATATGATATGATTTTTTCGATCTCCTCATAGCCTTAAATACGCTATACTCTTAATTCAAAAGGATATCGACTACTACACTTGATCAATAATCTCACTTTCTGGTACCCATGAATTGAACTTTTCACCCCAACCTAGCCATTTAATTAATACCATTATACGACCTCGAGACTTTTTCTTTTTTAGTATTTTTTCTATTTTGAAAACCTTATTTTTGTCGATGATAACTTTCTGTAGCTCCTTTTCATAAAACGTCCCCTGTATATCCTCCCCTGAAGCATCCTGTAACTTGTAAACTGGTGGGGATCTCATGATACATTCCGTTATTTTGAAAAATTCATCTGTAAATGTCTGTTCATAACCTTTTCTAAACACTCCTCTATATTTTGAGATGCGTACAGTATCACCCATATTGTATTTACATTTTATACTATAGCTATTCTTAGACTTGTATAAATTATTGAATACTATATTCTCATTATCCTTATTAACCATAGATGGGGCCATTTTAATAGATCTATGATATGATCCATTATAGGCATCGACTAATTGCTGTAGAACAGGTATATATCTCCGGGAATTGACTGATGTCAAATAACGCCACATCTTTGTCTTCAGGGTCCTATTGAAACGCTCGACTATACTAGCCTTTGTCTCATTATCAGTTGAGAAATGATGGATCCCATTTCCTTGCATCAATTGTTGAAATGTCTTGTTATAAAATTCTTTCCCGGCATCAGTCTGTAATTTCTGGGGAGTTCTCCCCTCATTCAAGATATCTTTAAAGGCCTCTGTAACACAAGCTCCCGTCTTATTGTGTAGAGGTCTCACCCATGCATATTTTGAAAACACATCTATACATGTCAGAATATACCTAATACCGTCATTTTCTTTAGAATATTCCCCCATTTCAACCAGATCAGCTTGAAATTGTTTATCTATGCCGCTTACAAATACTCTATTTCTCCTAAAATTCTTGGCCGCAGGAGCATGAAGTGTATATACATCCTGTTTCTCTAACCACTTTTTAACCTCCACTATTTTAGGAGTGACCCCATGATCTGTTTTAGCAGCTGCGATCAGTCTGGATACCCCTCCTAACCCCCCAGGGTTACCAGCATCATAATATATCTTCTGTAAAGTTCCGTCCATCATAACATCTATACCAACAATGAATAGATTGTACACTAGTCCTGTATTAAGTATTGTTTTTTCTTTTTTATTATTATTCTTAAAAACATATACCATCATCAATCATATTCATATACATCACACATGCTGTTTCATCGACTTCAATCATCCGCTGAACAGCTGCATATACAACATTATGCCTAGACCATTCATATACACATTGTTTATGCTTTAAGACACATATGTCAATGATGTATGCACATAAGACCATTACATAACATACTCCTTTTGAGTTGCCTTGTTTTTGATTAAAAAAACAACCTACAACATCCATTACATTGCTAGCATTAATGATATACCCCTGTGCCCCCTCATGCATAGATAGTAAACCTTTATATAGAACACCAGTGGTTTGTACATACTGTATATTCTTTCTAAAAATATCATACCCCGGGGGTAAGTATTCAATTTCATCAGAATGTGTATACTGATCAATAACAGTATTCATTAGGGTTACAAACCTATTACAAATAGGATTCTCAACACTATATAATGACCCCATTATGTAGAATATCAAAACACTATGATCTTTGAGACCCCCCGATCCATATGTCACTACACTGTTGTATAGTTCTATACCATTTCATCTCAGCCTCATTATTTATCTGATGCAACTTTTCGATAATATACGGTTCTACTAGCCACTCACTAATAATCACATCGGCAGCCCCCCCGGAGTATTGATCCAGACACATCGATACCATGTTCCATCAACAATGCATGCTTCAATGCAGTAGGTAACGACTGTGTAAACACCTTATCACATATAGCATCATAGTGGCTTGCAAAATAATATACCTCTGGTTCTGTCAAACATGCATGCTCGAGCTGACTAGGATGATTGACCCTACATCCGTAACAGTCTGATTGCAGATCACGTAAAATCACACTCTCGGTAATCCATGCCAATACGCCTCTGAGCAGGGCAATGTCTTCAGACATCAAACGTTGGTTCTTCGGGGCACCGTCTTTAGAATCATCCGATACCGTTACATCCAAGGGTGTCTCCACTGCATGTCCTGTATGGGGGGTATCCCCACAATCCTCAGAAGCATCCACTCCAATCAAATCCTTCTGGTTCTGGCTTTGGCCAAACTCTTTAATCCATGTAAAGATTGTATCGTCCTCCAGATCAGGTGTAGTATAATCTACACCCTCTGCAGGAGGGTCCAAGGCCGAAAGATTCCACCCTAAATAAGGATAGATTGTATGGTCCTCCAGATCAGGTGTAGTATAATCTACACCGTTGTCTGTAGGGAGATCCAAGGCCGAAAGATTCCAACCTAAATAAGGATGGACAAAAGTAATTATATAAAAACATATTGTAACACACCAATATTTATAATAATAAACTAAAGTACAAAATAAAGTATTAACTATTTACCGTTATTGAAAATCAGGAGAATTCGAGTCTTCGTCTGACTGCAAATTCAGACAGGTTAGGAGGGGTATACATAGCATCAGTGCAGCTATACGACCCAATCCCTTGAAGAACAATTCTCCTGATGCATTCGAATTCGTAATTGAAATATCCTCGCCTGACAGTGTAATCACTCTGTGCGAACACATACGGCATCGAACCCAAAACATAAGACAATACGCTTACCATCATTGATACATCCAATATTGCTTTTCCTCTATTTTTAAAAGCACACACGCACCTGACCGTATCGTCATACACCATATGTGTCTCAGATTCTTTGATTATAGTACGTCTAAGTACACCTCCATTCTTCTTCTTCTTCTTCTTTGGAGCATAACAAACTCCCCCACATACCCCCACATCATTAACCCTATCATGATACATAACATCAGACATACCTTCATCATCAATTAAAGCCATGGCTCGATGCGTGAAGTCTCAGTTGTGTTAGAGCAAAGCGGGGATGCTTACAAGAGGTCAAGCATACACAACATACTGACAAGGACCCTTGTATTTATTAGGAGTCTACACCATATAAGACCAACCCCCAAACTAGGCTAAGCCAATCCATTACATTGTTAACATTAATGATATACCCCTGTGCCCCCTCATGCATTATGCATACAAGTCACATCAAAGGAGTGAAGCCCCCACCCCTGTTTTTTAAAATCTAATTAACACATTCCGATGTCCACCTGGCACTTGAAACGGATTCTCAATAGCCACCTGGCACTTGAAAGGAGTGGAGAGAGCCCCCACCCTTGTTTACACAACACCCCTGTTTTTTAAAATCTAATTAACACATTCTGATGTCCACCTGGCACTTGAAAGGAATGGAGAGTCCCCCCCACCCCTGTTTACACAACACCCTTTGAAAACTGCCAGATGTCAGTTCAAAGGAATGGAGAGCCCTATTGTTCTCCGTTTCACACCTGTATGCGGAATCTCTGCACCTGGCCTTCGGAACCTGCACCTGGCACTTTTTCAGAATGCCAGCCGGCATTTTTGAAAGGAATCGAACCCCCCATTGTTCTCATTTTCACACTTTGAAAACGGAGGTGTCTAGACGGTCAACACGGTCAACACAGCTGTTCCGACACAGCTGTGTCCCACAGGAAGAAAGAGGAAGGGAGGGAGAGAGATATGATCAACTTTTTTTAAAACATCGCACACATACATTATAAAAACTATTATTAGCTTTTATTATTTAATAATAACACTATGCTAATTATATTTATGATATTTATGATATATATATATATATAATATGATTTATGATTTATGATTTATGGAATTCAAGGAATGTAAATAATTGAATGCATAAATTAATTACTCATTTGCATAATTTATGCATTAATTGACTCAGTGGCGCCCCCAGTGGTCAAAAAGGGTGGTGTCCCCCCACCCAATTATACTACTTCTGTACATTGACTACAGGATACCAGGTAAACGTTGAACACATCATCTGTTTAAATACCATGCTATGTCATTTTAACCACATTGTTTTTTTTTATAATCTTGATTATTTTTATTCAGAGTGCCATACAGTCATGAAAAACATGCTATACATTTCAGTTTACAATGCACCTCTTTTTCCCCGTTTCTCTTTTTTGCTGCCAAACAGACAGAGCCTACAGTAGTGTTTAGACAGTGATATGAGATTATTAAAGAAAAACTAAAAAAGAACATCATACAAAATAATCAAACAATATAGAATCTATAACTGATATAGATGAAAAATAAGCAAAGGATTATTAATAATAATAATTATACATCAGAAAGGAAGAAGACAAAATAAATAAAAAAAGAGTCAAGAGAGAAAGGAGAGGAAGAGGGAAAGGACTCAACGCATCACAGCTCAAGTACAGGTTCAGATTTGCTACCTAACTACACCCGTATAGTATAGGTATAGTTGCAAAGTAATCCATGTGGGGCTGCCAGACATTCCAAAAGTCCTGTTGCCTATTCTTAATATTATAATGAATTTTGTCTAGAGGAGTGTAACTGGATAGTTCATTTAGCCAATGTGAAACTGTAGGAGGGGTAGAGGACTTCCAATGTAAGGTAATACATTTCTTTGATGCTAGAAAAGCTAGGTCAATGTATTTCTTTTGGTGTCTGTCCCAGCCGTCCTCCCCGCCAGTGCCAAAAAGGCATAGGCGAGGAGAAAGGGGGACAGAAATCCCCAAGCAAGATGAAACAGCATCTATGAATGCCAAAATGATGACACAGCACTGCATGACCAAACATCTGTTTTTTACACCTCCAGCAGAAAAAAGACTGTTCATCGTAAGGAGCTTCTCTGGCGTGTAATAAACTCTATGTATAATTTTGAATTGGGATAACTTGTGACGAAGGTTATATGGAGCAAGTATGTCACATACAGTATATAGGACCAATCTTCTGGACTTATCTGGAGTGAGAGGTCCTGTTCCCATTTCTTCTTAATATTTTGGGTGTTAGCTGGCAAAGATTATAAAAGGCCCTTGTAAAATCCAGAGATCAATCTGCGAGCTATGGGCAGCTCCCCAACAGGGGACTGTTGCTTAGACTGGACCATGTAACTTGAAAGAAACATAACATTTTAACCACATTGTGGTCGAGAAAAACAAACACGTAACATAATCTTGGTCAGTCGCCATAGCGTCAATTGAGCAGAAGGTGGCAGGAAACGATGCAGTTAGAGTGAAGTGCTTAGGGGTTGAAATGGAGGAGATGAACGGAGTCTCAGCTATGAGACATACAGTGGTCAGACAGACATACGGTGGTCAGACAGACATACAGTGGTCAGACAGACATACAGTGGTCAGACAGACAGTGGTCAGACATACAGTGGTCAGACAGACATACAGTGGTCAGACAGACATACAGTGGTCAGACAGACATACAGTGGTCAGACAGACATACAGTGGTCAGACATACAGTGGTCAGACATACAGTGGTCAGACAGACATACAGTGGTCAGACAGACATACAGTGGTCAGACAGACATACAGTGGTCAGACAGACATACAGTGGCCAGACATACAGTGGTCAGACATACAGTGGTCAGACAGACAGTGGTCAGACAGACAGTGGTCAGACAGACATACAGTGGTCAGACAGACAGTGGTCAGACAGACAGACAGTGGTCAGACAGACAGACAGTGGTCAGACAGACATACAGTGGTCAGACATACAGTGGTCAGACAGACATACAGTGGTCAGACAGACATAAAGTGGTCAGACAGACATAAAGTGGTCAGACAGACATACAGTGGTCAGACATACAGTGGTCAGACATACAGTGGTCAGACATACAGTGGTCAGACATACAGTGGTCAGACATACAGTGGTCAGACATACAGTGGTCAGACATACAGTGGTCAGACATACAGTGGTCAGACAGACATACAGTGGTCAGACATACAGTGGTCAGACATACAGTGGTCAGACATACAGTGGTCAGACAGACATACAGTGGTCAGACATACAGTGGTCAGACAGACATACAGTGGTCAGACAGACATAAAGTGGTCAGACAGACATACAGTGGTCAGACATACATTGGTCAGACAGACATACAGTGGTCAGACAGACATACAGTGGTCAGACAGACATACAGTGGTCACTGGTGGTCAGACAGATTCTGAGAGCCGTGTTTGTTTTTCTCTTCAGCTCGTTAGAAAACAGAAAATGCATCGTCAAGTCGGAATTCCAATTCTATCCACTCATGCAGGACGGGGAATTAAGTGAAATTGTAAGTGGTGAAACTAAAACTAAAACCTTGAGCCATGGCCATGAGCATACATTCAAAACGAGAGAGATTGACAGACTAGAAGTGGAGATATAAGTTATAATTGGAAGCTGAGACCTTTTTGACATCTTCCACGATGTAGGGAAGATTCATTCAGCATCAGGGGTTTGCTTGCACAACAGCAATAATTCAAGTGTAATATAGTGCAATATACATACAGTGTAATTTCATGCCAATTCCCAACAGGTCGGTTAGCGATATTGAGGTGGATGATGGAGGAAGAAGAATTGGAGGATGGATGAGAAAAGTACGAATGTATTTCATATTTCAACATTTCAACATTTCAACATTTCAACAATTATTACTGTAAATGATATTCGGATAACTTCATGAACGATAAGAAACACAGCCAATCAAAAGGCAGGTTAAGGCATCTCACTCTCTTTCTCAAAATCCCCCCATGGGTTAATCCAGGCAACAACGTGTGCGTTCCTCGCTTCCCGTTTGAAAGGCCCTTAACACTGTAAAAAGTGTTGTTTTAACTCTGAGAGTGCATGTACACATTGTCTACCGCATCAGGGGAGAGCCTATACTGCCATCTGTGATAAGCTAATATTTATTATTTATACTTTGTTTTCATGTTACAAAGGTTAAATACATTGTGCATAACTAATATGTAACTGTCAGGTCACCATGCCCAGTTCTACTATTATGAATTGTATTCTTTTAAATGAGGGCAAAGACAGATCGAAGAAAGAACTCCTCCTTTAGGGAGGATTAGGATTTCTCTCTCTCTCTCTCTGCATACAAAGGCAGACACAGTGCTCTGTCACTTGATGGCTTCCAGATACCGTATACTACTATAGCCTGAAAGAGCTCTATATGCTTTCCTGGGTATATAGAGAGGCGAAACAAACTAGCGCTGGAAACTTGCGTGACTCTGATGAAGACCGCAAGGTCGAAACGTTAGTCTTTGTATACTTCAGCACCTAATAAAAGGCTCTAAATGTCCGTGCTGCTCCAGTCTCTTCTCCTTCTGAAATAAGTCAATATTTGGTGTCTTTTACAAATATTTAACCATTGCAAAGTATTAAAACGAGTGTGACTATAAAATATGTAAGTACATTGGATCCATCGGAATGTCCCCCCCCCCAATTCCTGTGAAGTGCCCGACATGACGGTGAAGATATGCAAGGCTATTATCAGTCATTATGCTCAAACTGAGTATGAGAACTCATTCATTAAATAGTTCATTGTCAGTTTCTGTCAATTACTCTCTCTGTCGACCCCTCTCACTTCCCCTCATGCTGTTGCTCTTAATTCATTTCAGTTCAGTCTCCAGAGTCTGTTTTCATTAGTCTGTCTGTCTGTATTTGATTTCTCCCGGCCTGTCGCACTCCCTCCTTGGTTTTTCCGGTGACACTCTGCCTACCCATCTGTCTATGACCCAATTTATACGACGCTGTCGTGTGCCAAAGAATTGCCGACCCGCATGTGCATGTGCGTGTGCGTGTGTGTGTGTGAAGGAGCTGTGTGTGTGTGTGCGTTTGACGTGTATAAGACTGTTGCCCTATCACGTTTGCAGGCTCATGACCATTTGACATTTGGGGCAGGAAAGATTATTAGTGTCTTCAGGACACATGCGCACACACACACAAGGTAATACATGGAAATAGTCATCAAGGCATGGGGGGTCAGATCAACATTCTGTACTGGCCATATATGGAGCGTGTCTTGAGTGTACAGGGTTTGATGAGGTCAAATCAACATTATGGAATCATGTCAGAACAAGAAGGACAGGTGGGGAGGATCAACATATGGAATGCCAGAACAGGTCAGCTCCATATATGGAGATCTAGGTGATGATCCAATAGATCCAGTCTTCTCCATGTATGGTTATCCAGTAGAGGGTTTGATATAGATTGACATATGGAGCGTGTCACGAGGCGTGATGTCACAAGGCTGTGGACTGACAACCATATATGGAGATCTAAGGGTCTTCATGATGTCACGTGATGTCACGAGGCGGTACCAAATATGGAGACGTGATGTCACGAGACGTGATCATATATGGAGGTGTGGGTGATTAACTGACGGACGGATGGACGGATGTCGGTCGGTCGGTCGGAGTCAGTCAGTCAGTCAGTCAGGCAGTCAGTCCTTCCTTCCTTCCTTCCTTCCTCTTTCATTCTCTCCTCTCCCTCTATCAGACCTTGGGGTGTGTGTGCATGTGCGTGGTTGTGTGTGTTCTGGTCAAAGGGACAGAGAATCTCAGTGGCACTTAAGGAGAAGGATCCCCCCCCCCCCACACACACACACACACACACACACACTGATACAGAGATACAAATGCACACATACACGTTTGAATGGCAGTAAAGGAGACAGATGGTAAACAGCAATCCTCCAGGGGCCGAGTTGTACTACCGCGCACGCACTCACACACACACACACACACACACACACACACACACACACACACACACACACACACACACACACACACACACACACACACACACACACACACACACACACACAATAGTCAATAGCCAGCGGTGACTTGGCTAATGGAGACAAAGGAAGCAGGCTACCAGCCTGGGTGTGTTTGTGTGTGCAGTCTGTGCATGAGAGAGAGAGCGAGAGATCCTGAAGACATTGTGGAGGACAATCTCTTGCGTCTCTACTGAATTTTACTTTGGGAAGTTTTTTTAAGAAACTTCTAGCAAGTCCACTTACTCGCCTTGCTATTCTTGGCTGAAACCGCATAGACTGTAAAGAATTTGGACGAATGGACCAGTGACGTCACTCCTTGGTTTCTAAGGCCCGTTTTGAAGCCAATTTTCCCGCTAATTCAAATCCACCATCGGAAATTCATGATACAGTATATGCTGGAAGGGCAGTGAGGGCGGGTCTTCACTCAGTAGAGCCAGTAGAAACCCTAGGAGCATGCCCTTACACATGGATCAAAATGTACAAAAACACATTATCATGGTAAATTAAACTAGACTTTAAAGTATAGTGACTGAAAACAAAGTATTTGTGACCGTTTCTGACCTAGGCTAAGTCATAGAAAAATAGTTTTTGTCATGTCATGTGAAAGCAGGGAATCATAGCTTCAAATTGACATATTGGTTGTTCAGTTTGACCCACCAGTTTTGGAGATATGGCTTATAGAGCAATGTCTTACAGAAAACAGCGAGTTGAGAAAACTAAAACGACGGTGTTCACCATGGAAATAAAGTGTATTGGCTTCATATCTGGTGGCGTTACTTTGCCGCCTGAGTAGAACAAAACGCACAAAGGCGACAAATATTATCGTTATAACTCAGTGGTTCTCAACCTTCTCTGGACCTTGCAGGGCCCACAGGTTGCGTATCACTGTTCTTACTGTAGAGGATGGCAGTGCTGCCACTATTTGCAGAATGTTATTGTTATTGATATTATTATCATTATAGTTATTACCGTATACTAATATCTAGGGTTGTCACGATCCGATCACGTGATCGGAAATCGGGGGCCGATCACGTCATTTTCAGTCGGATCGGGAGCAAAAAAAAACACGATCCCTAGTAACCATATCATGATAATAGATTGTCTGTATTTTTTTATATTGTAGTATTGTGATATGACATCAGTGTTATATGGGCCATTCTACCGATTCGGTTCAAATTCAGAGTTGGAAATTGTGTGAAATTTGTATGCTATTTTGGAAAAACTTTTACCATATTCATGTTGGGCCAGATCTAAGGGACACATATTTAGTAAAGGCACACTCAATTATCATATTGTATTTTAATAATTTATTGGAATATCTTATTTTAAATTGATATGTTAACAAATTGTTTTATGTTGAATTATTGAGAGTAATCAAAATCTAAACGCAATATTCTTTGTAAAATGTATAAAGTTGATTATATTGATTTCAGCATTATTTGTAGTTGACATTACACATACACCTAACCAATCATGATCTTATTGGTTGATAACTCATTATCTTTGATTTTAGACAAAACAACCAGTGTTTCGGTAGTGACCACAGCATTGTCTTTACAATGTGGTGCCATAGTCACTTAACTATTTTGCTAAATATTAACTCATAAGATGCTTCCCCCAGTAGGCTACCTTCACATTCAGTAGATCCTGTGATCTGCTGTGGCCAGATGTAATTTCCTGGGGTTTATTAGGACTATAGTAAATAATACAAAAATAAATCACCATAAAATGTTGTAAAAAAATACATATTTAGCCCCATGCTCGAATGCCCCCGCCCCCCTGTCAAAAAGAGCTAAAATCCCTAAAACGAAAGAAAGCAGTAAAAATGAAAAAAAATAAGACTCATCTTTTACTTTCTCTAATAACAACCTACAACATGAACCTTGGTTGAAAAAAACTAAAGTTGTCCTTTAAAAAGCATAAACATCCAGGCACTAAGTAGTGACGAATTGTTTCGGTGAGAACTTTATCTAGTTTTTAGCTTAACTCTACAATGCTAGGCAAAAAATGGCTAAGAAAAACAGCTTTGAACTGATGTGTTTTCGGGAGAAATAAACGTGATCGGGACATCCCTACTATAACTCTTATGTTAAAGCCACAATGGTGTTTGAATGAATGAAAACAACAACAAGCATGTGCAATACACAAATTACATCCACCAACTCAAGAATGTGGAGAGAATTCTGTTGGAAGAACCTAATGAGATTTTTTATTACACCCAAAATTTAATCAAAACAACTGAAAACAGATCAGCCATGCTGGAGACAGTGTGGCCACAAGGGGGCGGGCCACACTCATATTTTCTGGTCTTGTCCTAAAATTCAGAAATACTGGCAGGACATCCACTCCACCTTGGAGACCATTCTGTGTTTTGAGATACCTCTGTCTGTTTCTTTTCTACTGTTGGGAAATATCCCTGAAGAGTTTCTAATACATGATAAATATTTAATCAAGATCCTCTTAGCAGCAAGTAAAAAAGCAATCACACGACGCTGGTGCCAGCAGGACCCACCAACGAAAGATCAATGGATGGACATTATTGAGGAACTGTATGCTATGGAAAAACTAACATTCATACTTAGACCACAAGAGGATAAATTCTATAAAAAGTGGGAAAAGTGGAATCTCTTCTCTCAGCCTAGTGATATTGCAATAGGATTTCTTTGAATGTTTTTTGTAATATGAAAAATGCAGCCTTCTTTCCTTTTCCTTTTTGTCTTTTTCTTTTCTTTTTCTTTCCGTATAGTCTTGTCAGTTGTGTTTTCTTGTCTGTTCTTCCTTCAATGAAAATTAAGTGGAAAAAAAAGAAAAGAAAACAACAAGGATATGGAAACCTGTGTTCCAATGGATCCAATGTAGTTGTTTTGTCTCATGCTCATGTTAACACTTTTTCATTGGTTAAATATTAATAAAACCCAAAGACACCACTTTAACTTTCACTTTCAAAATGGGTGTAAATAGTGAAAATAGCTGATCTACAAGCGAAAATATTGTACGATGAAGTAGTAGGGTTGAAACGTTGTACCTATAAAGTTTCCTGGGAGCCATCTTTTTCATTCTGCTTATATTTTTGTTCAGCACCTGTAGAATGTCTGGAGATGTGCGTGCTTCCTCTTGGATCCTATCTCTGACGAAGTAGTAGGACATTCATTTACTAAAAACAAAAAAGTTGAAATGTGGAAGATACAAGGTTTCTGCCTTCTGAGTGGAAATTTGGTAAGGGAATCCATTGCAAACTTCTGGGTAGAAGCGGTAGCGGTCCATTGAGCTAAACTAACGGACCATGGGCCTGTGGACTTTATCTTTTCATGGTCGACTCATCACTGAGTGAGTCCCAGTAAACTCTAACTCAGTGAGCAGCCTCAGCAAATAGAAGCCATGCTATTTTATCCTGTAGCTACAAAGCACCTTAGAGCTCCTCGGCTCCCTTAAGTAAGATGTTTAAAGTAGAAACTTCACATATTTTATGAAAGCCAGCTCTGCAGCTGTCAGACGTAGTTGCCTTTGGGGGCACAAAGTAAATTCGATTTCGGCTTCATTGGACCCATGCACGGGGGGGGGGAATCATCATTACTGTTGTCATTTAATACCCACCACAGCGGGAGAAATCCGGACTGTTTGAGGTCAACAATCACTTCATCGGAGGGAGGAGATTGTTTTAACAAGCAGAGCAGAGAGTAGGAGAAGAGGAGATCCTTCTGTCCTTATTTCCTTATCTGCACAACCTTCTGTTGTAAACTCGTTCTTCATCTCGTGAGTAAACTACATGGATTTGAGATAACACCGAAGGAGAGGAGGTGACCAAAGAAGAGAAGAACACTAAATAATAACATCAAGCAAATCAAGCAAAACAAAAGTTTCCAAAGTGACTTGTTTCGATAAACAAAACAAGCATTTTCGATTATTAAAAATATACTGTATACACACACACATGCACGCACGCACGCACGCACGCACGCACGCACGTGCGCACACGCGCGCGCTCGCACACACACACACACACACACACACACACACACACACACACACACACACACACACACACACACACACACACACACACACACACACACACACACACACACACACACACACAGTTCAGTGGCCTTGTGTTTAACTTTAGAGTGCCCTGAGACTGGAAGGTTGGGGTTCGATCCCCGGCATAGTCCAATCAAATTCTATGCTAATAGGATGAAACTAAAAGGGCCCAAGGGGCTTGTTTCTTTTGTGGTCCATTGTACTCAATTAATACATTCCTCGCCATTTGGCATAGATCTACACCAAATGGTCCTTAGTGGTTTATGATAGATTGCCGTCGTAATGCTACATACATTGGTTGCTATTAAGCAAACATTGATTTAAAAAGTAAAGTAAGCCTTTCCGAGCATGAATCAAATAGTGAGGAAGCTTGATGTACAAGTGCAGTAGTGCACCCCCTGGGCATGATGCTAGTCCCAGTGTGTCACAGGGTCTTACACACAATCCAACCCTTGATGTTGAGTGCCAAGCAGGGAGGCATTGGGTCCCACTGAGTCCAAAGATTTAAGACTATAATGCTATGCAAGGTGACAGCAGATCTCCTTGGTAATCCTGGGGCTAAATCCATGTATTGCTTCAAAGGTAATCAATAAACTCCTTCAAATGGATGATAAAACTAAACTGTAAACTGGTGACGGGTAACAGATAGTAGGACAAATGAACACAGTGAAATTGTGGATCTATTTTACACCCCCGGGCTTGATTTTAACACAGTGGATTGTCACTGTGGATAGCGAGACGGCGGTGTCAACGGAGGACAAGAGAGGACCAGGTGCAGAGCGGGGAGATGATCGATGAAGAGACAGGGGGGACAAGGCCACCAGAGGCTCGGGGGAGAGATTAGAGGATTATGTGTGAACTATCTCCTACAACGGTTCCCAAAATGTTTTCTTCAGAGCCCTCTCGCGTCTCACATCTGACAACGGCATAGTCATAGGAAAAATGGCCATAAAAATAGCATTTTATGTAGACAAAGTATACGCATAGTTTGATTAGTTTCATTATATAGTTACCAGCAAGACGCCCTGAGGGTGAGAAGCGACCTCCCCCTTCTTTATGCATTTGATGTATTACCATGTTTTGTTCTTGCTTACTGTAAATCGCTCTGGATTAAGCTCCCAGTACTTCGCGCATGATTTGCCGCACGCAAGCCGTGCTACTCATACACTGAGTGGTCCAAAGGCGAAAACTCTACCGAGAGCTACACGGACACACATGTACAGTATATAGTTTTTTCCGAAAACTAAGGTTAGTATTTAGAAGGCAGTGGCTGGATGGTAACCGCAAGGTTCCCAGTTCAAACCCGGGCTCCCCCAGAGTTAAGGTCATTACACACTGGCGAATTAGCGTGTCGATTAAAGTGTCCTTGAGCAAGACACTGAACCCCTAATTGCTCCTGATGTGCTGGTCGGTGCCTCACTGCCTCATGGTTTCCGCCGCCATCTGTGTATGAGTGTGTGTGTGTGAATGGGTGAATATAATGCATCTATGTAAAGCGCCTTGGATAAAGGCGCTATATAAATTCACCATTTAGAAGGATTTTTTTTAATCGGCCTCAGGACAGTGGATGAAAGCAAGTTATGATTTTGTGAACATGAATGTTGGGCTCACGCTCCTCTTGTGATGTGGTTTAGATATAGGGATCAGCATTTAAAAAGGCTGACCCTGAAGTGAATCTCTGATGACACAAGCAGTCACAGCAGTCAACTGGGCTTTGTGTCGCAGGACACATTTCACACCAAACTTAGACAGTTGGACAGCACTAGAAATATGAGTGTCTTCAGGCTACACTCACGCACATGCACATAGACTTAGACTTAAATGTGCGAGCACACACCAATACAAGCGCGCACACACACACACACACACACACACACACAGGTCTAGACCTTTTATCTATTTCTCACTCCAGTAACTTTCCTCTCAGCTTTTTCATTCTCCCTCCAACTCGTATCGTTGCTCTTCCAGCTGAGCTCCAGGTACTAAAACAGCCAAACTATAGCGAGGGGAACTTCTTGACCTTGCTGCGATAGTGGAGAAGTCGCTGTACGTAAAATAATTAATATATATAGTTATCTCAAGCTTTTACAAAATGTACAATGTGTACAATACCTACCCTGAGAAGCCCTCTGCATACATTTATCATGCATGTATGTAGTATATGTATATATATATATATATATATATGTATGTATATATATATAACAACTTTTTAACTCTGCTTCATTTATATTTATGATTTAAAGCTGCTATAAGCAATAATATGTCAAAAATGTAATTACTTTTTTTTCCCAGCAATGAGTAGAACACTCCCCAAAAAAAATGTCAGTCTCTGTGACTAGAAGCTTTGTCGTTGGTCGATTTGCCTGTCTACTTCCTGCTTGGTTAGTCATTGCGACCAGGTTTTTTCCCCGACTAATGGCAAAGCTTCTAGGAACATCTTCGAATGCAGATTGTTATAATGTCCCCGGAGACCCTCACAGTGTCTGAGTCAGACCGCACCCACTCCAGACACACACACACACACACACACACACACACACACACACACACACACACACACACACACACACACACACACACACACACACACACACATTATGTCATAGATGTCATATCAGCTACTTTGTCACGGATCAGTGGTTCCCAACCTTTTCAGGATCAGGGCCCACATGTGCTACTGTATGTCAGCCGTGCTGACATAGCACTTTGTCATGCTATTACTGTAAGTGCTATTTTATATATACAGGCTTATACTATTGGTGTCACAAAGAAAACCCATTTTTCTGAAACATAAATAAATAAATAAAATGCCATGACATGTTTTTTACATATTTCTGAGAGGCGCTTTAATGTTTGTCTTTAGTTTGTTTTGTAACCGCATTGACAATGAAGGGAAAATTCATATGTCATTTATGTCATATTGTTTCTTTATTGTTAATGGCGTGGTGTTATAAATTACGTTACTCATAAGCTTGTAGAACAGCTATTTATAGTGAACGTTTCCCCCGAGAGTAGGAATGCTGGGGTTCATGTGGTTAAACGTATTAAGCTAATTTCAGTCTGTCCTGTCATGGAAACTGATATTCTCTCAAGTTTTCCTCTGTGACATACTGTACTGTCTTAGGAGGAAGGATTTGCATATTTACGTACGCCCTGGAGTCAAAAAACATTTAAGAATAGAGAGAGAGAGAGAGAGAGAGAGAGAGGAGCAAACTCGGGGCCCTATAGGAGCCCAAGATAAAACTTTATTAATCCCTGAGGGGGAAATTCAGTCATAAAGACAGACACTGTTCTTGCATATGTTTCACACCTGTTCTACTAATAAAGACAGAGAGAGAGGGGGGGGGGGGGGGGGGGGGGGTGGTGCTATAAAGCAATACCAGTACTAACTGCTGATGATGCTACTAAAAGTACATCATTGCTTTTGGAAGACTCATAGGATTAGAATGATAAACACTTTACTACCAAGTATGAGAGTATGCTTGGTTTGTCATCACGTGTGCTGCAGATTCTCATTAATGAGCCTATTAAATGGCAAAAACTCACTGTTTTGTTCCTCCTAATTCTGGTGCCTTTATGATACATGATATGTTCTCTCTTTTGGTCTCTATAGACCATTTTGTTGAGTTTCAGAGAGTCCTGGAGTTAATTCCATCCGTCTGGGGCATAAAAGATGAAAGCAGTCTTTCCTTGTTCAGTGTTCATTCATGTAGTGTCAAGTGTAATGTATATCTGTGAGCATGTTAGATATCCCATAGTTTTGTTTACATTTAAAATCCAATAAATGAATACAATTGAAGCTTGCCACACAGGGCCTTATGAATAAATAAAACACAATGTTGTTCTCTACGAGTGGCCAGCTCAGTTTTTCCATATAAAATAAAGTGATGAGTGTAAAAACCATGAATATAAAGCACTATGGTGGTAGACTGCTTCGCATTCTACATTCTACATGTTAACGTCTTAATGGTAATGTCCTATATAACCTTTTACCGTATGTGACAACAAGGCTCTCATCCCCTATCCTCTCTCTCTTTATTTCCATATGTCTCCCAGGAGAGTGTGTGTGTGTGTGTGTGTGTGTGTGTGTGTGTGTGTGTGTGTGTGTGTGTGTGTGTGTGTGTGTGTGTGTGTGTGTGTGTGTGTGTGTGTGTGTGTGTGTGTGCGTGTGCGTGTGCGTGTGCGTGTGCGTGTGTGTGTGCGTGTGTGCGCGTATGCAGTCAAGAGTAGACGATGCATGTTTTAAGACAGTATGTTAGGTAGCCGATCATCAGTTCAGTCAGTCAATAAGTGAATCAATAATCTCAGTAGCAGCAGTAAGCCTTCCAGTTGCTTAGCAAGTTCAGACATTCAGTCAATCAGACAAGCAGTCATTCAGTAGTCCAACCATGTCTGTCATTCATGCATTCAGCTGGTCCAGTGGTTTTCAACCCTTTTCATATCAAGGCTCACCTACTGTATGTATTTGACATTTGAGCCACAGACCACCATTTGATGAAATTTAGCCTCTCAGACCCAAAACGTTGAATATTTTGTTATCCTTGGATAAGATTTTGTCCACATTTCCATGTTGTATTTATTTACCATAGGATAAATATCACTGTATTGTTACCATAGGAGATATAACAGGCAAACTTTGATCAAAATAACAATTCTTGTACTCTAATCTAATCTAGAGTAATAGATTCTAGTAATCTGGGCGGCTGTGGCTCAGGAGGTAGAGCAGGTCGTCCAATGATCCCTGGGTCGGCGGTTCGAATCCCGGCTCCTCCTTTCTACATGTCGAAATGTCCTTGGGCAAGACATTGAACCCTACATTGCCTCCAATGAGTCGGTTTTGTCTAAGCTTGCCACCATTGGTGTGTGAATGTGGGAAGTGAGGACGCTTTGAGCACTAGGAAAAGTGCTATAAAAATGCAATTCATTATCATTATTATTATTAATTGTGTAGAATTCTTGCAAATTAAGTAATGCAGATGTTTAACCATAATTTAACTCAGTGTACAATCCATTTTACACTCTCAAGAGTTAAAGATCTATAAGGGTCCATTTGGTTACCAACAAAGAGTGTCACCATGGAGAATTCCAGTTGTAGTCGGGAATTATTTTGTTGGACCATCGTGGCTCTGGGCGAAACTGGTGGGATATTTGTACATTATGGCAGTGGCTTTAACAATCTGCTCAGGAATTCCACAATTATGGAGGATGTGCATAATGAGAAGCCTTTGAGAATCTACAAATGTGATGGTGCCTCTCCTCTTAGACCTTGAGTTCCTCAATGATTCGTGTGCGTGCGTGCGTGCGTGCATGCGTGCATGCATTTATTGACTGGATGCATGGTTAACCTCCAGAGCGAGCGTCCTCCCTGTTATCTGTGTTTACACGTTCCTCAACCCACCAAAATAAATAGGACAGCAGAGCCTTTTCACTGAAAGAATGGAACACAATAGAGTCACTTATAAGTGACTCTATTATTATTATTATAGTGTGTGTGTGTGTGTGTGTGTGTGTGTGTGTGTGTGTGTGTGTGTGTGTGTGTGTGTGTGTGTGTGTGTGTGTGTGTGTGTGACTGTGTGTGTGACTGTGTGTGTGTTGGAAAAGTAAAATTAACTGAAGAGAAAGGAGAGGTTATTTGTTATATTTTTGCATATATTACACATATTTGCATATAACACTGTCTCCATACATTGCTTGAACCCTATAGCATCCCTATCCTGGTGGAAATATTTGCAGAAAATGGATGATCAACATGCTGACAAGCTTTATTTTAGAGCGAGGGGAGAGCAGACCAACTACAGAGCCAAGTATTATTAAAGTTTTAAGTGGTCAGAATATCTGAAAATACACATTAACATGAATCCAACAATATTAATACAAAATAAAAAGATAATGAATTTAAAGTAAACAACACTAGTGATGATCATGCTGTCTATGAAGCCACCCATGGAATCCATGAAAAAAGGTTCATCTGCAACACAATATTTTACAATGTCATGGGGGTTTCCCGCTTCATCTCTCTCTTGGCTAAGGGGTCCTTAATTGGCCTGTAAAACATTGAAGACCCCTTGCCTCCCTCTATTCCCACGTACTATAGTATCAATTTAACTCAGAGAGTGACCAAATTGCATTTGTACGCACTACGCACGCTCTCTGACGAAATGGATGCTTAACCTCATGTTATGCTTTAGCTATTGAAAAATAGCAGACCTACAAGCTCATATCGCGCCACCGAGTGGCGTGATACGAGCTTGTAGGTCTGCTATTTTTGAAAAATAGAAGACACTTTTAGAATCTGATCTCAGGTCAGAATGGGTTAATAATGAAACTGTCAGGATGTAATAGACATTTTTTTAATCTGATCTCAGGTCAGAATGGGATAAACACGTGGGATTCAACTGTGTGCCAGCAGGCTCTTGGCGACGTGCAATGAAGAGGCCTTCCTCGTGCTTTTGTGCAACACCCCTCCATCCACCCTCCAACCACGGAACACTGAAGTTCCATTAGGGCGGAGGGGGGAAAGCCACGTTGAGAGTGGTGTGTGTGTGTGTGTGTGTGTGTGTGTGTGTGTGTGTGTGTGTGTGTGTGTGTGTGTGTGTGTGTGTGTGTGTGTGTGTGTGTGCGTGTGCGTGCGCGTGCGCGATGATGCTTCATGCTGTCAGCCCCTTGGAGAGCGAGGGATGAGACGGAGAGGAAAGAGAGAGAGAGAGAGAGAGGGGGGGGGTATATGGACAGAGACAGACAGAGACAGACAGACAGAGACACAGGACAAGACAAAGTAAAACGTGTGCATAAATTAATGTGCAGATTCTATAACTAGTGTATAGCAGTCATTTCTAATTCTAACACTGTCTCCATCCACCTCCGCAGCCATTCTGCTGTTCCCCAGTAGATGGTGCTGTGGTTCCTTCCATGCCTCCGGCCAGCCGTTTTGAAAAGGCATCGATCCACAGCAAGCCAAGACACATCTTGAAAGATTGGATTCACAGCAGACTAAAGCCTGAATTCTCACATATTCAAATAATGAGCAACACTGTGTTATGTAAGGAAGACATCTCCTAGTGCACACATTCTACTGTCTTAGTGTCTTGTAACTGTGTTTATCTCAGATAATAAGATGTGATACCCTGCACAGACACACTTTATTACCACTGTCACTTTTAGTTGGAATAATTACAACAAGATCAACGAGCTTGAAGATCTTGTAGATCTGCAAGTACTGTATAGGGCATTCATTTATAAAATAAATAAACAAACAAATATGGAGACAGCAACGATAAGATAAGATATCAGATAAGCCTTTATTGATTCAGAGGGAAATTCAGCAGTAAAAGTAAATTAAAAAAAAAATACTTGCAGAGGTGCATGAATAAAATATAATACTAGACTGGATAG
Source organism: Protomyctophum parallelum (assembly GCF_964188405.1). Taxonomy (NCBI): domain Eukaryota; kingdom Metazoa; phylum Chordata; class Actinopteri; order Myctophiformes; family Myctophidae; genus Protomyctophum; species Protomyctophum parallelum. The sequence continues at coordinate 7,167,640 of NC_139714.1, forward strand.
TCTCTGGAAGAATGAGCTAACTTAATTGCACGATGAGTACATCGTTGCTGTTGTCTGTTGGTATAGAAGCCTTGTATCTCCATATTTCAACTTCAACTATTGAGTTTCTCCGTAAATGAATGCCCTACATAATCATACAAGAGTGTCGCCCAAACATGGTGGAAGTAGCAGATCTACATGCTCATAATGCAACACATTTGTATATACATGTAGATACATAGATCCGGCTATTTTCCCACTATGTTATTTTTTTTAGAAAAGAAAGGGTTTCGGACATACACATTTTCTGTGTGATGTGTGTCTGCAGTGCTCATGACAAAAAAGTATGTCTGACAGAGAGAGCAATGGTCCTCTCTGTCCCCGGTGTCACAGGTGTTTGTGTTTCACGATGAAAGCACTCGATCAGCACCAGCAGGTGCCTTTCTGAGCACTACACACACACACACACACACACACACTTTTCTGGCTCCTTCCATTTCTTTGTAGCACACACACTCAAACATACGTTTAAGGAACAGGCACGCATCCTGCCTCGCTCCCTGAGGAGAGGGGAGTATAGAGGTAAATGGTAAATGGTGCATTTATATAGCGCCTTTATCCAAGGCGCTTTACATAGATTGTGCATTACATTTACCCATTCATACACCGATGGCAGCGGAAACCATGCAAGGCACCAACTAGCACATCGGGATTAGGGGTTCAGTGTTTTGCTCAAGGATACTTCGACAGTAACTCTGGGGGAGCCCGGGTTCGAACTGGCAACCTTGCGGTTCCCATCCAGGCACTCTACCCCTGAGCCACCGCCGCCGGTGGGGAGGAGAGGGTGAGGAGTGGGGAGGAGAGGGTGAGGAGTGGAGAGGAGAGGAGTGGGGAGGAGAGGAGTGGGGAGGAGAGGGTGAGGGGTGGGGAGGAGAGGGTGAGGACTGAGGAGTGGAGAGGAGAGGAGTGGGGAGGAGAGGGTGAGCAGTGGAGAGGAGAGGAGTGGGGAGGAGTGGAGAGGAGAGGGTGAGGAGTGGAGAGGAGAGGAGTGGGGAGGAGTGGAGAGGAGAGGGTGAGGAGTGGAGAGGAGAGGAGCCTTACTATAGTACTGTATAATACTGTAATCCCAAACTATACCGGCTCACTAGTAAGAGACCACAAATCTACTTAAGTTTGACAATTTATTGAAATGAAATGAGATGAATGTGGAATGGGATGAGGAACCCAAGGTTAGGGCGAGACTCAGGGTTGGGGGTGACGTCTCTGGAGCTGACGGCCATCGTTGCTCTACTCGGGGGGCTGCTCCGTCATTGCCCTGCCTGGTTTCCTAGAGAATTAGAGAAAAAAAGAGAAGCGAGAATGGAGGAGGTGGTTGGGGTGGAGGAGAACGATGAACTTGAAAGCAATGAATACTACTGTCAGCGCAGTACCTAGTCACGACCCATGTTTGGTCTGTTTTGAAGCAGAACAAACAAGCTGGTCGAGGGATCGCAGGTGTATTTATACTGTGGTGATTGCAACGAGGATTGGCTGTGTTGAGTGGAGGCAGGTGTAGTGGATGCAGGTGATTGTGAATGGGGAGTGAGTGAGGGCAAGTGTGTGTGCTTGTTCTCAATATTATATAGATTGAGAACAAGGAGTGGCCGTGATAAGCAAACAATGTTTTCTACTCTTGAACCTACGTTGAACACAACCACATTACAAGACGAGAGAGAAAGAGGGAGAGAGGGAGAAAGAAGGAGAGGGAGAACAAAAACTTTCCAGAATCTCTCTATGATGTATGCAGATATTTATTTTATTTTTATTTTTATTTTATTTATTTTTTTGGGGGGGGGGGGGGGTCACATTCCTTAGCCAAATTGGCTAAAATTGCGAGAAAAAAAAAAAACTAAAACATGTCTGCATTTAAGTCTCCATGAGGATCGTGAACAGGATCGTATGATGGAGCATGCATAAAAAGCTCTGTGAATATACAGACATGACATTTAAGCCCATTGGGGAATACATGAGTCCTTGGAAATGGTACACAAAGACAAGGCACAGATGCACAAACGGATGGTGCCAGATGTGTGTACGTGCAGATGCTGTATTCTTGTGCATGTATCAAATGATAGTATTTCATGTTCCTGCCTGTCACACAAAGTATTCTTACAATAGTTCCTTGTCTGACCATTTCTACTGACCACACCTCCAATGCATTTTTGCTCTTTCATTGTGTATAAGAGAGACGCATGTAAACAGCTCTGGAGGCTTGCATTCGTGAAGTCTCCCTGGGGAGGTCCGGACCACCCCTTGTAATAAAAGTGACATTGTTTCAGTCCACTCTCTACCTTGAATATTTCTTAAAGACTCTGATGTAAATTCTAAATAATCCACTACAGAAGCTAGTGCTACAGTGTAGCCTTATATGTACAGTGCATTTGGCACGAGGGTGGCACGGGTGCGTAGTAGAGCAGATTATGAATTGTGGGTGAAAACAGATGTTTTTGGCTGATATTGCTTTTTGTGGAGGAGGGATCGGAGTAGAGAGATGTTCAGACCTAAGCCAAATTCCAACACCCCAAATCTCGGCCACCCGCTCACTCCAGCATGGGAGTGAAATTGGACCTGCCACAATATGTGACCATCTTGTGGACTTCACATAACTTACATGGAGGTCTTTAAATACGTGGCCTTATCTGCGCAAGGTTGAACTACAATGATTTCCGTTCGGACACTGACGTTAAGTGGTTGAAGTCTACATGATTGTCACATATTTCAGCATGTACCAATTTAACAGTAAAACCGCCATGCTGGAGTGACCGAGTGAGAGTGAGTAGTGCTGTCGCCTCACAGCTAGAAAGTCCTGGGTTGTCCGGCCGGGGAAATTCCCCCCTGTCAGGTGAAAAGAAGCAGCTTGGAAGTGTAGCGCCCAGAGTTACATTAGATAATTGACACTGGGTGAAAAGAAATGGGTTGCAAAATCGTGGGATAAAAATGAGTCGACTAAAATCGCATGACATTTAGTCGACTATAGACTGACACTCACAACATTCCAGGTGACTAAAATGTGACAAAAACAACACTGCCTGAGAAAAAGGAAAAACTGTTTGAGAACCACTGCCGTAAACCGCCCGCCGCCCTTGTTCGGGCGTGATGGAGGGGACATTTTTGGCGGTTTGCGCGGCGGCCCGGTAGTGATCCATGGGATCATTTTCATTTGCGTTCCGTCCTCACAAGGCGTCTTGCGGGAATCTTTTGTGTTGCTTAAAGGTCACTTCATGAAAGGTTACGTGCTGCAAGAATGAGCAAACGCACTGCACGATCGGGCGGAGTGGTCCGCTGTGATTCTGAGTATGTGTGAATAGGAGAGATTAAACATTGACTCTGTGTGTGTGTGTGTGTGTGTGTGTGTGTGTGTGTGTGTGTGTGTGTGTGTGTGTGTGTGTGTGTGTGTGTGTGCGCGCGCGCGCGCGTGTGTGCGCGCGCACGCCCTATACGGTATCTGACAGTGTCACACAAAAGTTTGTTGGCTTGTTAGATAATGACTTGAAAGAGGTGTCTGTTTTATCAATATTGAACCAATGAAAATTCATAATAAGCGTAATAATAACTAAGCTATTGTGGGTCTTGTACGTCTCTCATTCTTGGCCATTCTTGCTGCGTGACACCACAGAGTATAAGTTAGGATTCAGACACAAAGCGCTCCGGGACTCGGAAGAGGACCAGAAGCAGTGTCTTGGACGCAGGTCAGAATCGTAATTGAGACGTTAGTGTGATTAATGAGTGCCGCATTCCCGGGCAAATGTTATTTATTTATTTTGTGTCATTATTGCAGACTGGAAAGAAGGGAGGAAAGCAGTACACTTGGATGATGGATGGATGGAGGTAGGTGGGAAGGATGTAAGGAAGGAATTGAGGGAATAGATTAAAAAAGCTTTTTGCTTCTGGTTTCAATTAGTTGGGCTACAGGGGCTACAGAAAATACTTGGGCACAGAACAGAACTGATAGACAATAGCACAATAACAGATCTACAAGCTCAGAACAAGTTAGGACAAAACAAACACTGGACAGACTAGGGCAAGACAAAAAGTTAAACACAGACAACTGATATAGACACACAGACAAACATGCAGGCAGGCACACAGTCAGACAGACATACAGACAACCAGGTTGAGAAAAGGTGAGAAAGATTGAGGTACAGACAAGTGAACAAACAGATGGGTAGGCAGGCAGGCAAACAGGTGACATTACATATAGAGACAAGTAGGTCTCTGTGTAAGGTCAGAAAGAATATTGGAGGACCGGGGAATAGTCTGACAAACAAAAAGACTGGCAGACAGACTGGCACTCACACAGGCAGACAAACAATTAGGTGTGACGGGGGACCTGGGAGGGCTAGCAAACTGGGGAAAGTGAGAGCTAGGTACCTGAGAAACAGGAAGACTGATAAACTGAGGAACATGGGAGTTTGTGACCTTGAGAATAGGAGGGCTAGGGACAGGGCTCAGAACATGACTCAGAACAGGAGTAGATATAGGATTAGGTGAGCGCTGAGCAGAGTGGGTTCTGGAGCGCTGAGCAGAGTGGGTTCTGGAGCGCTGAGCAGAGCGGGTTCTGGAGCGCTGAGCAGAGTGGGTTCTGGAGCGCTGAGCAGAGTGGGTTCTGGAGCGCTGAGCAGAGTGGGTTCTGGAGCGCTGAGCAGAGTGGGTTCTGGAGCGCTGAGCAGAGTGGGTTCTGGAGCGCTGAGGGACGCGGGTGGCGCCGGGAAAGGCGACGACCAGGCCTTTTGCGAGAACCCAATGGGGCATCAGAAGGCGTGGGGTCTAGCAGCTGGTCTGTATAGGTGGAATCTTACTTGCTACTAAAATAGTGCTGCAGGCTCACAGATTCCGTGGGGAAGTCTGACAGGAGGAGCAGGCTGGGAAGCAGGGGTCACTGAGGTGGAATGACAAAAATCTTTTAGCCTCTCACGGACAATGTTAAGGTTAGGCACAAAGTGGCTCACCCATGGCCGCTCCTGGAACCATAGCTGCTGGGTCTAAAATCCTTCTTTCAATTTCAGCACGCTGTTTGGGATCCTCAATCCACCTTTAGTTGAAATAGTTTCTGTTCTTCTGGGTCCATCTTTTGGCCAGATCTTACTGTCACGGTGCGACTCAGGAGACGGCCTGGCCAATCAGCGGCAGCCAGAGGCGGGATCAAGGCATACACAGTCCTGCCTTGTGGGGCATATGCGTATGCAATAGGGGCGGATGAAGTCTGGCTGCGCCAGGCTAACTCTACATCTGCTACTCCCCTCCCCCTCACACACACCCACACACACACACACACACACACACACACACACAGAGAAAGTCACACTGCAGAGATTTCCATCCTCATCCTCTGTAGAGCACCAAGGGCTGCCATCATATTCTGTCACTTAGTAAAAAGTCCACAAACTCCATTCTGCCTGCTGTCCTGCTCTCCACTACATATTTCGACTGTCCCTTAATTGTCATCATCGCTCTCATGTGTAATTCACACACTCCGACCAGAAGTGAACAACCAGTCCTTATTAAACTCCAATATACGTTCAGAGCAGCTGCCCGCCTGCTCACGAGTACCTGCTCCAGAGACCATATTACACCCATCCTCCATGACCTGAACTGGCTTTCTGTCAAACAATCTGTTACAAATTCCTGCTCACCACATACAAGGCACTCAATAATCTGGCTCTCCCCTACCCTTCTAACCTCCTACAACATCATCTCCCCTCCCATTCCATCAGGTCCTTTGAAGCCAATCTCCTGGAGGTCCCCAGACAGTTTTTAAGTTGCTTGATTCAGTATTAGACATTTAGACGAAGGATCACACCATTTTAAAGTGGATTTTCGTGAAAAGGAACGATGATGTGTTTCAAGTGTTTGTTGGCTTGAAAATCACTTCTTGTCGGCAGGTGACTTGAATTTCAAGGATGCATCATCTCAAAATCACAAGTTTGCTTTTGCTTATCGCTTTGGTGTCATGACCTCGAAAAGGGATGTTTTGGCAGGAACTTTGTGGAATGTGAACGATGAGCTTTTGAATTTGCGATGGGAACGGCTGAGTGAGTAACTTTTGCCACTTTAAGTGACCTTTCCCAAAGTTAATATCCTGCACTGTTGGCTTAGAAGTTGAGTTAATATTGCTTGGTAGTATCTAAAGAAATTCTTGAATAAGAAGATGTTTGATGTAAAACTGGTGCAAACTGCAAAGTATGTTGTATTTGTTGTTAAGTTCAATAGTGATTTGACATTTATACTGCAGTGTTGAGCTAAGAAGGAAAGCCTGTTTGGGCAGAGGAGATATTATACTTTAAGCTTCATGTTGTGAGCATCATAGACGATTACTCGATTAGACGTATATGATTAATCAGACATTCACTATATATAGTGAACTAGTAAAACTTTATTAAAAAAACCCTCCTTGATTATGCGGGCGTTTCCAATGTTTTTCATTGTACTCTATTCATTAGCAAGACATACAATCACCACATAACACAAATAGCAGCAACATATTATGTACCGGTACATTTACAGAAAGAGGGGTGGGGGCAGGAGCACTATGGGAGATTCCGCCCTGCAGCTAATAAAATAAGTTACTTTGTATATTTAGATATTACAAAACAAGCAATAATACATTTTCTATGGCTTTCGCTTTGATTTTATATTTTTTATGGAGGGACAGACAGTAGGCTGACAGGAAATGGGGAGAGAAATGGGGGGTGACATGCAGTAGAGGCCGTCGGGATCGGGAGTCGAAGGTGCCTGGACTGCTGAGCCACGGCCCAGGCCTCATTCTTATACATTTAAATTTTAAAGCTTGTGAAGAGAGAAAAAGTGAAATCTAACATTCTTCATATTGGTCCTTTTATGTTTGGTACTTAACTTCACTGATTGTGAATGCAGAACCCTACCTTGGTACCGCTTCTATTTATTTTTAATTAAGTAAAGTAAAATAAATGTAGTTCTTCTTCCACGAACTGCTTAGCAACTGTCACTAGGTATTGTTGGGTTGTTTTATTTTGACTGTCTGATTGTCTAGATACATACTTGATTGTCTATGACTGTTTGAGTGTGCTTATGTGATTGTGTATGTGCATGCACATATCTGTGTGCCTCTGAGTGTCTCTGAGTCATCCATCAGTCTCTCTACCTGCGATGATGCCATCCATTCTCATTATCCTTCCATCTCTATGTGCCAATATTCTCTCTCCGTCTCTCTCCCTCCCTCCGTCTCTCTAAAAAGGCATTTTACTTTACCTGAAAACTAAACCAAAAGATCAACTCTCATCCTCAACGGACCCCAATGGAAACAAGAACACAGGGACTTTTTTTTAATCCATTTAAACAAAGTGCTGACTGTACTGTTCTTGCATTTCTGTCTAAAATATCCAATGAATCAATCAAAACAGAACACCACTGTTGTACAAAAACTCCCAGACTTTTCATTACCTTGTCTATCCATACCCTTGACCTAACCAATGAGAGATACCGCCCTTACCAGAGAGAGAGAGAGAGAGAGAGAGAGAGAGAGAGATGAGCTGAGATTCGATTGCTTGAGGCATGCACTCATACATTTTGATGACACGGGGCTGCCCTGTCGATGGCTGTGACATGATATTGCATGCATGCAGACACACACACACACACACACACACACACACACACACGCACACACACACACACACACACACACACACACACACACACACACACACACACACACACACACACACACACACACACACACACACCGTGACTGCCTACCTGACAGGCTGACACGACTCTGCCTATCACGGCTGACAGGGACATCCATCCTGAAGACAGACAGACACACACACACACACGCACACACACACACACACACACACACACACACACACACACACACACACACACACACACACACACACACACACACACACACACACACACACACACACACACACACACACACACACACACACACACACACACACACACGTTGCTTCTAGGTTACACACTCACTGTGGACAGTTTCACATGCACACCCAGAATTGCAAAGTGGCACACAGTTGGGTGGAAAAATATGTCCAAAACCTTTGGTTTTCAGTGGATGAGCTATTCTGCATAATGAGTAGGCTACTTTTACATTTTCATACCAATACTACCAAGTAAATTTGGAATTGTGGACCTTTACTTGTAACAGAGTATTTCTATAGTGCAGTATTGATGCTTTTACTTTGCGAGTACATTTCCCACCACTGCTCCTTTTGTAGCAGTTTGTGGTTCGGTGAGAAACAGGTTAGCATGCAATATTGGTTGTATATGCTTGCAATATATATTTTGGTGTATTTTGTATATTTTCAACCTATTGCTCACAAATATGATGAGATCAGCACATTTAGAGCAAATTTGGGCAAGTAATAAAAATAAAATAAAATAAATATATACCAACTTTCCCACTTTAAATAAAAGACAGTTGCACAGGTGAATAAGAGATGGTGGCTATTGGACTATATCACAAATTAATCACCCACCTCAGTGGAACATCCTCTGTCTGTGAGTCTGTCTGTATGTTTGTCTCTTCCTGGCAAAAGCAACTCAGCATATGAGGATTCTTTTTAACTGTGAATTGAGTTTCTCTGTGAAAGTATAAAGGAATAGGGAGAGTCCAAAGTCTTTTAAAAGAAAAATATTTCTAAAACTACAAACCATTTCAAATACCTGCACGATTCCACAACAAGCTGAAGTTTGAACAGAGTTTCTATGTGAAAGTGTGTAGGAGTAGTTAGGTGCCAACATTTAATCTCCAAGATATTACACTGGTCTCGCTCACAACAATTGAGCCTTGATATGAAAAGGGTTGAAAACCACTGGACTGAATGCATGAATGACAGACATGCATGGTTGGACAACTGAATGACTGCTTGTCTGATTGACTGAATGTCTGAACTTGTTAAGCAACTGGAAGGCTTACTGCTGCTACTGAGCTTATTGATTCACTTATTGACTGACTGAACCGATGATTAATGACCTAACATACTGTCATTACTGTCTTAAGACATGATTGTCTGACTTCACCACACACACACACACACACACACACACACACACACACACACACACACACCCACACACACACACACACACACACACACACACACACACACACACACACACACACACACACACACACACATAGCTGATATACAAGCTTGCAGTGCAGCACAAAGTGATGAGCTGTGAGCTTGTAGATCTGCAATTTTTCAATAACCGAAGTATGGATAAAGTGGTTAAAATGATTGCGAGTTACAAGTATTGGCATACAGAATTGCCAAACCTTTTCCCAAAATAGCTGATCTAGCACCTCACAACACATACAGTATATACTGTACAAGGCCTTAATTGTGAGCTTTTAGTTCAGTTATTTATTAATAGGATTAAAAGAATAACATAGGGTGTAAGTGGTTTAATATATGTTTTGTATTAGTAATCTAAATATAATATAAAAGTAACTAGTAACTCTCACATAATGTTAGTTATATACAGCCCAAAGTAGGCCTACAATGTTGGCCTCTGGAGATGTATTGGGGTATAAGTATCAATAGATTTTTTTTAACTATAGCTTCTATGCAAATGCTCAAGTTAAAATATATAGGTCTACCTGAAAATTGTACAGTACTTGAGTATATTTACTTTGCAACCACTGCTTTCTCTCTCATTTACTGTCAGGTACTCTTGTCAAAGCTCTCTTTATTTTACTTTTGACTGGCTGAGGAACTCATGTTTGCATCTGAACAGGTTGTATGTTCTTCTCACGTAACTCCAGAAAACCCTGACATTGACATTCTTATCGAGGGTAACAGCATTCAGATAGTATCAGGATTGAAATATCTTGGAATCACATTAGACTCAAACTTGACATTTAAAAAACAGATTAAATATGTAGCCAATAAAATCAAATGCAATCTATCTAACTTCAGACACTTAAGACCATATCTCACAACAGACGCAGCTAAACTCTTCATGCATGCTATGATCTTTTCACACATAACATACTGTTTCACAACCTGGTCACAAACAAATCAGTCAACTTTAAAACCCATAGAATCACTTTACAAACAGACATTAAAAACACTTGACCAAAAGCCCAACCGTTACCACCATTGCCATATAGTTCAAACTTTTGACAGCTTCAAACATTTTGCAGATGCTTGTCTCATTTTTAAGATCTTGCACCTCCACCACTGAAGCAGTTTATAGATCGAAGGGACAGTGGTGATAGGCTTGTTTCCATTGTGGTCTTCTGTATAATATCGGAATTGGTCAGAATCAGTATTGGCAGATATGACCCTGCAAATAATCAGAGATCGGATATCGGTCATAATTTCATGCACCCCTAGTTTTTACGGGTCCATTTGGTTCTAGCCTGGCCCAGCCAGTGTGATATCTGGTCTAGAGGGGTGGGTGGATCCTATTGGTTCACCGATCTGAGCACCCGCCCCCCCTCCTCCACTCCCACTCCTAGACTAGGAAATGTGTCTATAATGGCTCTCCGGGTCTAATTTGGTTCCATTTGTACACCCTCAAAGTTAAATTAACAGTTTTTTCACAATGTATATTGGGGTCCCGTGGAAAAAACTAAAAAACTAAAAATATATTTGTTAAACAAATGGCGGTACGTGGTCTATTGCAAATAAAACTGGGGCTAATTGAAAATCACTGGTGTAGAGGGACATACAATACAGTAGGTTGAATAGAGCCCTGGTCAACTATAAGTCAATGCAGTCAATATCCCCAGTTCAACAGCTGTTTTTTATTTCAGTGCCGTCTTCCAGTCAGCTGTGATAACACCATGTTCTAAGTGGGTACAGACTGGATGGCGGAACGCACAGAATGCCAAAATACTGTTTTATAACTGTACTGTACTGGTAAAACTTCAGACCATCTATCTCTGGAAAGTTGGCAAAAAAAAGGGGGTGGACGGGGGGACAAAGAAAATAAAATAAAAAAGTCAAAGACACAAGAAATCAAAAGATTGGGCAGAGGTACAGGCAAGGGCCCACCAAAACCTTTGCTGTGTAGAAAACAAGGCAAACTGAACAGAACAACTGAACACTCAGCAATGCAGTGCTAACAGCATAGAGATATAACTTTTATACAAAATAAAGAAATGAAATAAATTATTTTACAAAACACATATTTACATTTAACTCTTTGGAGTTTGTGTGAAAGGCCACGCCCCCTTCAAACTATTCGACATGAACTTAATGCATTATACATTGTCAGCAGCATAGGATAGTGTACTTGTTCTTGTACAACTAAAACAAACATGTTCTTCTTTGCTAGAGTCTGGAAGACGGACGTGAGTCTCACTGCATGCTCTGGTGTTGAATCACCATATCTACCCCATCAGAATAATGATGATTTTGTCAGTGGCTTTATATTTTGAGCTGACAAGAGACCTGAGAATGTTTTGTGATATGCGTTGAAAAGAAGAGAGGAAGTAAGCACTCAGTTGAGTAACTCAACGTTAACATGTATCGGGTGCACGGTTCAGGCAGATCGAGACAGTCTATAGAAATGAACACCAGCACTCACTTTATATCCAGTAAGATTCTTGTTTTTATTTTGGGTTTCCCCAGCAGCAGACGTTTCGGCCCGGAGGCACTTCCTCAGCGTTCCTCAGCGTAGTGAGGACATTGCTTAACCTTTCTGTGTGCATTTCTGTCACTTTCTACACAATCTCCGCTAAACTATTATTAATGAATCACAACAAAACTATATATAAATGTGTTACCATTGATCTTCCCACAGTTTCACAGTTATCAGCCACTGGAGTAGGCTAATGGTGGTGTTTGCCTGCAGAAGCACACTACCATCTCATTGTATTTGTGATGGGACGTTTGGGGCTACCAAAACAAGCATTGGAAACACCAAAATATGGTTAGTGTCCTGACATTGCCCTGATATTCACAGGGTTTGATTCCCAGACTGGATCACTGGGTCAAAGACTATAAAAATGGAACCCAATACAGAATCAAGGGCGGCCCCTTGATTCGTGACACTCAATAGCAAGAGTTGGATTGGGGTTGAATTGGGGGTAAGTACTCGGTATTCGGAGAACTTGCCAGTTTTCCAACTCGCTGCAGCGAAAATTCTGCATCAATGTCTTCATCGTTATTATGCTAACATGCTGTCTTCATCAGTGTATTATGTCAAACCCACAGATGTTATAGTTCATTTCCAAAGTGATCAAATTATTTTGTGCAATTAAATGGTCAGCTATACATAATGATAAAAAGTTGAGTATGTGAATACCAATGATAGTAGGCATACCGATTCAGGATATTGTTTACTAATGAATTACATTGTTTCGGTACTTTGGTGTTTAAACTTTAGCATTCCTACTTCATCTAGTGGAAACTCTAAACAACTATCCTCTCTCTCACTCAATGCAATGCAATTTAAATGAAGGTGAAATAAAAACTAAAATGCACTAAACCGCGGCGTGTTGGAAAACTGGCGAGTTCTCCGGCATCCAAGTTCCCACGATATACAAGAACCAGTAATTGTACATCAAGCCGCCTCATGCTACAGTGGGCCACATGGCTCGGCAACAGCAAGCCTTACTACAACTACAACTACAACTACTACTACATGAACCACATGACCACATGAACCCTAGCGTCCCTATTCTGGGGGCAAACATCCGGCAAAAATAGCAGATCTACAAGCTCGGCTTGATCGGTTATTTTGGGCGAGGAAAAAGGAAGGGGTCTAGTATAGATCCCTGGTTAATTAAGTACAGTATTTGTATGGACTGTTTATATTCTTACACCAGGAGCCCTAACAATCTCTCTGAATTGGTACTTACCAACAAAATGAAGCATGGTGAAAGGTGTTGTGGATTGTTGAGGCTTAATTTATACGGAGATTAAACATTTTAATCAGATTGCATTTTAGCAACACCTACCAGCCCACCAGCGGCAAGCGCAATTCGCTCCTCTCACATACAGTATATCTGCATCGTAACACTCGTTGGTTGCACTGGGATATTATCTGCTGGAAGTAATTAAGTCAGATTTTTCCACTGACACCCATTGATTTTTATCACATTCTTATTTTATATACTGTACAGTACAGCTAGTTCTTTTTCCCGACAGGTTCCAAGGGCCCAGGGGTATACCATACAACCTCCTTCAGGACATAAATGAACATGTTAACTTTTAACTTCAAAATGATGAGAAATCAAGACACAACACTGCGGTTATGTTTTATTTTCCCCATGGCGGCAGCGATATGGAACACGGTAAGAGTTCCTCATCTATAGAGCTCTCTCTGGGGGCGCGCTGGCAACATTTCCTGTGTGATCTCCTAGGATACAGTTGCCGTTCTCATTTCTGTGAACATTACATTGCGATGTACCACACATAATTCAAAATTGTCCATGCATAATACATCTGTCTTGAGGATTGCAATACAAAAAAAATGAAATGCTGTTTGATTATGCACATCATGTAAGTCTTGAAGGAGAACGGGAGAAGTGGTACAGTGGATGTCTTGTTCTTAAGCGTATAACCACTTAAACCCTATACTAAAAGTGTTCATGGCCCACCCATCTGACCACTTAACATGGGGACCATTCGGCTGATGTGTTAAAGGAGTAGTTCAATAGCTCAAAAATTACGTATTTTCTATCAGTTACACACCTCATGAAGTCTTGAAATCATGGATTTTTTTTTCTCACATTCCTAAGCCAACCATTTGATAACTCTGCACTTCCGTTTGGACACACTAGAGTCTCCTTTGTGTCTCCATAGGGAACCACCGCTGGCCATCCATCCATCCTTCAAACCGTTTATCCGTAGTTGGGTCGCAGGGGCAACAGCTCCACCAGAGGGTTCCTGGTTCCTGATGGTCAGTATAGAGACCAGGATTAGTGCATGTTTACCGCTGCCATGCGCTGCATTATGAGCTTGTAGATATGCTAGCACAAAGAAAAATTTTGTCCTGCAAGAAAACAACAATAACAAGCCATCATTTCCTTGGTAATCATATTTGACATTCAGGCAACTACATATTCAGATGGCAAAAAACACATTTCTTGACACGCTATTAGAATGTCACTTTGCTTCGCTTGAGTGTGAAACTGCCACATGCTTTGAAAAAAGAAAACAGAAACAAATCTAAAGCTAAACAGAGAAGCTGTCTACCTAAAACATGAGTGTATACTTTACTAGAGTATTTATATATTTGTATATAGCTACTCATGACTTTCACTCCACTACATTATAATTCAAATATTTTACTTTTGAATACATTACACTCTACATTATGAATTAACCATTTTATTGAAAAGAGTGAAAATAGCAGATGATCAGATCTACAAGCTAGTAATACAAGCGTGTGTGCGTGCGTATAACCTTTGCACCATGAATGCACTGAATCTTATCAACGATCAACCCGGTTAAATGTGATATGCGATAATACAATGCATTCAGGAGATAACAGTCACAGAGCGAGAGAGAGAGATCAGTGTGAGATACATACAGTAGTTTGTAACGTATCTCCCCAGGACAGACTGACAGAATCTCCAGAAAGATGACAGTCGGTTCCCATTTGCCGTGAAGAGAACGTCAAATGGCGTTTAGCAGACACACACACACACACACACACACACACACACACACACACACACACACGCACACGCACACACTGCTGCAGTGCTGAACAATACACAGTTTAGCAGTCACACAGTAACCCATGCACCCTTTGTTGTGGAAGATTATGCACTTTTTAATCCCTGGACTCCATCACATTCACATTATGAATTATAATTCACAACAGAGTTATCCATGAAAAACACACGTGCGTGCGTTAGATAGTAAGAAAGATGGGGGACATCAAGACAACACATAGCAGATTATAACACCAAGACAATACAAAAACATTTCAGTGAGATATAATATAACAAAACACTCAGAAATACTCTCTCTCGCATGCACGCACGCACGCGCGCACGCACTCACGCACATACACACGCACGCACACAGACACACAAACACACACACTTGAACTTCCGATTATGATCCAAGGTGATTCAGAATGAAGCCCATTTTTTCCACTGATTGGTTTCGATTGCTAGTTTCGATTGTTGTTGTTATTAACTTATGATGCGTCCCCCGTCCCCGTCCTGCCCCCCGCCCCCCTCTTTCCTCAGTGTACAACGTCACGTTTCTACGGGGGTTGGGGGGGGAAATTTGCATGCATATCTACATTTCCACAGACATTATCTGTAGGAGTATAGGACAGTTCAGTGAATAAACGAACAAATACATAATAGATATTTATCCTGCCTGATATCTCTTGGGCGTCTGCGTTGCATCAGTGAGTGTCGTCATGTTTAGATTTTTGTCTTCGAACAGTTGACACGATTGGCGATCAAAGCGGGGATTTTGCCTCGATCTGGTCTGGGGCTTTAATTGCCCATGTCCAAAAACTCAAACTAGGGCTGTACAATAATTCAACACAGTGCTTGTGTGAGACATATAGGTGCAATTGCTTTGCTTGCGATAGCAAGAGATGTCATAAGTTGTATTACTTTTACATCTAATTGGGTGCCTGCAGCTGGTGAAAATTGCAGCTGCTCGCCTCTTTTCTGGCACGAAAACATATTTGACCATATCACCCCAATTTTAGCTGTACTTCGTTCAATGGCTCCCTATCATTACAATGTAATCTTTACACACGGGCTTGCACCAAACTAGCTCTCTGAATTGTTGTACGCCTAAACCCCAGTCAGAGCTCTGAGGTCTGCTGACAAGTTCCTGTTGTTTGTCTGGAAAACAAGATAAATGTCGAAATGTGCTGGAGGTGACTGCACCGTTGCTGCTGCTGCCCCCAGGCTTTCGAACAGCCTGCCCCTTCCTATTAGATCGGCCCAGTTTATTGAATATTTTAAATCCCTAAGTTAAAGATGGAGTACCACCATTTTTGTATTTTTCCAGTTTTTCATGTGTCTATGAGGTGACAGTACTTCATTAGACACCCTGGAGTCGTTTTTATGTGCTATGATGTATTAACTTTGTATTTAGGGTTTCTTCCTGGAGGCTGAACCCTTGACAGTCAAACAGGCCAATGAAACAGAGATAGTCCGGTTTGCTGGAGGTGTGATGAGGACCTCGGTACACTTATTCATGTATTGTGGGAGTGCCCTAGGGTACAGACGCTATGGTGTGCTATTCATGAGAATATAATGCAAATCACAAACCAGGATATTCCTTATACACCGGCTCTCTTTATTCTGGGTGATCCATCGCCACTAAAACACCTCCCTGCACCTCGAGCTGACTGGATTCAAACAGCATTAATGGTGGGCAGGAAAATCATTGTTAAGGAATGGAAGTCTGAGGTTTTACCTCAAGCACTTTGGAGAGGTTATCCTTTAAGATGAATAATCAGTTGGATAAATATGATCTGAAGTGGGACGTGTTCCTCAGTCATGTTGCAGGTCCCTTGGTGTGATCCATGGTCAGGCAATGCCCTCTTGATTGTTTATTGTATTACTACACATTATGATACGGTTGATGATGCTGCGTTTGGTCGTGTAAATAATGTAAACTATTTTCAAATTTTAATTAGATTTTTCCTTTTTTTTTTCTTCCCTTATCTATCTTGTCTGTCCATGAATACGTACTCTGCTGTTGTTGCTTGTGTTTGTATTTTAGGTTTTCTGTTTTATGTGTTTGTAAAAAATCTAAAATAAAGTACTGATCATAAAAAAAGAAATACAGAAGAGCACGACATAATCGTTTTAACCTTTATGAATGCACCCCAGTGTACAGTAGCATATCTTAACAGCTATGAACGGATTCTAGCCATGTCCTGTTACATAAAATGCTTCAGGCTTTAATCTCCATTTGAAGTATAACTTTTAGTTGCAACAATCCATTTATTTTATTTATTTATTTTTTAATCTCCCTAATTCTTTTTTTATTTGAGTATCTGGAAAAGAACCACGCGTGACACGTCTATACAAACTTGCAAACAAACTTCCTTGCTATTTGGTGCTGTTTTCTTGCATGATTAATTTGTAATGTGCGGAATTGACAGTAGCAAGAAAGATGCGAGGTGAGCTGGAGCACCCTTGATGGAAGAGAATTTTCCTGCCACTGAAGAACATTCAAAATGTTGTTTTTAAGGAGTGAATGTGGATCACTTTCCTGTGAATGCTTCTATTCATGTTGGTGAATGAAGGCTTGATGTGAGGACAATTATCTACCTACTGTAGGACAGAACATCAGCCATCTGTCCCCGAGGACACACTGTCAGGCAATGTACCTGACAAGCAAAACACTGAGAACAATGACATTAATTGTGTGTGTGTGTGTATGTGTGTGTGTGTGTGTGTGTGTGTGTGTGTACGTGTGTGTACGTGTGCATGTGTGTGTGTGTGTGTGTGTGTGTGTGTGTGTGTGTGCGCTCGTGCGTGCGCGTATGCATATGCGTGAGCGAGTGTGAGTGTTTGTGTATATGAGAGAGAGAGAGAGAGAGAGAGAGACCACCGCCTGGCAATAGAAACAGGCAGACAGACAGAACTGGCTGCCTAGAGAAGACAGACTGTGTTCACTCTGCTCCATATACTGTAAAAAATATGGACAAAGCGTTCCCCGGGTCTAACATGAACGTAAAATGAAGCCTGTAATAATATGCTAATTCCTGATGTAAGTCGCCATCTTTGGTACCAGCTGGCCATTGGCTGGCTCCGTTTTGTATACCAGCTGGTCATTGGCTGCCCAGACAACGAGGCGGGACTTCCCCCCTTCTTCTCTGTTGGTTTTTATTTTGACTCGAGTGGGAGGGGAATCCCGATCATAGACTGTAATGGTAGCCACGCCCCTCAGAACATACGCGATGTTTTTTTTTCTTTATGGTCATTTTTTTAATTAATGGGACCATAATTTTCCAAAAAGAATATTATGACATTAGAAATGAGACTTTAAACTAGTGACTGGAAGAAGAAAGTATTCATGACCATGTTTATTAAGGTAATACAGTCTAGGTGAAGTTGGGCCAAAATACATGGGCCTCTATGGAGCTATGGGGCTTTTTGGGTCCGGTCCAGCGCCACAACAGGCCATTATATGAACTACCGATTTCAAATGAGGCTTCACGAAATATCTGGCTGACTGCCCCCCTGCTCTGCTCTCAAGTGGAGGTGGAGACAGAGCTACACTTTCCGTTACAATGCGACAAATATAAAGACAGAGAATCTTTCTTCCCTAAATTTAAAGAAAAATATAAAGAATTTGAATCCACCATTAATAACTCATCACATCAATATGTTCTGGGAGAAACGTCCAAATGCTATATTTGGCCGCAAAATACGTGTGGAGTTGTCATCAACTGAGGGACAGCCAGTGGACAGAAGAGCCAGGTTGTCTCTGTGCGCAATGTTGACATTTGTTTTGTTGTATGTATGCTTTGGCAATGTAGAACATATTTATCATGCCAATAAAGCCTTTTGAAATTTAATTTAATTGAGAGAGGTACTTAAGCACACAATGGCTCACGTTGCCACACATGATCCACAAAAAAAGATAAATCAAGTCCAATAGTGAGTATGGACTTTCTTTCTTCTTGTTCTTCTTCTTCTTCTTCTTCTTCTTCTTCTTCTTCTTCTTCTTCTTTTAATTTTTTCGTTTGTTTTTGTTTCGTCTTATTTCTACGGAGCCCTGGGATGTTTATCCATATCATTTATCTTGACCGGTCGAGATAAATTATTTTTCTCACCATGGCCGCTCCAGGGCTCCGTATATTTCCCAAGTAGTCAATGAATTCCACCCCACACACATTTCTGTGCGACAACTATGATGTAGTCCATCGTTTTCTAAATTGAAATATGAAGATACAAGGTTACTGTTTAACCATACCCCCCCCCCCCCCCCTCTCTCTCATGGCTCTCATTATCAACCATATTAGTATTAATGAATGTTGTGTGCTGGCATACAAACTAGGAGCTGGGCATGTTTATGACAGCAGAGACCCTTGACTCTCAGCACACACTTAATTAGAAACTAGTGTAATCTCTGTTGTCTAAACACTCCAGGGATACGTGCTTCTCACTCACTCACTCTGTGCGTGCGCTCGCTCGCGCGTGCGTACGCTCGCCCGTGCGTGCGTGCCATGCACTACTAAACTTGTGAGGGCCAAATGTGGACCCACAGGTACAACAGAATGTGAGGGGAGAATGTCCCCGATCATTGGAAATAGCATTTACTTTGGTTGTGTGCTGGTGAAAATAGATGACCTAAAAGCTCACATCTGATGTACAGTATGAGCTAGAATAGATCATCCATTTATGCATATAGGGTTAAATATGACATTGACAAAATCACTCCTAAAAGGTTGTTGTCCTCAGACGACGTATAGTAAATTACTACGTGTTTGAGGAAAACAACCTTTTTTTGTATATTTACACGTATGTGTGTATGTGTGTGTGTGTGTGTGTGTGTGTGTGTGTGTGTGTGTGAGAGTGCGTGTGCACTACTTTATGTGTGCATGCGTGTGTATTGCAGTACCTTGTTAACGAAGCATAGTTGCACCTTCACCTCCGGCCATGCCCTCTGACATGTCCCTCTACTAACTAATAATCACAACAATAATGAGTTGGCACTAACGGCCTCCCTTCCTCTTCTGTCCCACCAACAGCCCGATCTCACCTAAACACTGTGAAATAGCATGGATTGGTAGTAACGTACATAGTACATACACGCCTATAAAACCCCCAATTGCGGAATTGCCAATCCGTGCTATTTCACTGTTGGGGGTTTGACATCATTTACTATTCTGTGCAGCTCGGTTACAACTCGGACGGGGCTGAGTTGGCTTTTTTTTTTTTTTATATATTCTTTTTTGCGGCTTACGCCTTTTATTGATTTTTGAAGGGACAGACAGTAGGCTGACAGGAAACGGGAGAGAGATGGGGGGATGACATGCAGTAAAGGCCGTGTCGGGTCCGGGAGTCGAACCCGCGGCACACTGCGACTGGATTACCAGTCCGGTGCCCAGACCGTTACGCTACGGCCTGGGCCTGGGGCTGAGTTGGCTTGACATAACTTCGCAACGCTCGACACGGCAACTCTCGCGCTTTGGCGTGCTTGGTGGTGTCTCTCGTGGCTCAAGTTCGGTAGAGACGGCGCTCCGTCGCAGTCTGTGGGGATGATTTCAGTCTAATATTTTTTTGGGGGGGCTTCTATTCTTCTATATTCTAGGGTGAGACCAGGTTGGAGTTTTCACAAAGGAATTTACCAAAAACTAGACTTTTCAACAAGTCGACTTCATTAACTCAAGTCGACACAAATTAGGAGAAGTCGAAAGTCAATTATTAATTGTGTGTGTGTGTGTGTGTGTGTGTGTGTGTGTGTGTGTGTGTGTGTGTGTACAGAATTCAAACTGTAGGATTGGTTATTGTCACGGACAGAAGTGATTATTTCCCTTTCCAACTGCACTGCATCAGAGTTCAGTCTCAGCCATTGATTAACAACCTCTGTGCAGCTGTGACTGTGCCTTTGATGCACTCAGGCATCTTGTCCCACTGATTGACTGGCTGCGCTGCACTGTGTCAGAGAAGTCAGAACATTAGCGCAAACTTTATCCCCAAACTTTTACTGACAGGAAGTCGACTTGCAAAAATCACAAGGAGCTAATGCCCTAGTGTGTGCGTGTCAGTGTGTGCATGCCAGCTTGCATCAACGAACCACCCACACTGCAGGCAGAGTGCATGTGGAGTACACTATCCAACACATTTATAATTCTTCAACACACTAGTCAAGTGTCACCCTCATTGCCGGGGAGCCATAGGCCCAAAAGCTCAAGGAATAGAGATTAATCTGTGATGTCATGACATACTTTTTATTTGTTTTTGAGTGGTGCAACCACTCCTACAACCAGCAATGTCCGTGTACACCTATGTGTTCACCCATGTATGTGACGTTAATGAGCACCAGTATATGACTTATTAGTACCAGTAGGGGGCGCCAGAAACAGAGAGAGGGATAATAATGCAGAGGCCTGCTCTGCCGGAAATATCGCGAAAAAAAAAGAAGTCATCATACTTTAAGTAGCATGTGACACATTATACTAGGGGGGTTTCAAGTGGCTATGGTCGAATTACTACTACAGTACTTGAAATTTGGCAAATGTTTGACAAAATATATAGGTTAAGTCTATGGTGTGGTATACAAAAAGGGCCAAAACTTTTTTTCACGATGTTTCCGGCAGAGCAGGCCTCTCTCATTCTGTGGAACTTAATGACCAAGTGAATAGGAAAAAAAAACATTAAATTATCTTTATTAACATTGAACTAAAAACAAACATTAAACCTGTATATAGGAGGGGCTAGCGCCCGTCAAAAACACAAATAATGTGCATGAAACCGGATCATAAATACAAAACCAATGTTGGCCAATGTTGACTTAATAAACAAAGATGGCAGTTAGTTGTGAAAGCTTGATGCTACACTCATGCTAATGTTGACTGCTAGAGGCTAACAGCAGACTGACTGTTCCGTGCATGCGGGAGAGAGTGAGAGGGGGGAAGAAAAGGGTCTGAGAGAGAGAGAGAGAGCGAGAGAGTGTGTGTGTGTGTGATATTTTAATCGACTGACAGGCCTATATATATATTTTTTTTTTTAATATATTTAAGAGTAAAGAGTGCCTGTAAAGAGTACTGTCCAGCAGTCATTAAATTTCAAAATGGTAGACCTGAGGCCTGAGGCCTACCATACCAAGCCTGAGGCCTACCATTGCATGGCACATCTATGCACGGAATGTGTCCTTTGGGAAACCGCGCCAATGTCACTTCAGATTAGGTACCCAGTCTCTGTAATTCTTCATGACAAATACCAGGGAGGGAGACCAGAGTTTTAAAACAAAACAACAAATATTTATTCATATTAATATACCGGTATTAATATAATATTAACGCTAACATAATTCTTTATGTTAAGACAAACAGCAGAATAGCAGTCTAGAAATTAGACTGAACAAAAACAGATTTTCATACCATAGCTCAATAATTGTGATCAGTAAGTAAAAGTAGCAATACAACAATGTAGAAATACTCTGTTATTATAAGTAAAAGTCTGGTATTCAAAATTAGCTTGAGAAAAGTACAATATAATACTATTGAAATTAAAATATAAAGCCTGAAGCATAAGCCTGAAGTGGTCAATACAAATTATCTACAAAGTCACTAGAAACTCAAGTTTTATAATAATGGTAATACTAATGGAGCAAAAATACAATATTTGCTTCCGAGATGCAGTGGGGTGAAAGTATTGAAAATTCCACTCGACTCAAGTAACAGTACCTCAAAATTGTACTCAAGTACAGTTTTTGAGTACTTTCCACCACTGATTGTGATTGAGTGTGAAAATACACACATGCTCATTTGAATCAGGGCTGGACCACATCCTGTGCACTGATTGGTTCAGTGTAGGCCTGGGCAATCAACCAAAGATATCAAAATTGGTATTTATAACTTACAATTAACTTGCAAATAACCGAGAAGCAAAAATTTTTTATCGTTATTTTTCCTATACTGTATCAGGAAATCGACAGGCAAAAAAATCAAATAGGTGTTTTCTTTTTATAATCGACTAAATCGTTTAGCCTGGTTAGCCATTTAACCCTGTATAATTTGTTGTACAACAAATATATATATTAAAAAAATAGCCTATCTACAAGCTCACAACGCATCACATTACAGCATGCTGTGAGCTATTAGATATGCTAGTTAGTTCCAGGAAAAAAAAGTGTCTAATTGTAATCAAGTTTGAAATACTTGTGCAACGGCTTAGGGTCATCATATTGTATGCCCAGCCCTATTTGAGTGTATCCACTGCGTTCCTTCAGCTAGCTCGTTTGCATAATGCTAGCAGACCGTGCTTGGATCCATCCACACTTTCCAACGTCTCAAAGTGTTTCCTAGCGTTGTGAATATTCAAGAGAGTCGCTGCAGATGCTGTAAAATAAAATACACGTATTACGGATTACGGTGATTTTCATAATCATAATAATAACATTAATAATAATAGTAATTTCAATTATTGTGTGGTTGCACTGACGTCAGTCATGAGAAATCCTCTGGGAACTTATAGACTGTGATGTCATGTGAAGCAAGACAACAGTGTGTCAAAGAGATTCTATGTAAGGAGGCGACAGTCCTCAAACATTTGGAATCGCCACTAGATGGCGGAGCGGTAGTGCTGCCGGCATCTAGAGGCGCGTTTTATCGCTCCCCGTTTGCAAGGCCCTTTATACTGGATCTCTTGTTCACTAGTCCCTTCCTAACATTTTAGTCTAGTTTTTATTTGTTGATGAAATTGTCAGTTATATTATATTATATTTAATTTGAGTCATCGTAGTTTATTTTTCATTTAGTTTTCCTCTGTGAAAAAAGGTAGTCGACGAACATTTTACGTTTTAGTCGACGAAATCAACACTGATATATAGGCGATGTAATATTGTGATATCACCATATATGTATTGTCCAATCATATGATGTGTATAAAGTGTTGTAAATAATCAATGCAATGCATATTTCTATGCACTCTTAGGTCCATACTTACATATGGATGGGTCTGACATGATCACCATGACGTATGTGTTGGAAGTAAAGGCGTTGATGAAGGCTGCAAAGTTGGAGTTCCTCACCTCCATACTTTGGAAGGAGGCTGCCAGTCTCCTGAAATAAATCAAGTCTTAAATCAGAATCACCAAGTACATGTGTCAACTTGTCAAGCAGGCTGCAATTCAGTGTAATTTAAGCTGTACGTTTGCAGGGTCTGATTACCTGCAACTGAGCTGGAACTGCTTGATTATGTTGCTGATCTTCTCAAGTCGCTGAACATCGTGCTGTTCTTTGCACTGATAGTGGGAGATCACCTAAAACACAATGTGTGTATAAAACTAAACTACAAGCAAAACATCATAAGAGAAATACATTTCCACTAGTAAAGACCACACCTTCAGACAATGAATCAGTTTTGGTTGTAATTAAGAATAAGAAAAAATATTATATGTAATGCTGACAAAACTGGAGCAGTAGAGGCAAGAGAGGAGACAGGGATGATGGGGAGGAGGTGGGATTGAGAGGAGAGGGGTCGAGGAGCCAGAGGCGTTCGGGTGTATAGCGTTAATTTGTTTCCGAGGGGCATGATACCCTGGGATATTTGACTTTGGGGTCTACGACCCTGTGAGGAATTTGATAGCAGAAGAAGACATATAGAGAAGAGGAGGATAATGGGGTGGTGGAGGGATGCAAGAAATTGAGCACAAAATGATGCAGGTGAGCACAGCAAGGTATAAATATAACCCTTCATTGGCTTGAGTGGAAGAGATAAGAGAGGAGTCGTTATCAGAAAAGATTACAATCTTGGGAGGAGTTGATATCAGGCTGACTGGAGGTGATTACGAGGGGGGGAGATTGTTATCAGGTGTGGTCTTCCCTCCTGAACTTGCGTTGTATCAACTACATTTGCATACAGGCATAAATACATCCCAGGCGATGGTTTCTCTTACCTGAAAAGACTGTCTCTCAAACAGAAGGACTTCATCTGCTTCTATGATTTGTGCAAAATGTGTAAGGTTTGACTCCAGCTGCTGTACGTATGAGGCAGCCATGGCTAAATGGGTAGAGAGGCCGTCTATAGAGAGAAGGTCCGTCTGTTTTCAACCTTGTACAGGTGTCTCATCCCACATTGATGTCCTGAAGCAAGTGCAAACCAGTGGTCTGGTCTGGTACCTCAAGTCTTCCTCACGCTCCTAAAAGATATACGAAGTCAGTAACACAGGATTGAGGGAGTTACTTTCAGCAATGGATATTATCATATTAGACGCCGAGCTGGTCATTATTGAGAAATAAACCCAGACAGTGTGATCAGACCCATTTGTCACGAACAGGATGAAAACACTGTGTTTTTTCTTACTCTCACGGGCAGCACATGGGTGCCCCTCACTGTAGCTCTGGTCCGTTGCGTTAGCGAGTTCTTGCTAACGTACTGGACAAGGGCTAGCATCACTGCACGGCTGTACCCTTTGTTACGTATATGGTCACGACTCACCTAGTCACAAGGGGTTTATTTCTCAACGGCGGGCCGCTGTCAAATATCCAGCTTATTACAAGGATATTCATAAATGTACCAAAAAGTAACAAACGGTTCTTTGCCTACGTTAATTCAAGTATTAAATTAATTTATGCCAGTGCAACGTGTCGTCTCGGAAAACAACAGGAAGTGTTGATCAAATACAATACATTTTCGGTTACTGTATTGTCTGTTTCTCACTTCAAATGTTTTCAAAACAATTCAGAGCTACTTACAAGCAAGAACAAAAACATGGTAATACATCAAGTACATCAGAATAGTCATCATGAATCATACGTAAGCTAAGAACCTAAAAGTGGAATATCTATATAATGAAGCTATACGTACATACACTATAGAGTGCTATGTCTACATAAAATGTTACTTAGCCTAAGTTACTTAAGTTTAGCCTTTGCATACGCCTGTAAGGTCGCTGAGGCTAGGGCAAGTGATACGGGCTAAGATGGAGTCTGAAGAGTTGGGTTTTTAGACGATGGCGGAAGATTGGGAGTGAGTCGGCAGTTCTAATTGCAATGGGAAGTGCATTCCATAGTGACATTGTTGTGTTTGTTTTAGAGCTGGGACTCGATTAAAAAAAAAATCTAATTAATCAGAGGCTTTGCGATTAATTAATCTAGATTAATCGCATTTTAATCGCATATCATTATTTGACCCGAGAACAGTGAGAAAGCAATTTTTTTAAATGGATTTTGGTATACTAGTGAATCAATGAATAGTGAATACATAAGTTTAAGCAATAAAACATTGTTTTTGTAGTAATAGGGGTAATAATTCTTCTTTGAATAATTGCACACAACTGTGCTGTAATCCACGCTACCATCGGATAGCCTTTTAAATCCTATTTCCAATCCACGGGGACAAGGAAAGTGATCTCAGCGGCTTCCCCCAGTCTGGTGAACTGTCTGCGGTTTCTGGTGGTGTTATTGTCTGAAGAGGACACGGACACTTGGTGCGCAGGTCCGTCTGAAAACTGTCCAGTGACAACGTTCCGCGGTGAAAAAAATTGTGCGATTAAAATGCGTTAATTTTTTTAATGCATTAATTTTTCAGTAGTTAATTAATCGCAATTAATCGCAATTAGTCCCGGCCCTAGTTTGTTTACATTGTAATCTTTGCCATCCGTTTAAGGGAATTGCCTTGATAACATTGCTGCCATGATCGGTGGTGACACAGATCATCCTCCTCCCTTGTAAAATGAGTTCTCGTCTCCAATTATCTTTGGATGCATATCTTGTCTGTAACTGTAAGCACGTACTTCTCGGCAGTGACTGTGTTTACATGGCCAATATTCATTCATTCCGATAATTTTTATTAGATGTAATCTAATCTGTCTAATTAATTAGATTACAATCTGTTTACATGGACGCTAAATAAATGTAATCGTCATTTACATGCCTCAAAGCATTTTATCAGAATATTACTTTTGACACATTGACAATGTTTTTTTGCCTGGGGTTTTTATGTGGATTTTCCAACCAGACACCAACGTTTGCATGCTGATATTTTCCTGTTGTTCTGATTATCAAAAGGTTTAAAACACCCCCCTCTCAAACACAATGACAATTCTCTTCCAATCTATGTGTTTATAGCTCCCTATGGAACTCTTCTTATGACTATAATCTATAATCCAATGCAGCACCGGTTTTCACCTTGGCACCACCCACATGAACTTAAGCCTCACACACAGCTGTTGTTGTACAGTATGATAATGTAAAGGGGTTAGGGTTATGATGTCACTAAAATGGTGTCATTTCGATTGGGCCTTTTGACTTAAAGGCTTTCAGCTTTCAGGAAGAAACCAAAAATACACAGAGAAGACATATTTGAATATTATAACCACACCTGGGGGTGTGGAAAAGTACAAATATCACGGCACTCCATCTTTAACTTCTTTTGTACTTTTGCTCAAGTAAAACAAGGAAGAGTGATCTGCAGCTGATGGGCAAACCCAGTTAAATGTGTGGTAATTACTTTGAAGTAGTTGACAAAATACTACTCTATATATATGGGCTGTATTTTGTGTGTCTTAAGTACCAGGTCTTATTACTTAACTTAAGACCTGGAGGCGTGATCAATGCCATTTGGCTATTCTGAGTGGCCAAAGAGCATTGACCACGCCTCCAGGTCTTAAGTTAAGTAATAAAATCTGGCACTTAAGACACGCAAAATACAGCCCATACATATTTCCTATTCCATGAGCAAAAGAGGGGGGGGGGAGAATAACAACACTCAAGCAGAGGTGGACAACGTTTCAATTAGTCAACGTTGAAAAGTTTACTTTAAAATGTCATGTTTAATTGTTGCTATTTGCGAGACAAACCTCCCCGTCCTAAGCGTGTGACAGACTCTGCAGGTCACGCTGCTTTCTGAATGCTAATGAACAAATAATGTTAAAGAGGCCGGATTACTCATTAAAGTATAGCTTTAAAAGGGCATGGCAACACGGGGGCTTTCATGACTCGCTGTTGGTTTGAAGATAGGTGCACAAAGCGGCAATGCTGTTTGATTTCTTTAACTGGTGGTCTCCTCTCCTTTTCTCCTAAATAACCCCTTTATTTATTTTGTACTATCCTCTGCTTTCATCTCTTCTTCCCTCCCCCATTCTCTTGCCTCCTTCCTCTCCTCTTCCCTCCATCCTCAACTCCTCTCTGTTCCTCCATTCTTCTCCCTCTGTCCTCCGCTCCTCAACTCTCATTTCCCCTTCACTCCGCTCAACTTCACCCCAATCCACCATCCTCCCCTTCACTCGTCTCCTATCCATTCCTCTCCTCAAAAAAAGAAAAAAGAAAGAAAGAAATATAACTCCCTCCATATATACCAGTCTGGTGTGATATTGCATCCACTGTTTTATTGCCTGTGCTTGAACAAATTGCTCTGCTGCACATCAGTCATAAACGAATCCTAAAAAAAACCCACACTCGAACAGTTTTTACATGAGCTGGCCAATATGTGCAATGGTTTAGAGCAGTGTTCCTCAACCTTTTATGGAGGGCCCACCTGAAAACACTGAAAGTGGGCTGTGTGTAATGTGTATTTCAAAGCATGTTTTAGTTCAATCAATCGATTGTGTTCCATCTTGGATGAAGGAAACCTACGTAGTACAGTATACTTTAAGTTCTTATTTATTCACCAATAAACATCACTAATTATTATTTTTCCAATAAGGTCCTTTCTCGGCTCCACCCACTTGCAATATCCTTGCGGCACACCAGTGGGCCCTGGCCCACATATTGAGAACCACTGGTTTAGCGTGAGCCTATCCCATGTGTAAATAAATGATGGTAGATGGCAGATGGTTCACTCAGCTGATGGCTGCTCAGATGGTCATGTTAATAAGACAGACCACTAGTTAATAAAAAGAGAGTTTATGAATTAATGCTGATTCAAGATGTCGGATACACTGCTTATTAGACAGGACTAACAAAGGTCTCCCTTTCACATTCACTCAATTATTTTTGTTGAAAACAGCAGATCTACTCTGGAGAAGCATGTAGTTCATTTTGAAGCTCCCAACGCATCACGTTGCAACCTGTTGTGAGCTTGTAGATCTGCTATTTCTGACAAATGTTCACGTATTGTGACATGCCCAGAATAGGGATACTAGGGTTTCTGTGGTTGTAAGCCCATACCTAAACTCACCTCAAGTCTGCAGCTACAAAGACTGGAACAACCTGCAAAAGAAAAACAAAACAAAAAGACAAAACAAAGTTAATCCCCATGTCAGTTTAAAGGATTTCATTAATCTCACTGATACCTCTATTGGCACAGATATTATCGTATTATTATTACAAATATGTCACATTACAAGACAAACAGGCTTTGTTCGTCTTTGTTTTGTCTTGTCAGATTGCCTGATATTGTCTAGACAGCATAGCGTTGTCATAAATGAATGCCCTAGCTACTTCCAGTGTTGGAAAGTACTTTTACTTAAGTACTGCACTTAAGTACTCCACTTACGAGGTATTTGTACTTTACTTGAGTATTTCCAGTACTTCCAATTTCCAGTCACTCACTGTGTAACGATGCGACCTGTTGTGAGCTTGTAGATACAACTATTTTAAAATATTTCAAAAGGATCATTTTTGGACATACAAGGTTTCCACCCTACTGCATACTACTATGCCACCAGTGGCGTGCACAGATAGACACTAGGGGGTGCTAGATCACCACCTGCCCTTGTCCTCTGGACAGCAATGTGCCCTTTTGGGAAACAAATATTTATCTATTTTTTTCTTAAAAAAAAAGAAGTTTACAGTAATATATTATTTATGCCCCAAAATCCATAAATCTCACACTATTAAAGCAAGCGGCCGGTTCCACGCGCTGCACAAGGTTCCCTTTTTTACAGGAAAAAGGAGCACCTGCCCCTCTAAATGTCTGTGCTCGCCACTGTATACAGAACATGATGAGAGATTGTTATCACATATACAGTAAGTGCCGCTTACAATTACAATTAGTTGGTGCGTTGGAAATGTTTAGCTTTTTAACTTTTGATATTTCAGTTCCTTGCCTCAAGAGGCTTTACATTTTGTCTGCCACTGTAAATAAGAACACACCTGATCAAATAAAGATAAACCTCCTTTCCTCTCCTCATCCCCCCTGTCCTTGTACACAACCTGCACTGATACCACAGTATTGTACCTAAATGTTAGTTTCCCTTTATTGGCAGTCCTGGTAAATGATATAGGGAACCAAAGCCAACACCTTTCTACTTTTAGAAGTAGAAAGCCTAGAATCAAGCGATCCAGGATCCTGGTGAATCGTGACCATAAAACTTTTTTTTTATATTGAATTATATGATATGGTACATTTAATAAATACCCTTTGTTTAGCTCTTTTCCCCTTTCACTAGGATCCACACCCACTACTATGCTTTATATATATGAGAGAGAGAGAGAGAGAGAGAGAGAGAGAGAGAGAGAGAGAGAGAGAGAGAGAGAGAGTCAATCAATCAATCAATCAAACATTGGGTATATTCTACCTGTGATCATTATGTAGTGGGCCTGCTGTGAATATGCATGCAGTTGAGCAGACAGAAGACCTCTTCCTTCCTGGTCTGGAGTGTGAATGCTTGAGCCTTGATTGGCCTGAGTGGCTTCACCTGGGAGTACACACCTGAACCTGGTTGGCTTAATGACTGTATCCAAGATTGTGTCCAGTCAGGCAGAAATCCCTTATCCTTATTTCAACCTCTTATGTTTATTTTTGAGGGGCGCTAGCGCCTCCTATGTCCAGCTTTGAGGGTTTGTGTAAACACAAATATTGAATGCCATTGACAATTAATGGCCAATCTTTGAGTGTGTAAGTAAGCACAAATTGAATGCCATTGACAATGAATGGCCAGCT
This sequence comes from Protomyctophum parallelum, assembly GCF_964188405.1. NCBI lineage: Eukaryota > Metazoa > Chordata > Actinopteri > Myctophiformes > Myctophidae > Protomyctophum > Protomyctophum parallelum. The sequence continues at coordinate 7,198,124 of NC_139714.1, forward strand.
TTGAGTGTTCATTGAATGCCATTGAATGGCCAGAGTGTTTGTGTAAACAGAAACATTGCGTAAATACAAACATTGAGCAAATTGAATAAATATTTTTTCCACTTGGTCTGTGTCTCATAGGAGGGAGAGACAGAGAGAGACTAAATTGAAGTTGTGTGTACTGTATGTGTAACAAAACTGAACACACCCACACAGTGTGCGTGCGTACATGCGCGTGTGTCATTCCTGGGAGCAATATCAGTCAATCCTGATTGGAGCTGAGAGTGGGAAACAGTCATTTGGAGCAGACAGCTCAGTCCCAAGGAAATCCAATAGTCATCAAGTATAGAGAGCTGCTCTGCCCCCATCCTGTACAGAGTCTAAAAGGAAATAGATCCGCACACACACTCGCTGAAGGATGGCTGATGTGCAAACTACCTTTGCCTTTTATAGATATTAGTGTGTGGTTCTAAGAGAGGAAGGCACTTCCTCACTTCGTCTTTGAATGCTGTTAAATAAGGCTAATTTATAAGACTAAATTAGGCTATGGGTATGGGATGAGGTTGGTTAGTAATTGGCCAAAGGGCATGCATACTCTATGGCACAGGTTTAAAATATCTGCCCTCCACCACAGCAGTGTTTAAAGAGCAAGGAGCCTGACGGGGAGTGATCTTTGTCACTTCACTGTGCTCCCATGGGCTGGAGACACATTTGTCAGTGAGGATGGAGGCAATACATTATCCCCACGCGGGCACAAATTAAAACACGGATTTGTGGAGAGGAATTTATTGGCATACAGACTACATTGGGTTGGAAAAATTCAGATTTTTTTTTTTTGGCAATAATTATATAGGATAACCTCAGGCAGCGATTAATGCCCAGGTGAACACCTATACTGTATAATGTTGTATAATGTTGCCGTTGGGAAGAAACCTCCATTATGATTATACTTCTTCATGCTCCAGCATCACACAAAAGTAGCAAAAATAAAAGATCTAAAGTTCAAAGTTCAAAATCTATCCTGAAAACGTTTGAACATATGAGGTTTCCAGCCAACGGCGTCGACATGCACAGTACTGTGTTCACTTAGTTATCACCTGTTGCAGGCTGCATCAGCCCTGAGGGGCAGAGGGGGATACGGAAGGCAACAATGGCTGCTAGATGAGTCATGCCATATTCCCTGCTGGTATTTAATTTAGGCAGCCGTAGTGAGCTGGTGACGCATATGATTACAACCAATGGAAGCATTTTGGGCCTTTCGGTTTAAGCGCGGGGTTGCTGTGATATGACTCAGGAGCCGTCGTCCCTTTGTGTTTGTATTGGTAAATAAAGTCTTATCAAATGGCAGCAGCAACACTGAGGGGACGGATGCCGTTGTTCTTTTTGCTCGATTTGTATGTCCCTCTGCTCGATCTCTCTCTCTCATGTGTCTGCCGAGCTGTTCTGATGGGACCAAGGAAGCTCACTTTCCTAGCTTGCCTTTGTCTGTCTGTCTGTCTCTTCTCTCTCTCTCTCTCTCTCTCTCTCTCTCTCTCTCTCTCTCTCTCTCACTTTCACACTAACTCTGGGGGAGCCCGGGATCGAACAGGAATTCCCATCCAGCTGCTCTACCGACTCTCTGCATCTGTAGCACCGGGCTTTTATCTGTTATGGTTGATACACACTTGGTTAATTCACTCTTACTGACCCCTCTGGTCCAACCAACTCTGAAATTGAACTTCCACCTTCTGCTGAATCTGTAACTCTATCAAGTGAGAACGACACTGTATCTTAACTCATGTTAATAATATATTAAACTCCTGCATTGATCCTGACCTGAATTCTCTAAAACATTCAAACGAATCATTCACTAGTGAATATTTCAATGTTGAAGAGCATTAACTTCCACTTCTACTTTTCACCTGAATGTAGCCCTAATAAGTATGACCATCTTGTAAAGTATCTATATTCTGCTCTTTCAGAAACATGGCTTTCAGAATCAACACTACTGTAGGCTATATGACATGTCTTTATATACCGCAATGCTGTTCACTACTATAGATCAGAGAGAGTGGGAGGTATAATACCTCAATTTATGTGTGTCAATTTATGTGCATAACAGGTTTCAGTTTTATGTTAGGGATGATCTTCCTTTTGAGGGTCATTCATCTGATGTTGAATCTCTCTTTGTTGACAATGTTCATGAAATGCTCCAAGTTACTAACTTGAGCTCTCAAGTTCGAGGGGAGGGTCTGATATTTTCAGGGTCAGCACAGATATTTTGCCGAGAACTTTGATCTTTCCCTGTTTATAAAGTTCAGGCACAACCTTCATAATGAAGTAGGTGCGTGAGGGAATTTCACAGGGGGGCTCTGGCACGTCAAAAATGTTTTTAAATACCTTCTACATCGAGAGTATGGCCTCTCACGTCTGCAGCAATAAACATCCCAGTAGTTTTGGTAATAGCTTTAGCCCGGTATGATTCTGCAGTATAAAGGGTTGCTTAAATGCCATGGTGAGAAAGTTGTTGTTTTTGTTGTGGCTTTCGCCTTTATTTTATATGTATATATTTTTTTTTATGGAGGGACAGACAGTAGGGTGACAGGAAATGGGGTGAGAGATGGGGGGGATGACATGCAGTAAAGGCCGTCGGGATCGGGAGTCGAACCCGTGTCACACTGCCAGACTGCATTACCATGCAGCCAAGGTGCCTGGACTGCTGAGCCATGGCCCAGGCCAAGGCAGTTGTTTTTGAGCTAGCTTTTTCTTGGCTCCCGCCACTGACAAACAAGGGTTTTCGCATGCATGGCTTTCTCGTGGCACAGCGCCTACAATACACACTCTGTTTTGTCCACCTTCCTTCTTCCATCATCATTATTGTTTATTTTACAAAGTGCTCCCATATACATGTTGGAGGCTTTCCTCTGCTAGCCATGTGTCTTTCTTTTTTAATTCAACTCGAGGCTTGATCAGACGATGATAAGAGCGCCCCTCACTTCACACGGGTGTGATTCTTTCTTGTAAAATGTGTATAATAATGCAGATATGTAGACTTGCATATGTAGAGCAATTTTCATAATTAGCTTTTCTGAACACTTGGACAGCAATAAGCTGAGTGACACTGAATAGGTTCAAGTATTGTAATTATGTATCCATTTGTGAACATATTACAGCGGGAGTGAGTCATACAACAGGTCGTTTCAGGAAAGCAATCTGATTGGTTGAAGTAGACAGCTAGCTGTGCTTCGAATTTTGAACACCTATTCAAAATATAAAAGGCATACCATTAAATGGCTTGGTTGAATGCTTCTGAAAAATCATCTGATTGTGACTGCTTGGTCAATGGTCAAGTATTTCAGTATGACAGCTGAGCTCAATAACAGGCCTGCAATTCAAAGGCTCAGAGCACCTGTGGTGACACCTGCTGCTTGGTTTTGTGCTGTATCCAACATTGCAGCCCTGTCAAGGTTCATTTCTCAACAATGTCCCTTTAATCTCTATAGCCTACACAGTGGGTTGGAGTTGAGGTGGAGGGAGAGAGAGAGAGAATCATTTTCATAAAAGTGCAATACTTAATGACCCACCCCTGGAGGATTCATTTGTCACGACACGTACACACTTTACCCTACTGGGTATAATTGAAAATGGTGGGAGATCTAAAGAACAGAGGTCATACTGTAGGTCACGTACCACATTGTTGCATTGAGATGCATACAGTATGTGCATTGTGCAATGAAGGTTCCTGGCTGTAGTAGGTCAAACAGAGCATGAGATATAGGCTACCGGTTCAAAGTTTACATTAAGTTAATAATGTATTATTATTATCTGCAGTTTTGGCAGTTCTGTGCTGTCGTTTTCCACTGTGAGAATCCCTCAGGAACTGAAGCTCATAGTAATTCGCCAAAAGACCTCTGACCTTTAGATCTCCCAATGAGTACATTTTATAATTTGCTCGATCCACTTTTTCGGATGTCAAAGAATTCCGTGGCTTTGGTAACCACTCCCCATGAAATCGTATTTCCATTCATGCGAGTGGAGTTTGGACTAGCCCGGAACACGGAACCTGATTGCAGCTTTCAGCAAGTAATAATAATGAATTGCATTTCTTTAGCGCTTTTCCAAGTGTTCAAAGCTCTTTACAATGGTTCATTCATTCATACATTGGGAGGTGAAGTGGCGAACAGTCGACACCAGCGTCCTCACTTCCCACACCAATGGTGGCAAGCTAGCACCGACCAACTCATTGGAGGCAATGTAGGGTTCAGTGTCTTGCCCAAGGACAGGAGGAACCGGGATTCAAACCACCGACCCAGGGATCAATGGACGACCTGCTCTACCTCCTGAGCCACAGTCAGCCAAGTATCATGCCAATGATGCCATGTCGGGGACACATCACAAACACAATAACAGCTGCAAACCCCATATCGTTCGTTATTTAATGTATAAAACCTTTATGATGAATTATTCTATAGTCTACACGCACACACGCACTGGGAGGTCGGAAAGAGAAAGTTAAAAAAAATCATAGCAACTAATTTGAAAATGTTAGTTTTGTGTGTGTGTTTTTCTTCTTTATATTCCATCATTAATTATTGCCTACAATGTAAATTGTGAAATTACTTTACTGGTGAAATGTAAAATTTACATTTCAGCGAATGGACCTGTAAATGACAACAAAACAATAACTAAGGCACTGGTGTGGTACTTCTGGTTTACCGGAACGGGGTTCAACTCCCTGCAGTGCTCTGCTCAATTTCTTGTATTTACATGGTTTATTTTTATTTTCTTGCCTTTTCATAATTATGATAGCCTGTGTTTGAACTCCCTACAGGTAGGTTACCAAGTCTATTTATGTATTCTTTCTGTCTTATCAGACACCATGCACTATAGCCTTTCGCTTTTCCGTGATTTTCACCTTTTTTTCAAATCCTCCGAAATCGTGAAAAACGACATACGACATAACCCCCCAGTGCCAACCCATGTTCCCCCCCAGTGCCCCCCCAACCCCCCAGTGCCTTTTCATGATTTTAAATCCTCCAAAATCATTAAAAACTACACCGAAACCATGAACTATAGCATGTCGTTTTCAGTGCCTCCCCAGTGTCCCCCCAGTGCCTCCCCGGTGTCCCCCAAGTGCATATCAATAAAATAAAAATAAACGTAATTAACATTCAGTTTCTGTTGTGCGACGGGCAGATGCAGGAACCCCGCCTACTCGGAAATGTAGTTTCTGGGTTGTTCGACTCGTTTATAACGCTTTTTTTGTTACTCTTTGGGTATATTTGTACATTTCCACCTTCAGTCGATACTTCATATCCATATTAGTGAAAAGGCGGGGGTGAGCGTTTTATTTTTCAAACACAGTTCTTATATGAGGCGATCTAAAATCCCCCTATGGAGATTACAATGCAAATAAAAAGTACATGAACCTGGGGACTGACGCCCTCTACTGACAGTGACGTCAGGACTTCGGTGCTCTATAGCCCATCGTCTCGGAGTGATTTTCGTCTTTTTTTTAATCCTCGTTTTTCATCATTTTTGACCATGGGCTATGGCCCATATCGGACGGCATTCTATAGCATGCCGTTTTTCATCATTTTTGAGGATTTGAAAAAAAGACAAAGTGATTTTCGACTTTTTTTTTCAAATCCTCGTTTTTCATATTTTTTTACCATGGGCTTTAGCCCATATAAATTTTCATAATTTTTGAGGATTTGAAAAAAAAGACGAAAATCACTCCGAGACGATGGGCTATAGCCCATCGTCTCGGAATGATTTTCGTCTTTTTTTTAATCCTCGTTTTTCATCATTTTTTACCATCCTACTGAGCAATAGCCGGCTATTAGACGTTCGTCTAAAAATGGTCAAAAATGATAAAAACGAGGATTCAATTTTTTTTCAAAAAATCAAAAAAAGGATGGGCTATAACCCATCGTTTTTTTTCCATTTCTTTCAAATCCTAAATAGACGTCTATTTTTAGACTCCTGAATCCTCGTTTTTATCATTTTTGACCATCCCACTGAGCAATAGCCGGCTAATAGACGTGCGTCTAAAAATGTGATAAAAAACGTCTAAAAATAGACGTCTAAAAAACGTCAAAAAATAGACGTCTAAAACACGTCTAATTTTAGACGTGTTTTAGACGTCTATTTTTAGACGTTTTTTATCCCATTTTTAGACGCTTGTCTAATAGCCCATATCGTACGGCATACTGTAGCACGCCGTTTTTCATCATTTTTGAGGATTTGAAAAGAATGAAAAAAAAAAAAAAAGATGGGTTATATAGCCCATCGTTTTTTGAATTTTTGAAAAAAAGAATTATCCTCATTTTTCATCATTTTTGACCATGGGCTATAGCCCATACCGTACGGCATACTATAGCATGCCGTTTATCATCATTTTTGAGGATTTGAGAAAAAAAAAAAAAAAAAAAACACATCGTTTTTTGAATTTTTGAAAAATGTTTTAACCTCGTTTTTCATCATTTTTGAACATGGGCTATAGCCCATACCGTACGGCATACTATAGCATGCCGTTTCTCATCATTTTTGAGGATTTGAAAAAAAAATCAAAAAAAAAAACATGGGTATAGCCCATCGTTTTTTGAATTTTTGAATTTTTTTTTATCCTCGTTTTTCATCATTTTTGACCATGGGCTATAGCCCATACCGTACGGCATACGATAGCATGCCGTTTTTCATAATTTTTGAGGATTAAAAAAAAAAAAAAAAAAAAAAACATGGGTTATAGCCCATCGTTTTTTGAATTTTTGAAAAATGTTTTAACCTCGTTTTTCATCATTTTTGAACATGGGCTATAGCCCATACCATACGGCATACTATAGCACGCCGTTTTTCATCATTTTTGAGGATTTGAAAAAAATGGAAAAAAAAAAAACATGGGTTATAGCCCATCGTTTTTTGAAATTTTGAAAAAAAAAAAGAAACTCGTTTTTCATCATTTTTGAACATGGGCTATAGCCCATACCATACGGCATACTATAGCACGCCGTTTTTCATCGTTTTTGAGGATTTGAAAAAAAAGATTAAAAAAAAAACATGGGTTATAGCCCATCGTTTTTTGAAAATTTGAAAAAAAAAATAACCTCGTTTTTCATCATTTTTGAACATGGGCTATAGCCCATACCGTACGGCATACTATAGCACGCCGTTTTTCATCATTTTTGAGGATTTGAAAAAAAACAAAAAAAAAAACATGGGTTATAGCCCATCGTTTTTTGAAATTTTGAAACAAAAAATAACCTCGTTTTTCATCATTTTTGAACATGGGCTATAGCCCATACCGTACGGCATACTATAGCACGCCGTTTTTCATCATTTTTGAGGATTTGAAAAAAATGAAAAAAAAAAAACCATGGGTTATAGCCCATCGTTTTTTGAAATTTTGAAAAAAAAAAAGAACTTGTTTTTCATCATTTTTGAACATGGGCTATAGCCCATACCATACGGCATACTATAGCACGCAATTTTTCATCGTTTTTGAGGATTTGAAAAAAAATAAAATAAAAAAAACATGGGTTATAGCCCATCGTTTTTTGAAATTTTGAAAAAAAAAAATCCTCCGCAACACTCCGCAATTCATCCGCATCCTCCGCAACACTCCGCAATTCCTCCGCAACACTGCTTTGAATGCCAGCATTTGGCTTAGTGGTTAAGATGTTGTCCTTCAGTGCAGGTGACCTGTGTTCGATTCCTGGGTGTTACACTCTGATGAACGTGATTCTATGTTCAACTCTTGATTCTTTCAACTTTACTATCTGAAGGCTAACATACAAAAGATCGCATCAACAGTACAAAGAGGCAGATGTTACTGAGTGATGGTGTAGTAGGGGTTATTCCGCACAGAGAGTTAATTTTCAAATCCCACTCTTCCTAAAGTTTAATGCTAGTTATTGAGCTTCATTTACTGCTATTCTAGCAGTGGCTCACAGCCTCAGCCTGATTACCTCAAAACTCTAATTGTCGTAGTGGTTAAGATGTTGGCTTTCCACGTGGGAGACCAGGGTTCGATTCCCGGCTGTTACACTATCATATAAAAGAAGACCTCAACAGCGCTAAGAAACATCAGATTAATATGATTCTGTGTTATTTAAACTTTACTAACTGAAGGCTAACGAACAAAAGATCACTTCAAAATGACCAGGAGACTTTGCCTGAGACTTTGCCTAAGAGTGTCTGACTGATGGTGCAATGGTCTAATCATCAGGCTTTCAGTACAGACATTCCATGTTCAAGTCCTGTTCCTCCTACAGCTCAATGCTGCAGTAATTTGAACTTTTCAAGGCTTGAATGAAAAATAAAAACTCAAAAGCACCAGGAGACATCTGCTGAATGCCCAAAGGTGCCTTGGCGTAATGGTGTGGAGCGCTTGACCCGTTGCCTCTGCTACAGGCAGTTGGCAGGTTCAAGTCCCATGTCATGACATCAAGGTGCTGGAGGACCATCGGGAGAGGGTGCTCTCTCCCCCTGTTTCCTGAGATGTAACGGTTGGGGCTTATGTCTGAAAGAACCCTGTCCAGCTAACCTTTTACCATGAAAATGTCCAATTTAACATACTCTTACCACCTCTCAGTTTGCCCTTTTCCAACTGGCCTGGAAGCCAGACATAAAAGAGGGACTTTCCAACCAAGTTTTGGCCCAGTATGCAAATAGACAGACTATTCTTTCTGTCAGATGATGGGCCAAATTGCTATTTTATTTTTAAACGTTTGACCTAATTCTTATCTGTAAAATTTTAGGTGGACAGGGTTCTTTCAAACATAACCCCCAACTGCTACTTTTCAGGAAACAGGGGGAGAGAGCACCGTCTCCCGATGGTCCTCACTAGTACCTTGCATGGGACTTGAACCTGCAGGCAGGTGGTAGCAGAGGCTACCGATCAAGCACACCACACCATTGAGCTAAGGCACCTTGGGGCAATCAGCAGATGTCTCCTGGTGCTTATGAGTTTTTATTTTTTATTCTAGCCTTGAAAAGTTCAAATTACTGCAGCATTGGTTGAGTATTAGTTTTGAACCAGTAACCTTTGGATTATGAACCTCAGATTTATCTTTTGAGCCACATCAGCATGTAAGGTACAATCGGGAACTTATATTTAACCAGCCGTTTAAAATTTAGATGGACAGTGAAAATGTTCTTCAGGAGAATTGAACCCGGAATGTTCTGCTTATAAACCCCAGGTTTATCTACAGTGCCACACTGGCATGTGAGGTACAATCGGGAACTTATATTTAACCATCCGTTTAGAATTTAGATGGACAGTTCTGTTTATAAACGTCTAAAACAAGTCTAAAAATAGACGTGTTTTAGACGTCTGTTTTGAGGATATGAAAAAAAAACAAAAAACATGGGTTATAGGCCATCGTTTTTTGAAACTTTGAAAAAAAAAAAAAAAAAACGTTTTTCATCATTTTTGAACATGGGCTATAGCCCATACCGTACGGCATACTATAGCACGCCGTTTTTCATCATTTTTGAGGATTTGAAAAAAATGAAAAAAAACAAAAAAAACATGGGTTATAGCCCATCATTTTTTGAAACTTTGAAAAAAAAAAAAAAAAAAAGTTTTTCATCATTTTTGAACATGGGCTATAGCCCATACCGTACGGCATACTATAGCACGCCGTTTTTCATCATTTTTGAGGATTTGAAAAAAATTAATAAAATAAAAACATGGGTTATAGCCCATCGTTTGAAAAAAAAAAAATTAACCTTGTTTTTCTTCATTTTTGAACAAAAAATGATGAAAAACAAGGTTAAAAAAAAAAATCAAAATTAAAAAAAACGATGGGCTATAACACATGTTTTTTGAAATTTTGAATTTTTTTCAAATCCTCAAAAATGATGAAAAACGGCGTGCTATAGTATGCCGAACGGTAGGGGCTATAGCCCATGTTCAAAAATGATGAAAAACGAGGTTAAATTTTTTTTTCAAAATTTCAAAAAACGATGGGCTATAACCCATGTTTTTTTAAATTTTGATTTTTTTTTTAATCCTCAAAAATGATGAAAAACGGCGTGCTATACTATGCCGAACGGTAGGGGCTATAGCCCATGTTCAAAAATGATGAAAAACGAGGTTAAATTCTTTTTTCAAAATTTCAAAAAACGATGGGTTATAACCCATGTTTTTTGAAATTTTGAATTTTTTTCAAATCCTCAAAAATGATGAAAAACGGCGTGCTATAGTATGCCCTACGGTAGGGGCTATAGCCCATGTTCAAAAATGATGAAAAATGAGGTAAAAAAAAAAATCAAAATTTCAAAAAACGATGGGCTATAACCCATGTTTTTTTAAATTTTGAATTTTGAATTTGAATTTGAAAAAAATGAAAAAAAAAAAAACATGGGTTATAGCCCATCGTTTTTTGAAATTTTGTAAAAAAAAATTAACCTTGTTTTTCTTCATTTTTGAACAAAAAATGATGAAACACGAGGTTAAAAAAAAAAATCAAAATTAAAAAAAACGATGGGCTATAACCCATGTTTTTTGAAATTTTGAATTTTTTTCAAATCCTCAAAAATGATGAAAAACGGCGTGCTATAGTATGCCGAACGGTAGGGGCTATAGCCCATGTTCAAAAATGATGAAAAACGAGGTTAATTTTTTTTTTCAAAATTTCAAAAAACGATGGGCTATATACCCATGTTTTTTTAAATTTAATTTTTTTTTTTAATCCTCAAAAATGATGAAAAACGGCGTGCTATACTATGCCGAACGGTAGGGGCTATAGCCCATGTTCAAAAATGATGAAAAACGAGGTTAAATTCTTTTTTCAAAATTTCAAAAAACGATGGGTTATAACCCATGTTTTTTGAAATTTTGAAATTTTTTCAAATCCTCAAAAATGATGAAAAACGGCGTGCTATAGTATGCCCTACGGTAGGGGCTATAGCCCATGTTAAAAAATGATGAAAAACGAGGTTAAATTCTTTTTTCAAAATTTCAAAAAACGATGGGCTATAACCCATGTTTTTTGAAATTTTGAATTTTTTTCAAATCCTCAAAAATGATGAAAAACGGCGTGCTATAGTATGCCGAACGGTAGGGGCTATAGCCCATGTTCAAAAATGATGAAAAACGAGGTTAAAAAAAAAATTAAAAATTTCAAAAAACGATGGGCTATAACCCATGTTTTTTGAAATTTTGAATTTTTTTTAAATCCTCAAAAATGATGAAAAACGGCGTGCTATACTATGCCGAACGGTAGGGGCTATAGCCCATGTTCAAAAATGATGAAAAACTAGGTTAAATTCTTTTTTCAAAATTTCAAAAAACGATGGGTTATAACCCATGTTTTTTGAATTTTTGAAATTTTTTCAAATCCTCAAAAATGATGAAAAACGGCGTGCTATAGTATGCCCTACGGTAGGGGCTATAGCCCATGTTCAAAAATGATGAAAAACGAGGTTAAATTCTTTTTTCAAAATTTCAAAAAACGATGGGCTATAACCCATGTTTTTGAAATTTTGATTTTTTTTCAAATCCTCAAAAATGATGAAAAACGGCGTGCTATAGTATGCCGAACGGTAGGGGCTATAGCCCATGTTCAAAAATGATGAAAAACGAGGTTAATTTTTTTTTTCAAAATTTCAAAAAACGATGGGCTATAACCCATGTTTTTTGAAATTTTGAAAAAATTTTAAATCCTCAAAAATGATGAAAAACGGCGTGCTATACTATGCCGAACGGTAGGGGCTATAGCCCATGTTCAAAAATGATGAAAAACTAGGTTAAATTCTTTTTTCAAAATTTCAAAAAACAATGGGTTATAACCCATGTTTTTTGAAATTTTGAATTTTTTTCAAATCCTCAAAAATGATGAAAAACGGCGTGCTATAGTATGCCCTACGGTAGGGGCTATAGCCCATGTTCAAAAATGATGAAAAACGAGGTTAAATTCTTTTTTCAAAATTTCAAAAAACGATGGGCTATAACCCATGTTTTTTGAATTTTTGAAATTTTTTCAAATCCTCAAAAATGATGAAAAACGGCGTGCTATAGTATGCCGAACGGTAGGGGCTATAGCCCATGTTCAAAAATGATGAAAAACGAGGTTAAAAAAAAAATTCAAAATTTCAAAAAACGATGGGCTATAACCCATGTTTTTTGAAATTTTGAATTTTTTTTAAATCCTCAAAAATGATGAAAAACGGCGTGCTATACTATGCCGAACGGTAGGGGCTATAGCCCATGTTCAAAAATGATGAAAAACTAGGTTAAATTCTTTTTTCAAAATTTCAAAAAACGATGGGTTATAACCCATGTTTTTTTAAATTTTGAAATTTTTTCAAATCCTCAAAAATGATGAAAAACGGCGTGCTATAGTATGCCCTACGGTAGGGGCTATAGCCCATGTTCAAAAATGATGAAAAATTAGGTTAAAATGTTTTTCAAAATTTCAAAAAACGATGGGCTATAACCCATGTTTTTTGAAATTTTGATTTTTTTTCAAATCCTCAAAAATGATGAAAAACGGCGTGCTATAGTATGCCGAACGGTAGGGGCTATAGCCCATGTTCAAAAATGATGAAAAACGAGGTTAATTTTTTTTTCAAAATTTCAAAAAACGATGGGCTATAACCCATGTTTTTTGAAATTTTGATTTTTTTTTAAATCCTCAAAAATGATGAAAAACGGCGTGCTATACTATGCCGAACGGTAGGGGCTATAGCCCATGTTCAAAAATGATGAAAAACTAGGTTAAATTCTTTTTTCAAAATTTCAAAAAACGATGGGTTATAACCCATGTTTTTTGAAATTTTGAATTTTTTTCAAATCCTCAAAAATGATGAAAAACGGCGTGCTATAGTATGCCCTACGGTAGGGGCTATAGCCCATGTTAAAAAATGATGAAAAACGAGGTTAAATTCTTTTTTCAAAATTTCAAAAAACGATGGGCTATAACCCATGTTTTTTGAAATTTTGAATTTTTTTCAAATCCTCAAAAATTATGAAAAACGGCGTGCTATAGTATGCCCTACGGTAGGGGCTATAGCCCATGTTCAAAAATGATGAAAAACGAGGTTAAATTCTTTTTTCAAAATTTCAAAAAACGATGGGCTATAACCCATGTTTTTTGAAATTTTGAATTTTTTTCAAATCCTCAAAAATGATGAAAAACGGCGTGCTATAGTATGCCGAACGGTAGGGGCTATAGCCCATGTTCAAAAATGATGAAAAACGAGGTTAATTTTTTTTTTTTTAATTTCAAAAAACGATGGGCTATAACCCATGTTTTTAGAAATTTTGAATTTTTTTTAAATCCTCAAAAATGATGAAAAACGGCGTGCTATACTATGCCGAACGGTAGGGGCTATAGCCCATGTTCAAAAATGATGAAAAACTAGGTTAAATTCTTTTTTCAAAATTTCAAAAAACGATGGGTTATAACCCATGTTTTTTGAATTTTTGAAATTTTTTCAAATCCTCAAAAATGATGAAAAACGGCGTGCTATAGTATGCCCTACGGTAGGGGCTATAGCCCATGTTCAAAAATGATGAAAAACGAGGTTAAATTCTTTTTTCAAAATTTCAAAAAACGATGGGCTATAACCCATGTTTTTTGAAATTTTGAATTTTTTTCAAATCCTCAAAAATGATGAAAAACGGCGTGCTATAGTATGCCGAACGGTAGGGGCTATAGCCCATGTTCAAAAATGATGAAAAACGAGGTTAAATTTTTTTTTTCAAAATTTCAAAAAACGATGGGCTATAACCCATGTTTTTTGAAATTTTGAAAAAAATTTAAATCCTCAAAAATGATGAAAAACGGCGTGCTATACTATGCCGAACGGCAGGGGCTATAGCCCATGTTCAAAAATGATGAAAAACTAGGTTAAATTCTTTTTTCAAAATTTCAAAAAACGATGGGTTATAACCCATGTTTTTTGAAATTTTGAATTTTTTTCAAATCCTCAAAAATGATGAAAAACGGCGTGCTATAGTATGCCCTACGGTAGGGGCTATAGCCCATGTTCAAAAATGATGAAAAACGAGGTTAAATTCTTTTTTCAAAATTTCAAAAAACGATGGGCTATAACCCATGTTTTTTGAAATTTTGAAATTTTTTCAAATCCTCAAAAATGATGAAAAACGGCGTGCTATAGTATGCCGAACGGTAGGGGCTATAGCCCATGTTCAAAAATGATGAAAAACGAGGTTAAAAAAAAAATTCAAAATTTCAAAAAACGATGGGCTATAACCCATGTTTTTTGAAATTTTGAATTTTTTTTAAATCCTCAAAAATGATGAAAAACGGCGTGCTATACTATGCCGAACGGTAGGGGCTATAGCCCATGTTCAAAAATGATGAAAAACTAGGTTAAATTCTTTTTTCAAAATTTCAAAAAACGATGGGTTATAACCCATGTTTTTTGAAATTTTGAATTTTTTTCAAATCCTCAAAAATGATGAAAAACGGCGTGCTATAGTATGCCCTACGGTAGGGGCTATAGCCCATGTTCAAAAATGATGAAAAACGAGGTTAAATTCTTTTTTCAAAATTTCAAAAAACGATGGGCTATAACCCATGTTTTTTGAAATTTTGAATTTTTTTCAAATCCTCAAAAATGATGAAAAACGGCGTGCTATAGTATGCCCTACGGTAGGGGCTATAGCCCATGTTCAAAAATGATGAAAAATTAGGTTAAAATGTTTTTCAAAATTTCAAAAAACGATGGGCTATAACCCATGTTTTTTGAAATTTTGATTTTTTTTCAAATCCTCAAAAATGATGAAAAACGGCGTGCTATAGTATGCCGAACGGTAGGGGCTATAGCCCATGTTCAAAAATGATGAAAAACGAGGTTAATTTTTTTTTCAAAATTTCAAAAAACGATGGGCTATAACCCATGTTTTTTGAAATTTTGATTTTTTTTTAAATCCTCAAAAATGATGAAAAACGGCGTGCTATACTATGCCGAACGGTAGGGGCTATAGCCCATGTTCAAAAATGATGAAAAACTAGGTTAAATTCTTTTTTCAAAATTTCAAAAAACGATGGGTTATAACCCATGTTTTTTGAAATTTTGAATTTTTTTCAAATCCTCAAAAATGATGAAAAACGGCGTGCTATAGTATGCCCTACGGTAGGGGCTATAGCCCATGTTAAAAAATGATGAAAAACGAGGTTAAATTCTTTTTTCAAAATTTCAAAAAACGATGGGCTATAACCCATGTTTTTTGAAATTTTGAAATTTTTTCAAATCCTCAAAAATTATGAAAAACGGCGTGCTATAGTATGCCCTACGGTAGGGGCTATAGCCCATGTTCAAAAATGATGAAAAACGAGGTTAAATTCTTTTTTCAAAATTTCAAAAAAGATGGGCTATAACCCATGTTTTTTGAAATTTTGAAATTTTTTCAAATCCTCAAAAATGATGAAAAACGGCGTGCTATAGTATGCCGAACGGTAGGGGCTATAGCCCATGTTCAAAAATGATGAAAAACGAGGTTAAATTTTTTTTTTTAAATTTCAAAAAACGATGGGCTATAACCCATGTTTTTTGAAATTTTGAATTTTTTTTAAATCCTCAAAAATTATGAAAAACGGCGTGCTATACTATGCCGAACGGTAGGGGCTATAGCCCATGTTCAAAAATGATGAAAAACTAGGTTAAATTCTTTTTTCAAAATTTCAAAAAACGATGGGTTATAACCCATGTTTTTTGAATTTTTGAATTTTTTTCAAATCCTCAAAAATGATGAAAAACGGCGTGCTATAGTATGCCCTACGGTAGGGGCTATAGCCCATGTTCAAAAATGATGAAAAACGAGGTTAAATTCTTTTTTCAAAATTTCAAAAAACGATGGGCTATAACCCATGTTTTTTGAAATTTTGAATTTTTTTCAAATCCTCAAAAATGATGAAAAACGGCGTGCTATAGTATGCCGAACGGTAGGGGCTATAGCCCATGTTCAAAAATGATGAAAAACGAGGTTACATTTTTTTTTCAAAATTTCAAAAAACGATGGGCTATAACCCATGTTTTTTGAAATTTTGAAAAAATTTTAAATCCTCAAAAATGATGAAAAACGGCGTGCTATACTATGCCGAACGGTAGGGGCTATAGCCCATGTTCAAAAATGATGAAAAACTAGGTTAAATTCTTTTTTCAAAATTTCAAAAAACGATGGGTTATAACCCATGTTTTTTGAAATTTTGAATTTTTTTCAAATCCTCAAAAATGATGAAAAACGGCGTGCTATAGTATGCCCTACGGTAGGGGCTATAGCCCATGTTCAAAAATGATGAAAAACGAGGTTAAATTCTTTTTTCAAAATTTCAAAAAACGATGGGCTATAACCCATGTTTTTTGAAATTTTGAATTTTTTTCAAATCCTCAAAAATGATGAAAAACGGCGTGCTATAGTATGCCCTACGGTAGGGGCTATAGCCCATGTTCAAAAATGATGAAAAATTAGGTTAAAATGTTTTTCAAAATTTCAAAAAACGATGGGCTATAACCCATGTTTTTTGAAATTTTGATTTTTTTTCAAATCCTCAAAAATGATGAAAAACGGCGTGCTATAGTATGCCGAACGGTAGGGGCTATAGCCCATGTTCAAAAATGATGAAAAACGAGGTTAATTTTTTTTTCAAAATTTCAAAAAACGATGGGCTATAACCCATGTTTTTTGAAATTTTGATTTTTTTTTTAATCCTCAAAAATGATGAAAAACGGCGTGCTATACTATGCCGAACGGTAGGGGCTATAGCCCATGTTAAAAAATGATGAAAAACTAGGTTAAATTCTTTTTTCAAAATTTCAAAAAACGATGGGTTATAACCCATGTTTTTTGAAATTTTGAATTTTTTTCAAATCCTCAAAAATGATGAAAAACGGCGTGCTATAGTATGCCCTACGGTAGGGGCTATAGCCCATGTTAAAAAATGATGAAAAACGAGGTTAAATTCTTTTTTCAAAATTTCAAAAAACGATGGGCTATAACCCATGTTTTTTGAAATTTTGAATTTTTTTCAAATCCTCAAAAATTATGAAAAACGGCGTGCTATAGTATGCCCTACGGTAGGGGCTATAGCCCATGTTCAAAAATGATGAAAAACGAGGTTAAATTCTTTTTTCAAAATTTCAAAAAAGATGGGCTATAACCCATGTTTTTTGAATTTTTGAATTTTTTTCAAATCCTCAAAAATGATGAAAAACGGCGTGCTATAGTATGCCCTACGGTAGGGGCTATAGCCCATGTTCAAAAATGATGAAAAACGAGGTTAAATTCTTTTTTCAAAATTTCAAAAAACGATGGGCTATAACCCATGTTTTTTGAAATTTTGAATTTTTTTCAAATCCTCAAAAATGATGAAAAACGGCGTGCTATAGTATGCCGAACGGTAGGGGCTATAGCCCATGTTCAAAAATGATGAAAAACGAGGTTACATTTTTTTTTCAAAATTTCAAAAAACGATGGGCTATAACCCATGTTTTTTGAAATTTTGAAAAAATTTTAAATCCTCAAAAATGATGAAAAACGGCGTGCTATACTATGCCGAACGGTAGGGGCTATAGCCCATGTTCAAAAATGATGAAAAACTAGGTTAAATTCTTTTTTCAAAATTTCAAAAAACGATGGGTTATAACCCATGTTTTTTGAAATTTTGAATTTTTTTCAAATCCTCAAAAATGATGAAAAACGGCGTGCTATAGTATGCCCTACGGTAGGGGCTATAGCCCATGTTCAAAAATGATGAAAAACGAGGTTAAATTCTTTTTTCAAAATTTCAAAAAACGATGGGCTATAACCCATGTTTTTTGAAATTTTGAATTTTTTTCAAATCCTCAAAAATGATGAAAAACGGCGTGCTATAGTATGCCCTACGGTAGGGGCTATAGCCCATGTTCAAAAATGATGAAAAATTAGGTTAAAATGTTTTTCAAAATTTCAAAAAACGATGGGCTATAACCCATGTTTTTTGAAATTTTGATTTTTTTTCAAATCCTCAAAAATGATGAAAAACGGCGTGCTATAGTATGCCGAACGGTAGGGGCTATAGCCCATGTTCAAAAATGATGAAAAACGAGGTTAATTTTTTTTTCAAAATTTCAAAAAACGATGGGCTATAACCCATGTTTTTTGAAATTTTGATTTTTTTTTTAATCCTCAAAAATGATGAAAAACGGCGTGCTATACTATGCCGAACGGTAGGGGCTATAGCCCATGTTAAAAAATGATGAAAAACTAGGTTAAATTCTTTTTTCAAAATTTCAAAAAACGATGGGTTATAACCCATGTTTTTTGAAATTTTGAATTTTTTTCAAATCCTCAAAAATGATGAAAAACGGCGTGCTATAGTATGCCCTACGGTAGGGGCTATAGCCCATGTTAAAAAATGATGAAAAACGAGGTTAAATTCTTTTTTCAAAATTTCAAAAAACGATGGGCTATAACCCATGTTTTTTGAAATTTTGAATTTTTTTCAAATCCTCAAAAATTATGAAAAACGGCGTGCTATAGTATGCCCTACGGTAGGGGCTATAGCCCATGTTCAAAAATGATGAAAAACGAGGTTAAATTCTTTTTTCAAAATTTCAAAAAAGATGGGCTATAACCCATGTTTTTTGAAATTTTGAATTTTTTTCAAATCCTCAAAAATGATGAAAAACGGCGTGCTATAGTATGCCGAACGGTAGGGGCTATAGCCCATGTTCAAAAATGATGAAAAACGAGGTTAAAAAAAAAATTAAAAATTTCAAAAAACGATGGGCTATAACCCATGTTTTTTGAAATTTTGAATTTTTTTTAAATCCTCAAAAATTATGAAAAACGGCGTGCTATACTATGCCGAACGGTAGGGGCTATAGCCCATGTTCAAAAATGATGAAAAACTAGGTTAAATTCTTTTTTCAAAATTTCAAAAAACGATGGGTTATAACCCATGTTTTTTGAATTTTTGAATTTTTTTCAAATCCTCAAAAATGATGAAAAACGGCGTGCTATAGTATGCCCTACGGTAGGGGCTATAGCCCATGTTCAAAAATGATGAAAAACGAGGTTAAATTCTTTTTTCAAAATTTCAAAAAACGATGGGCTATAACCCATGTTTTTTGAAATTTTGAATTTTTTTCAAATCCTCAAAAATGATGAAAAACGGCGTGCTATAGTATGCCGAACGGTAGGGGCTATAGCCCATGTTCAAAAATGATGAAAAACGAGGTTACATTTTTTTTTCAAAATTTCAAAAAACGATGGGCTATAACCCATGTTTTTTGAAATTTTGAAAAAATTTTAAATCCTCAAAAATGATGAAAAACGGCGTGCTATACTATGCCGAACGGTAGGGGCTATAGCCCATGTTCAAAAATGATGAAAAACTAGGTTAAATTCTTTTTTCAAAATTTCAAAAAACGATGGGTTATAACCCATGTTTTTTGAATTTTTGAATTTTTTTCAAATCCTCAAAAATGATGAAAAACGGCGTGCTATAGTATGCCCTACGGTAGGGGCTATAGCCCATGTTCAAAAATGATGAAAAACGAGGTTAAATTCTTTTTTCAAAATTTCAAAAAACGATGGGCTATAACCCATGTTTTTTGAAATTTTGAATTTTTTTCAAATCCTCAAAAATGATGAAAAACGGCGTGCTATAGTATGCCGAACGGTAGGGGCTATAGCCCATGTTCAAAAATGATGAAAAACGAGGTTAAATTTTTTTTTCAAAATTTCAAAAAACGATGGGCTATAACCCATGTTTTTTGAAATTTTGAAAAAAATTTAAATCCTCAAAAATGATGAAAAACGGCGTGCTATACTATGCCGAACGGTAGGGGCTATAGCCCATGTTCAAAAATGATGAAAAACTAGGTTAAAAAAAAAAATCAAAATTTAAAAAAACGATGGGCTATAACCCATGTTTTTTGAAATTTTGATTTTTTTTTAAATCCTCAAAAATGATGAAAAACGGCGTGCTATAGTATGCCCTACGGTAGGGGCTATAGCCCATGTTCAAAAATGATGAAAAATTAGGTTAAAATGTTTTTCAAAATTTCAAAAAACGATGGGCTATAACCCATGTTTTTTGAAATTTTGATTTTTTTTCAAATCCTCAAAAATGATGAAAAACGGCGTGCTATAGTATGCCGAACGGTAGGGGCTATAGCCCATGTTCAAAAATGATGAAAAACGAGGTTAATTTTTTTTTCAAAATTTCAAAAAACGATGGGCTATAACCCATGTTTTTTGAAATTTAGATTTTTTTTTAAATCCTCAAAAATGATGAAAAACGGCGTGCTATACTATGCCGAACGGTAGGGGCTATAGCCCATGTTCAAAAATGATGAAAAACTAGGTTAAATTCTTTTTTCAAAATTTCAAAAAACGATGGGTTATAACCCATGTTTTTTGAAATTTTGAATTTTTTTCAAATCCTCAAAAATGATGAAAAACGGCGTGCTATAGTATGCCCTACGGTAGGGGCTATAGCCCATGTTAAAAAATGATGAAAAACGAGGTTAAATTCTTTTTTCAAAATTTCAAAAAACGATGGGCTATAACCCATGTTTTTTGAAATTTTGAATTTTTTTCAAATCCTCAAAAATTATGAAAAACGGCGTGCTATAGTATGCCCTACGGTAGGGGCTATAGCCCATGTTCAAAAATGATGAAAAACGAGGTTAAATTCTTTTTTCAAAATTTCAAAAAACGATGGGCTATAACCCATGTTTTTTGAAATTTTGAATTTTTTTCAAATCCTCAAAAATGATGAAAAACGGCGTGCTATAGTATGCCGAACGGTAGGGGCTATAGCCCATGTTCAAAAATGATGAAAAACGAGGTTAATTTTTTTTTTTTTTAATTTCAAAAAACGATGGGCTATAACCCATGTTTTTTGAAATTTTGAATTTTTTTTAAATCCTCAAAAATGATGAAAAACGGCGTGCTATACTATGCCGAACGGTAGGGGCTATAGCCCATGTTCAAAAATGATGAAAAACTAGGTTAAATTCTTTTTTCAAAATTTCAAAAAAACGATGGGTTATAACCCATGTTTTTTGAATTTTTGAAATTTTTTCAAATCCTCAAAAATGATGAAAAAACGGCGTGCTATAGTATGCCCTACGGTAGGGGCTATAGCCCATGTTCAAAAAATGATGAAAAACGAGGTTAAATTCTTTTTTCAAAATTTCAAAAAACGATGGGCTATAACCCATGTTTTTTGAAATTTTGAATTTTTTTCAAATCCTCAAAAATGATGAAAAACGGCGTGCTATAGTATGCCGAACGGTAGGGGCTATAGCCCCATGTTCAAAAATGATGAAAAACGAGGTTAAATTTTTTTTTTTCAAAATTTCAAAAAAACGATGGGCTATAACCCATGTTTTTTGAGAAAAAATTTTAAATCCTCAAAAATGATGAAAAACGGCGTGCTATACTATGCCGAACGGCAGGGGCTATAGCCCATGTTCAAAAATGATGAAAAACTAGGTTAAATTCTTTTTTCAAAATTTCAAAAAACGATGGGTTATAACCCATGTTTTTTGAAATTTTGAATTTTTTTCAAATCCTCAAAAATGATGAAAAACGGCGTGCTATAGTATGCCCTACGGTAGGGGCTATAGCCCATGTTCAAAAATGATGAAAAACGAGGTTAAATTCTTTTTTCAAAATTTCAAAAAACGATGGGCTATAACCCATGTTTTTTGAAATTTTGAAATTTTTTCAAATCCTCAAAAATGATGAAAAACGGCGTGCTATAGTATGCCGAACGGTAGGGGCTATAGCCCATGTTCAAAAATGATGAAAAACGAGGTTAAAAAAAAAATTCAAAATTTCAAAAAACGATGGGCTATAACCCATGTTTTTTGAAATTTTGAAATTTTTTTAAATCCTCAAAAATGATGAAAAACGGCGTGCTATACTATGCCGAACGGTAGGGGCTATAGCCCATGTTCAAAAATGATGAAAAACTAGGTTAAATTCTTTTTTCAAAATTTCAAAAAACGATGGGTTATAACCCATGTTTTTTGAAATTTTGAATTTTTTTCAAATCCTCAAAAATGATGAAAAACGGCGTGCTATAGTATGCCCTACGGTAGGGGCTATAGCCCATGTTCAAAAATGATGAAAAATTAGGTTAAAATGTTTTTCAAAATTTCAAAAAACGATGGGCTATAACCCATGTTTTTTGAAATTTTGATTTTTTTTCAAATCCTCAAAAATGATGAAAAACGGCGTGCTATAGTATGCCGAACGGTAGGGGCTATAGCCCATGTTCAAAAATGATGAAAAACGAGGTTAATTTTTTTTTCAAAATTTCAAAAAACGATGGGCTATAACCCATGTTTTTTGAAATTTTGATTTTTTTTTAAATCCTCAAAAATGATGAAAAACGGCGTGCTATACTATGCCGAACGGTAGGGGCTATAGCCCATGTTCAAAAATGATGAAAAACTAGGTTAAATTCTTTTTTCAAAATTTCAAAAAACGATGGGTTATAACCCATGTTTTTTGAAATTTTGAATTTTTTTCAAATCCTCAAAAATGATGAAAAACGGCGTGCTATAGTATGCCCTACGGTAGGGGCTATAGCCCATGTTAAAAAATGATGAAAAACGAGGTTAAATTCTTTTTTCAAAATTTCAAAAAACGATGGGCTATAACCCATGTTTTTTGAAATTTTGAATTTTTTTCAAATCCTCAAAAATTATGAAAAACGGCGTGCTATAGTATGCCCTACGGTAGGGGCTATAGCCCATGTTCAAAAATGATGAAAAACGAGGTTAAATTCTTTTTTCAAAATTTCAAAAAAGATGGGCTATAACCCATGTTTTTTGAAATTTTGAATTTTTTATCAAATCCTCAAAAATGATGAAAAACGGCGTGCTATAGTATGCCGAACGGTAGGGGCTATAGCCCATGTTCAAAAATGATGAAAAACGAGGTTAAAAAAAAATTAAAAATTTCAAAAAACGATGGGCTATAACCCATGTTTTTTGAAATTTTGAATTTTTTTTAAATCCTCAAAAATTATGAAAAACGGCGTGCTATACTATGCCGAACGGTAGGGGCTATAGCCCATGTTCAAAAATGATGAAAAACTAGGTTAAATTCTTTTTTCAAAATTTCAAAAAACGATGGGTTATAACCCATGTTTTTTGAATTTTTGAATTTTTTTCAAATCCTCAAAAATGATGAAAAACGGCGTGCTATAGTATGCCCTACGGTAGGGGCTATAGCCCATGTTCAAAAATGATGAAAAACGAGGTTAAATTCTTTTTTCAAAATTTCAAAAAACGATGGGCTATAACCCATGTTTTTTGAAATTTTGAATTTTTTTCAAATCCTCAAAAATGATGAAAAACGGCGTGCTATAGTATGCCGAACGGTAGGGGCTATAGCCCATGTTCAAAAATGTTGAAAAACGAGGTTACATTTTTTTTTCAAAATTTCAAAAAACGATGGGCTATAACCCATGTTTTTTGAAATTTTGAAAAAAATTTAAATCCTCAAAAATGATGAAAAACGGCGTGCTATACTATGCCGAACGGCAGGGGCTATAGCCCATGTTCAAAAATGATGAAAAACTAGGTTAAATTCTTTTTTCAAAATTTCAAAAAACGATGGGTTATAACCCATGTTTTTTGAAATTTTGAATTTTTTTCAAATCCTCAAAAATGATGAAAAACGGCGTGCTATAGTATGCCCTACGGTAGGGGCTATAGCCCATGTTCAAAAATGATGAAAAACGAGGTTAAATTCTTTTTTCAAAATTTCAAAAAACGATGGGCTATAACCCATGTTTTTTGAAATTTTGAAATTTTTTCAAATCCTCAAAAATGATGAAAAACGGCGTGCTATAGTATGCCGAACGGTAGGGGCTATAGCCCATGTTCAAAAATGATGAAAAACGAGGTTAAAAAAAAAATTCAAAATTTCAAAAAACGATGGGCTATAACCCATGTTTTTTGAAATTTTGAAATTTTTTTAAATCCTCAAAAATGATGAAAAACGGCGTGCTATACTATGCCGAACGGTAGGGGCTATAGCCCATGTTCAAAAATGATGAAAAACTAGGTTAAATTCTTTTTTCAAAATTTCAAAAAACGATGGGTTATAACCCATGTTTTTTGAAATTTTGAATTTTTTTCAAATCCTCAAAAATGATGAAAAACGGCGTGCTATAGTATGCCCTACGGTAGGGGCTATAGCCCATGTTCAAAAATGATGAAAAACGAGGTTAAATTCTTTTTTCAAAATTTCAAAAAACGATGGGCTATAACCCATGTTTTTTGAAATTTTGAATTTTTTTCAAATCCTCAAAAATGATGAAAAACGGCGTGCTATAGTATGCCCTACGGTAGGGGCTATAGCCCATGTTCAAAAATGATGAAAAATTAGGTTAAAATGTTTTTCAAAATTTCAAAAAACGATGGGCTATAACCCATGTTTTTTGAAATTTTGATTTTTTTTCAAATCCTCAAAAATGATGAAAAACGGCGTGCTATAGTATGCCGAACGGTAGGGGCTATAGCCCATGTTCAAAAATGATGAAAAACGAGGTTAATTTTTTTTTCAAAATTTCAAAAAACGATGGGCTATAACCCATGTTTTTTGAAATTTTGATTTTTTTTTAAATCCTCAAAAATGATGAAAAACGGCGTGCTATACTATGCCGAACGGTAGGGGCTATAGCCCATGTTCAAAAATGATGAAAAACTAGGTTAAATTCTTTTTTCAAAATTTCAAAAAACGATGGGTTATAACCCATGTTTTTTGAAATTTTGAATTTTTTTCAAATCCTCAAAAATGATGAAAAACGGCGTGCTATAGTATGCCCTACGGTAGGGGCTATAGCCCATGTTAAAAAATGATGAAAAACGAGGTTAAATTCTTTTTTCAAAATTTCAAAAAACGATGGGCTATAACCCATGTTTTTTGAAATTTTGAATTTTTTTCAAATCCTCAAAAATTATGAAAAACGGCGTGCTATAGTATGCCCTACGGTAGGGGCTATAGCCCATGTTCAAAAATGATGAAAAACGAGGTTAAATTCTTTTTTCAAAATTTCAAAAAAGATGGGCTATAACCCATGTTTTTTGAAATTTTGAATTTTTTTCAAATCCTCAAAAATGATGAAAAACGGCGTGCTATAGTATGCCGAACGGTAGGGGCTATAGCCCATGTTCAAAAATGATGAAAAACGAGGTTAAAAAAAAATAAAAAATTTCAAAAAACGATGGGCTATAACCCATGTTTTTTGAAATTTTGAATTTTTTTTAAATCCTCAAAAATTATGAAAAACGGCGTGCTATACTATGCCGAACGGTAGGGGCTATAGCCCATGTTCAAAAATGATGAAAAACTAGGTTAAATTCTTTTTTCAAAATTTCAAAAAACGATGGGTTATAACCCATGTTTTTTGAAATTTTGAATTTTTTTCAAATCCTCAAAATGATGAAAAACGGCGTGCTATAGTATGCCCTACGGTAGGGGCTATAGCCCATGTTCAAAAATGATGAAAAACGAGGTTAAATTCTTTTTTCAAAATTTCAAAAAACGATGGGCTATAACCCATGTTTTTTGAAATTTTGAATTTTTTTCAAATCCTCAAAAATGATGAAAAACGGCGTGCTATAGTATGCCCTACGGTAGGGGCTATAGCCCATGTTCAAAAATGATGAAAAATTAGGTTAAAATGTTTTTCAAAATTTCAAAAAACGATGGGCTATAACCCATGTTTTTTGAAATTTTGATTTTTTTTCAAATCCTCAAAAATTATGAAAAACGGCGTGCTATAGTATGCCCTACGGTAGGGGCTATAGCCCATGTTCAAAAATGATGAAAAACGAGGTTAAATTCTTTTTTCAAAATTTCAAAAAAGATGGGCTATAACCCATGTTTTTTGAAATTTTGAATTTTTTTCAAATCCTCAAAAATGATGAAAAACGGCGTGCTATAGTATGCCGAACGGTAGGGGCTATAGCCCATGTTCAAAAATGATGAAAAACGAGGTTAAAAAAAAATAAAAAATTTCAAAAAACGATGGGCTATAACCCATGTTTTTTGAAATTTTGAATTTTTTTTAAATCCTCAAAAATTATGAAAAACGGCGTGCTATACTATGCCGAACGGTAGGGGCTATAGCCCATGTTCAAAAATGATGAAAAACTAGGTTAAATTCTTTTTTTCAAAATTTCAAAAAACGATGGGTTATAACCCATGTTTTTTGAATTTTGAATTTTTTTCAAATCCTCAAAAATGATGAAAAACGGCGTGCTATAGTATGCCCTACGGTAGGGGCTATAGCCCATGTTCAAAAATGATGAAAAACGAGGTTA
The DNA here is from genome assembly GCF_964188405.1 of Protomyctophum parallelum. NCBI lineage: Eukaryota > Metazoa > Chordata > Actinopteri > Myctophiformes > Myctophidae > Protomyctophum > Protomyctophum parallelum. Next base: position 7,224,398 of record NC_139714.1, read on the forward strand.
AATTCTTTTTTCAAAATTTCAAAAAACGATGGGCTATAACCCATGTTTTTTGAAATTTTGAATTTTTTTCAAATCCTCAAAAATGATGAAAAAACGGCGTGCTATAGTATGCCGAACGGTAGGGGCTATAGCCCATGTTCAAAAATGATGAAAAACTAGGTTAAATTCTTTTTTCAAAATTTCAAAAAACGATGGGTTATAACCCATGTTTTTTGAATTTTTGAATTTTTTTCAAATCCTCAAAAATGATGAAAAACGGCGTGCTATAGTATGCCCTAAGGTAGGGGCTATAGCCCATGTTCAAAAATGATGAAAAACGAGGTTAAATTCTTTTTTCAAAATTTCAAAAAACGATGGGCTATAACCCATGTTTTTTGAAATTTTGAAATTTTTTCAAATCCTCAAAATGATGAAAAACGGCGTGCTATAGTATGCCGAACGGTAGGGGCTATAGCCCATGTTCAAAAATGATGAAAAACGAGGTTAAATTTTTTTTTCAAAATTTCAAAAAACGATGGGCTATAACCCATGTTTTTTGAAATTTTGAAAAAAATTTAAATCCTCAAAAATGATGAAAAACGGCGTGCTATAGTATGCCGAACGGTAGGGGCTATAGCCCATGTTCAAAAATGATGAAAAACGAGGTTAAATTTTTTTTTCAAAATTTCAAAAAACGATGGGCTATAACCCATGTTTTTTGAAATTTTGAAAAAAATTTAAATCCTCAAAATGATGAAAAACGGCGTGCTATACTATGCCGAACGGTAGGGGCTATAGCCCATGTTCAAAAATGATGAAAAACTAGGTTAAATTCTTTTTTCAAAATTTCAAAAAACGATGGGCTATAACCCATGTTTTTTGAAATTTTGAAATTTTTTCAAATCCTCAAAAATGATGAAAAACGGCGTGCTATAGTATGCCGAACGGTAGGGGCTATAGCCCATGTTCAAAAATGATGAAAAACGAGGTTAAATTTTTTTTTTCAAATTTCAAAAAACGATGGGCTATAACCCATGTTTTTTGAAATTTTGAATTTTTTTTAAATCCTCAAAAATGATGAAAAACGGCGTGCTATACTATGCCGAACGGTAGGGGCTATAGCCCATGTTCAAAAATGATGAAAAACTAGGTTAAATTCTTTTTTCAAAATTTCAAAAAACGATGGGTTATAACCCATGTTTTTTGAAATTTTGAATTTTTTTCAAATCCTCAAAAATGATGAAAAACGGCGTGCTATAGTATGCCCTACGGTAGGGGCTATAGCCCATGTTCAAAAATGATGAAAAACTAGGTTAAAAAAAAAATCAAAATTTAAAAAAACGATGGGCTATAACCCATGTTTTTTGAAATTTTGATTTTTTTTTAAATCCTCAAAAATGATGAAAAACGGCGTGCTATAGTATGCCCTACGGTAGGGGCTATAGCCCATGTTCAAAAATGATGAAAAATTAGGTTAAAATGTTTTTCAAAATTTCAAAAAACGATGGGCTATAACCCATGTTTTTTGAAATTTTGATTTTTTTTCAAATCCTCAAAAATGATGAAAAACGGCGTGCTATAGTATGCCGAACGGTAGGGGCTATAGCCCATGTTCAAAAATGATGAAAAACGAGGTTAATTTTTTTTTCAAATTTCAAAAAACGATGGGCTATAACCCATGTTTTTTTTAAATTTGATTTTTTTTTAAATCCTCAAAAATGATGAAAAACGGCGTGCTATACTATGCCGAACGGTAGGGGCTATAGCCCATGTTCAAAAATGATGAAAAACGAGGTTAAATTCTTTTTTCAAAATTTCAAAAAACGATGGGCTATAACCCATGTTTTTTGAAATTTTGAATTTTTTTCAAATCCTCAAAATGATGAAAAACGGCGTGCTATAGTATGCCCTACGGTAGGGGCTATAGCCCATGTTCAAAAATGATGAAAAACGAGGTTAAATTCTTTTTTCAAAATTTAAAAAAACGATGGGCTATAACCCATGTTTTTTGAAATTTTGAATTTTTTTCAAATCCTCAAAAATGATGAAAAACGGCGTGCTATAGTATGCCGAACGGTAGGGGCTATAGCCCATGTTCAAAAATGATGAAAAACGAGGTTAAAAAAAAATTCAAAATTTCAAAAAACGATGGGCTATAACCCATTGTTTTTTGAAATTTTGATTTTTTTTTTTAAATCCTCAAAAATGATGAAAAACTGCGTGCTATACTATGCCGAACGGTAGGGGCTATAGCCCATGTTCAAAAATGATGAAAAACTAGGTTAAATTCTTTTTTCAAAATTTCAAAAAACGATGGGTTATAACCCATGTTTTTTGAAATTTTGAATTTTTTTCAAATCCTCAAAATGATGAAAAACGGCGTGCTATAGTATGCCCTACGGTAGGGGCTATAGCCCATGTTCAAAAATGATGAAAAACTAGGTTAAATTCTTTTTTCAAAATTTCAAAAAAACGATGGGCTATAACCCATGTTTTTTGAAATTTTGAATTTTTTTTCAAATCCTCAAAAATGATGAAAACGGCGTGCTATAGTATGCCGAACGGTAGGGGCTATAGCCCATGTTCAAAAATGATGAAAAACGAGGTTAAAAAAAATTTCAAAATTTCAAAAAACGATGGGCTATAACCCATGTTTTTTGAATTTTGATTTTTTTTTTAAATCCTCAAAAATGATGAAAAACTGCGTGCTATACTATGCCGAACGGTAGGGGCTATAGCCCATGTTCAAAAATGATGAAAAACTAGGTTAAATTCTTTTTTCAAAATTTCAAAAAACGATGGGTTATAACCCATGTTTTTTGAAATTTTGAATTTTTTTCAAATCCTCAAAAATGATGAAAAACGGCGTGCTATAGTATGCCCTACGGTAGGGGCTATAGCCCATGTTCAAAAATGATGAAAAATTAGGTTAAAATGTTTTTCAAAATTTCAAAAAAACGATGGGCTATAACCCATGTTTTTTGAAATTTTGAATTTTTTTCAAATCCTCAAAAATGATGAAAAACGGCGTGCTATAGTATGCCGAACGGTAGGGGCTATAGCCCATGTTCAAAAATGATGAAAAAAGAGGTTAAAAAAAAAATTCAAAATTTCAAAAAACGATGGGCTATAACCCATGTTTTTTGAATTTTTAATTTTTTTCAAATCCTCAAAAATGATGAAAAACGGCGTGCTATACTATGCCGAACGGTAGGGGCTATAGCCCATGTTCAAAAATGATGAAAAACTAGGTTAAATTATTTTTTCAAAATTTCAAAAAACGATGGGTTATAACCCATGTTTTTGAAATTTTGAATTTTTTTCAAATCCTCAAAAATGATGAAAAACGGCGTGCTATAGTATGCACTACGGTAGGGGCTATAGCCCATGTTCAAAAATGATGAAAAATTTGGTTAAAATGTTTTTCAAAATTTCAAAAACGATGGGCTATAACCCATGTTTTTTGAAATTTTGAATTTTTTCAAATCCTCAAAAATGATGAAAAACGGCGTGCTATAGTATGCCGAACGGTAGGGGCTATAGCCCATGTTCAAAAATGATGAAAAACGAGGTTAAAAAAAAAAAAAAAAATTCAAAAAACGATGGGCTATAACCCATGTTTTTTGAAATTTGAATTTTTTTTAAATCCTCAAAAATGATGAAAAACGGCGTGCTATACTATGCCGAACGGTAGGGGCTATAGCCCATGTTCAAAAATGATGAAAAACTAGGTTAAATTCTTTTTTCAAAATTTCAAAAAACGATGGGTTATAACCCATGTTTTTTGAAATTTTGAATTTTTTTCAAATCCTCAAAAATGATGAAAAACGGCGTGCTATAGTATGCCCTACGGTAGGGGCTATAGCCCATGTTCAAAAATGATGAAAAACGAGGTTAAATTCTTTTTTCAAAATTTCAAAAAACGATGGGCTATAACCCATGTTTTTTTTTTTTTTTTTTTTTTTCAAATCCTCAAAAATGATGAAAAACGGCGTGCTATAGTATGCCCTACGGTAGGGGCTATAGCCCATGTTAAAAAATGATGAAAAACGAGGTTAAATTCTTTTTCAAAATTTCAAAAACGATGGGCTATAACCCATGTTTTTTGAATTTTGAATTTTTTTCAAATCCTCAAAAATGATGAAAAACGGCGTGCTATAGTATGCCGAACGGTAGGGGCTATAGCCCATGTTCAAAAATGATGAAAAACGAGGTAATTTTTTTTTTCAAAATTTCAAAAAACGATGGGCTATAACCCATGTTTTTTGAAATTTTGATTTTTTTTTTTAATCCTCAAAAATGATGAAAAACGGCGTGCTATAGTATGCCCTACGGTAGGGGCTATAGCCCATGTTCAAAAATGATAAAAAATTAGGTTAAAATGTTTTTCAAAATTTCAAAAAACGATGGGCTATAACCCATGTTTTTTGAAATTTTGAAATTTTTTCAAATCCTCAAAAATAATGAAAAACGGCGTGCTATAGTATGCCGAACGGTAGGGGCTATAGCCCATGTTCAAAAATGATGAAAAATTAGGTTAAAATGTTTTTTCAAAATTTCAAAAAACGATGGGCTATAACCCATGTTTTTTGAAATTTTGAATTTTTTTCAAATCCTCAAAATGATGAAAAACGGCGTGCTATAGTATGCCGAACGGTAGGGGCTATAGCCCATGTTCAAAAATGATGAAAAACGAGGTTAAATTTTTTTTTTCAAAATTTAAAACAACGATGGGCTATAACCCATGTTTTTTGAAATTTTGAATTTTTTTTAAATCCTCAAAAATGATGAAAAACGGCGTGCTATAGTATGCCCTACGGTAGGGGCTATAGCCCATGTTAAAAAATGATGAAAAACGAGGTTAAATTCTTTTTCAAAATTTCAAAAAACGATGGGCTATAACCCATGTTTTTTGAAATTTTGAAATTTTTTCAAATCCTCAAAAATGATGAAAAACGGCGTGCTATAGTATGCCGAACGGTAGGGGCTATAGCCCATGTTCAAAAATGATGAAAAACGAGGTTAATTTTTTTTTTCAAAATTTCAAAAAACGATGGGCTATAACCCATGTTTTTTGAAATTTTGATTTTTTTTTTTTAATCCTCAAAAATGATGAAAAACGGCGTGCTATAGTATGCCCTACGGTAGGGGCTATAGCCCATGTTCAAAAATGATGAAAAATTAGGTTAAAATGTTTTTCAAAATTTCAAAAAACGATGGGCTATAACCCATGTTTTTTGAAATTTTGAATTTTTTTCAAATCCTCAAAAATGATGAAAAACGGCGTGCTATAGTATGCCGAACGGTAGGGGCTATAGCCCATGTTCAAAAATGATGAAAAATTAGGTTAAAATGTTTTTCAAAATTTCAAAAAACGATGGGCTATAACCCATGTTTTTTGAAATTTTGAAATTTTTTCAAATCCTCAAAAATGATGAAAAACGGCGTGCTATAGTATGCCGAACGGTAGGGGCTATAGCCCATGTTCAAAAATGATGAAAAATTAGGTTAAAATGTTTTTCAAAATTTCAAAAAACGATGGGCTATAACCCATGTTTTTTGAAATTTTGAAATTTTTTCAAATCCTCAAAAATGATGAAAAACGGCGTGCTATAGTATGCCGAACGGTAGGGGCTATAGCCCATGTTCAAAAATGATGAAAAATTAGGTTAAAATGTTTTTCAAAATTTCAAAAAACGATGGGCTATAACCCATGTTTTTTGAAATTTTGAATTTTTTTCAAATCCTCAAAAATGATGAAAAACGGCGTGCTATAGTATGCCGAACGGTAGGGGCTATAGCCCATGTCAAAAATGATGAAAAACGAGGTTAAATTTTTTTTTCAAAATTTAAAACAACGATGGGCTATAACCCATGTTTTTTGAAATTTTGAATTTTTTTTAAATCCTCAAAAATGATGAAAAACGGCGTGCTATAGTATGCCCTACGGTAGGGGCTATAGCCCATGTTAAAAAATGATGAAAAACGAGGTTAAATTCTTTTTCAAAATTTCAAAAAACGATGGGCTATAACCCATGTTTTTTGAAATTTTGAAATTTTTTCAAATCCTCAAAAATGATGAAAAACGGCGTGCTATAGTATGCCGAACGGTAGGGGCTATAGCCCATGTTCAAAAATGATGAAAAACGAGGTTAATTTTTTTTTTCAAAATTTCAAAAAACGATGGGCTATAACCCATGTTTTTTGAAATTTTGATTTTTTTTTTTAATCCTCAAAAATGATGAAAAACGGCGTGCTATAGTATGCCCTACGGTAGGGGCTATAGCCCATGTTCAAAAATGATGAAAAATTAGGTTAAAATGTTTTTCAAAATTTCAAAAAACGATGGGCTATAACCCATGTTTTTTGAAATTTTGAATTTTTTTCAAATCCTCAAAAATGATGAAAAACGGCGTGCTATAGTATGCCGAACGGTAGGGGCTATAGCCCATGTTCAAAAATGATGAAAAATTAGGTTAAAATGTTTTTCAAAATTTCAAAAAACGATGGGCTATAACCCATGTTTTTTGAAATTTTGATTTTTTTTCAAATCCTCAAAAATGATGAAAAACGGCGTGCTATAGTATGCCGAACGGTAGGGGCTATAGCCCATGTTCAAAAATGATGAAAAACGAGGTTAAATTTTTTTTTCAAAATTTAAAACAACGATGGGCTATAACCCATGTTTTTTGAAATTTTGAATTTTTTTTAAATCCTCAAAAATGATGAAAAACGGCGTGCTATAGTATGCCCTACGGTAGGGGCTATAGCCCATGTTAAAAAATGATGAAAAATTAGGTTAAAATGTTTTTCAAAATTTCAAAAAACGATGGGCTATAACCCATGTTTTTTGAAATTTTGAAATTTTTTCAAATCCTCAAAAATGATGAAAAACGGCGTGCTATAGTATGCCGAACGGTAGGGGCTATAGCCCATGTTCAAAAATGATGAAAAACGAGGTTAATTTTTTTTTTCAAAATTTCAAAAAACGATGGGCTATAACCCATGTTTTTTGAAATTTTGATTTTTTTTTTTAATCCTCAAAAATGATGAAAAACGGCGTGCTATAGTATGCCCTACGGTAGGGGCTATAGCCCATGTTCAAAAATGATGAAAAATTAGGTTAAAATGTTTTTCAAAATTTCAAAAAACGATGGGCTATAACCCATGTTTTTTGAAATTTTGAATTTTTTTCAAATCCTCAAAAATGATGAAAAACGGCGTGCTATAGTATGCCGAACGGTAGGGGCTATAGCCCATGTTCAAAAATGATGAAAAATTAGGTTAAAATGTTTTTCAAAATTTCAAAAAACGATGGGCTATAACCCATGTTTTTTGAAATTTTGATTTTTTTTCAAATCCTCAAAAATGATGAAAAACGGCGTGCTATAGTATGCCGAACGGTAGGGGCTATAGCCCATGTTCAAAAATGATGAAAAACGAGGTTAAATTTTTTTTTCAAAATTAAAAAAAACGATGGGCTATAACCCATGTTTTTTGAAATTTTGAATTTTTTTTAAATCCTCAAAAATGATGAAAAACGGCGTGCTATAGTATGCCCTACGGTAGGGGCTATAGCCCATGTTCAAAAATGATGAAAAATTAGGTTAAAATGTTTTTCAAAATTTCAAAAAACGATGGGCTATAACCCATGTTTTTTGAAATTTTGAATTTTTTTCAAATCCTCAAAAATGATGAAAAACGGCGTGCTATAGTATGCCGAACGGTAGGGGCTATAGCCCATGTTCAAAAATGATGAAAAACGAGGTTAAATTTTTTTTTCAAAATTTCAAAAAACGATGGGCTATAACCCATGTTTTTTGAAATTTTGAATTTTTTTTAAATCCTCAAAATGATGAAAAACGGCGTGCTATAGTATGCCCTACGGTAGGGGCTATAGCCCATGTTCAAAAATGATGAAAAACGAGGTTAAATTCTTTTTTCAAAATTTCAAAAAACGATGGGCTATAACCCATGTTTTTTGAAATTTTGAATTTTTTTCAAATCCTCAAAAATGATGAAAAACGGCGTGCTATAGTATGCCGAACGGTAGGGGCTATAGCCCATGTTCAAAAATGATGAAAAACGAGGTTACATTTTTTTTTCAAAATTTCAAAAAACGATGGGCTATAACCCATGTTTTTTGAAATTTTGATTTTTTTTTAAATCCTCAAAAATGATGAAAAACGGCGTGCTATACTATGCCGAACGGTAGGGGCTATAGCCCATGTTCAAAAATGATGAAAAACTAGGTTAAATTCTTTTTTCAAAATTTCAAAAAACGATGGGTTATAACCCATGTTTTTTGAAATTTTGAATTTTTTTCAAATCCTCAAAAATGATGAAAAACGGCGTGCTATAGTATGCCCTACGGTAGGGGCTATAGCCCATGTTCAAAAATGATGAAAAACGAGGTTAAATTCTTTTTTCAAAATTTCAAAAAACGATGGGCTATAACCCATGTTTTTTTATTTTATTTTTTTTCAAATCCTCAAAAATGATGAAAAACGGCGTGCTATAGTATGCCCTACGGTAGGGGCTATAGCCCATGTTCAAAAATGATGAAAAACGAGGTTAATTTTTTTTTCAAAATTTCAAAAAACGATGGGCTATAACCCATGTTTTTGAAATTTTGAATTTTTTTTAAATCCTCAAAAATGATGAAAAACGGCGTGCTATAGTATGCCCTACGGTAGGGGCTATAGCCCATGTTCAAAAATGATGAAAAATTAGGTTAAAATGTTTTTCAAAATTTCAAAAAACGATGGGCTATAACCCATGTTTTTTGAAATTTTGAATTTTTTTCAAATCCTCAAAAATGATGAAAAACGGCGTGCTATAGTATGCCGAACGGTAGGGGCTATAGCCCATGTTCAAAAATGATGAAAAATTAGGTTAAAATGTTTTTCAAAATTTCAAAAAACGATGGGCTATAACCCATGTTTTTTGAAATTTTTAATTTTTTTTAAATCCTCAAAAATGATGAAAAACGGCGTGCTATAGTATGCCGAACGGTAGGGGCTATAGCCCATGTTCAAAAATGATGAAAAACGAGGTTAATTTTTTTTTTCAAAATTTCAAAAAACGATGGGCTATAACCCATGTTTTTTGAAATTTTGAATTTTTTTTAAATCCTCAAAAATGATGAAAAACGGCGTGCTATAGTATGCCCTACGGTAGGGGCTATAGCCCATGTTCAAAAATGATGAAAAATTAGGTTAAAATGTTTTTCAAAATTTCAAAAAACGATGGGCTATAACCCATGTTTTTTGAAATTTTGAATTTTTTTCAAATCCTCAAAAATGATGAAAAACGGCGTGCTATACTATGCCGAACGGTAGGGGCTATAGCCCATGTTCAAAAATGATGAAAAACTAGGTTAAATTCTTTTTTCAAAATTTCAAAAAACGATGGGTTATAACCCATGTTTTTTGAAATTTTGAATTTTTTTCAAATCCTCAAAAATGATGAAAAACGGCGTGCTATAGTATGCCCTACGGTAGGGGCTATAGCCCATGTTCAAAAATGATGAAAAACGAGGTTAAATTCTTTTTTCAAAATTTCAAAAAACGATGGGCTATAACCCATGTTTTTTTTTTTTTTTTTTTTTTTCAAATCCTCAAAAATGATGAAAAACGGCGTGCTATAGTATGCCCTACGGTAGGGGCTATAGCCCATGTTAAAAAATGATGAAAAACGAGGTTAAATTCTTTTTCAAAATTTCAAAAAACGATGGGCTATAACCCATGTTTTTTGAAATTTTGAATTTTTTTCAAATCCTCAAAAATGATGAAAAACGGCGTGCTATAGTATGCCGAACGGTAGGGGCTATAGCCCATGTTCAAAAATGATGAAAAACGAGGTTAATTTTTTTTTTCAAAATTTCAAAAAACGATGGGCTATAACCCATGTTTTTTGAAATTTTGATTTTTTTTTTTAATCCTCAAAAATGATGAAAAACGGCGTGCTATAGTATGCCCTACGGTAGGGGCTATAGCCCATGTTCAAAAATGATAAAAAATTAGGTTAAAATGTTTTTCAAAATTTCAAAAAACGATGGGCTATAACCCATGTTTTTTGAAATTTTGAATTTTTTTCAAATCCTCAAAAATGATGAAAAACGGCGTGCTATAGTATGCCGAACGGTAGGGGCTATAGCCCATGTTCAAAAATGATGAAAAATTAGGTTAAAATGTTTTTCAAAATTTCAAAAAACGATGGGCTATAACCCATGTTTTTTGAAATTTTGAATTTTTTTCAAATCCTCAAAAATGATGAAAAACGGCGTGCTATAGTATGCCGAACGGTAGGGGCTATAGCCCATGTTCAAAAATGATGAAAAACGAGGTTAAATTTTTTTTTCAAAATTTAAAACAACGATGGGCTATAACCCATGTTTTTTGAAATTTTGAATTTTTTTTAAATCCTCAAAAATGATGAAAAACGGCGTGCTATAGTATGCCCTACGGTAGGGGCTATAGCCCATGTTAAAAAATGATGAAAAACGAGGTTAAATTTTTTTTTCAAAATTTAAAAAAACGATGGGCTATAACCCATGTTTTTTGAAATTTTGAATTTTTTTTAAATCCTCAAAAATGATGAAAAACGGCGTGCTATAGTATGCCCTACGGTAGGGGCTATAGCCCATGTTCAAAAATGATGAAAAATTAGGTTAAAATGTTTTTCAAAATTTCAAAAAACGATGGGCTATAACCCATGTTTTTTGAAATTTTGAATTTTTTTCAAATCCTCAAAAATGATGAAAAACGGCGTGCTATAGTATGCCGAACGGTAGGGGCTATAGCCCATGTTCAAAAATGATGAAAAACGAGGTTAATTTTTTTTTTCAAAATTTCAAAAAACGATGGGCTATAACCCATGTTTTTTGAAATTTTGAATTTTTTTTAAATCCTCAAAATGATGAAAAACGGCGTGCTATAGTATGCCCTACGGTAGGGGCTATAGCCCATGTTCAAAAATGATGAAAAACGAGGTTAAATTCTTTTTTCAAAATTTCAAAAAACGATGGGCTATAACCCATGTTTTTTGAAATTTTGAATTTTTTTCAAATCCTCAAAAATGATGAAAAACGGCGTGCTATAGTATGCCGAACGGTAGGGGCTATAGCCCATGTTCAAAAATGATGAAAAACGAGGTTACATTTTTTTTTCAAAATTTCAAAAAACGATGGGCTATAACCCATGTTTTTTGAAATTTTGATTTTTTTTTAAATCCTCAAAAATGATGAAAAACGGCGTGCTATACTATGCCGAACGGTAGGGGCTATAGCCCATGTTCAAAAATGATGAAAAACTAGGTTAAATTCTTTTTTCAAAATTTCAAAAAACGATGGGTTATAACCCATGTTTTTTGAAATTTTGAATTTTTTTCAAATCCTCAAAAATGATGAAAAACGGCGTGCTATAGTATGCCCTACGGTAGGGGCTATAGCCCATGTTCAAAAATGATGAAAAACGAGGTTAAATTCTTTTTTCAAAATTTCAAAAAACGATGGGCTATAACCCATGTTTTTTGATTTTTTTTTTTTTCAAATCCTCAAAAATGATGAAAAACGGCGTGCTATAGTATGCCCTACGGTAGGGGCTATAGCCCATGTTCAAAAATGATGAAAAACGAGGTTAATTTTTTTTTCAAAATTTCAAAAAACGATGGGCTATAACCCATGTTTTTGAAATTTTGAATTTTTTTTAAATCCTCAAAAATGATGAAAAACGGCGTGCTATAGTATGCCCTACGGTAGGGGCTATAGCCCATGTTCAAAAATGATGAAAAATTAGGTTAAAATGTTTTTCAAAATTTCAAAAAACGATGGGCTATAACCCATGTTTTTTGAAATTTTGAATTTTTTTCAAATCCTCAAAAATGATGAAAAACGGCGTGCTATAGTATGCCGAACGGTAGGGGCTATAGCCCATGTTCAAAAATGATGAAAAATTAGGTTAAAATGTTTTTCAAAATTTCAAAAAACGATGGGCTATAACCCATGTTTTTTGAAATTTTTAATTTTTTTTAAATCCTCAAAAATGATGAAAAACGGCGTGCTATAGTATGCCGAACGGTAGGGGCTATAGCCCATGTTCAAAAATGATGAAAAACGAGGTTAATTTTTTTTTTCAAAATTTCAAAAAACGATGGGCTATAACCCATGTTTTTTGAAATTTTGAATTTTTTTTAAATCCTCAAAAATGATGAAAAACGGCGTGCTATAGTATGCCCTACGGTAGGGGCTATAGCCCATGTTCAAAAATGATGAAAAATTAGGTTAAAATGTTTTTCAAAATTTCAAAAAACGATGGGCTATAACCCATGTTTTTTGAAATTTTGAATTTTTTTCAAATCCTCAAAAATGATGAAAAACGGCGTGCTATACTATGCCGAACGGTAGGGGCTATAGCCCATGTTCAAAAATGATGAAAAACTAGGTTAAATTCTTTTTTCAAAATTTCAAAAAACGATGGGTTATAACCCATGTTTTTTGAAATTTTGAATTTTTTTCAAATCCTCAAAAATGATGAAAAACGGCGTGCTATAGTATGCCCTACGGTAGGGGCTATAGCCCATGTTCAAAAATGATGAAAAACGAGGTTAAATTCTTTTTTCAAAATTTCAAAAAACGATGGGCTATAACCCATGTTTTTTTTTTTTTTTTTTTTTTTCAAATCCTCAAAAATGATGAAAAACGGCGTGCTATAGTATGCCCTACGGTAGGGGCTATAGCCCATGTTAAAAAATGATGAAAAACGAGGTTAAATTCTTTTTCAAAATTTCAAAAAACGATGGGCTATAACCCATGTTTTTTGAAATTTTGAATTTTTTTCAAATCCTCAAAAATGATGAAAAACGGCGTGCTATAGTATGCCGAACGGTAGGGGCTATAGCCCATGTTCAAAAATGATGAAAAACGAGGTTAATTTTTTTTTTCAAAATTTCAAAAAACGATGGGCTATAACCCATGTTTTTTGAAATTTTGATTTTTTTTTTTAATCCTCAAAAATGATGAAAAACGGCGTGCTATAGTATGCCCTACGGTAGGGGCTATAGCCCATGTTCAAAAATGATAAAAAATTAGGTTAAAATGTTTTTAAAAATTTCAAAAAACGATGGGCTATAACCCATGTTTTTTGAAATTTTGAATTTTTTTCAAATCCTCAAAAATGATGAAAAACGGCGTGCTATAGTATGCCGAACGGTAGGGGCTATAGCCCATGTTCAAAAATGATGAAAAATTAGGTTAAAATGTTTTTCAAAATTTCAAAAAACGATGGGCTATAACCCATGTTTTTTGAAATTTTGAATTTTTTTCAAATCCTCAAAAATGATGAAAAACGGCGTGCTATAGTATGCCGAACGGTAGGGGCTATAGCCCATGTTCAAAAATGATGAAAAACGAGGTTAAATTTTTTTTTCAAAATTTAAAACAACGATGGGCTATAACCCATGTTTTTTGAAATTTTGAATTTTTTTTAAATCCTCAAAAATGATGAAAAACGGCGTGCTATAGTATGCCCTACGGTAGGGGCTATAGCCCATGTTAAAAAATGATGAAAAACGAGGTTAAATTCTTTTTCAAAATTTCAAAAAACGATGGGCTATAACCCATGTTTTTTGAAATTTTGAAATTTTTTCAAATCCTCAAAAATGATGAAAAACGGCGTGCTATAGTATGCCGAACGGTAGGGGCTATAGCCCATGTTCAAAAATGATGAAAAACGAGGTTAATTTTTTTTTTCAAAATTTCAAAAAACGATGGGCTATAACCCATGTTTTTGAAATTTTGATTTTTTTTTTTAATCCTCAAAAATGATGAAAAACGGCGTGCTATAGTATGCCCTACGGTAGGGGCTATAGCCCATGTTCAAAAATGATGAAAAATTAGGTTAAAATGTTTTTCAAAATTTCAAAAAACGATGGGCTATAACCCATGTTTTTTGAAATTTTGAATTTTTTTCAAATCCTCAAAAATGATGAAAAACGGCGTGCTATAGTATGCCGAACGGTAGGGGCTATAGCCCATGTTCAAAAATGATGAAAAATTAGGTTAAAATGTTTTTCAAAATTTCAAAAAACGATGGGCTATAACCCATGTTTTTTGAAATTTTGATTTTTTTTCAAATCCTCAAAAATGATGAAAAACGGCGTGCTATAGTATGCCGAACGGTAGGGGCTATAGCCCATGTTCAAAAATGATGAAAAACGAGGTTAATTTTTTTTTTCAAAATTTCAAAAAACGATGGGCTATAACCCATGTTTTTGAAATTTTGATTTTTTTTTTAATCCTCAAAAATGATGAAAAACGGCGTGCTATAGTATGCCCTACGGTAGGGGCTATAGCCCATGTTCAAAAATGATGAAAAATTAGGTTAAAATGTTTTTCAAAATTTCAAAAAACGATGGGCTATAACCCATGTTTTTTGAAATTTTGAATTTTTTTCAAATCCTCAAAAATGATGAAAAACGGCGTGCTATAGTATGCCGAACGGTAGGGGCTATAGCCCATGTTCAAAAATGATGAAAAATTAGGTTAAAATGTTTTTCAAAATTTCAAAAAACGATGGGCTATAACCCATGTTTTTTGAAATTTTGATTTTTTTTCAAATCCTCAAAAATGATGAAAAACGGCGTGCTATAGTATGCCGAACGGTAGGGGCTATAGCCCATGTTCAAAAATGATGAAAAACGAGGTTAAATTTTTTTTTCAAAATTAAAAAAAACGATGGGCTATAACCCATGTTTTTTGAAATTTTGAATTTTTTTTAAATCCTCAAAAATGATGAAAAACGGCGTGCTATAGTATGCCCTACGGTAGGGGCTATAGCCCATGTTCAAAAATGATGAAAAATTAGGTTAAAATGTTTTTCAAAATTTCAAAAAACGATGGGCTATAACCCATGTTTTTTGAAATTTTGAATTTTTTTCAAATCCTCAAAAATGATGAAAAACGGCGTGCTATAGTATGCCGAACGGTAGGGGCTATAGCCCATGTTCAAAAATGATGAAAAATTAGGTTAAAATGTTTTTCAAAATTTCAAAAAACGATGGGCTATAACCCATGTTTTTTGAAATTTTGAATTTTTTTCAAATCCTCAAAAATGATGAAAAACGGCGTGCTATAGTATGCCGAACGGTAGGGGCTATAGCCCATGTTCAAAAATGATGAAAAACGAGGTTACATTTTTTTTTCAAAATTTAAAACAACGATGGGCTATAACCCATGTTTTTTGAAATTTTGATTTTTTTTTAAATCCTCAAAAATGATGAAAAACGGCGTGCTATAGTATGCCCTACGGTAGGGGCTATAGCCCATGTTAAAAAATGATGAAAAACGAGGTTAAATTCTTTTTCAAAATTTCAAAAAACGATGGGCTATAACCCATGTTTTTTGAAATTTTGAAATTTTTTCAAATCCTCAAAAATGATGAAAAACGGCGTGCTATAGTATGCCGAACGGTAGGGGCTATAGCCCATGTTCAAAAATGATGAAAAACGAGGTTAATTTTTTTTTTCAAAATTTCAAAAAACGATGGGATATAACCCATGTTTTTGAAATTTTGATTTTTTTTTTTAATCCTCAAAAATGATGAAAAACGGCGTGCTATAGTATGCCCTACGGTAGGGGCTATAGCCCATGTTCAAAAATGATGAAAAATTAGGTTAAAATGTTTTTCAAAATTTCAAAAAACGATGGGCTATAACCCATGTTTTTTGAAATTTTGAATTTTTTTCAAATCCTCAAAAATGATGAAAAACGGCGTGCTATAGTATGCCGAACGGTAGGGGCTATAGCCCATGTTCAAAAATGATGAAAAATTAGGTTAAAATGTTTTTCAAAATTTCAAAAAACGATGGGCTATAACCCATGTTTTTTGAAATTTTGATTTTTTTTCAAATCCTCAAAAATGATGAAAAACGGCGTGCTATAGTATGCCGAACGGTAGGGGCTATAGCCCATGTTCAAAAATGATGAAAAACGAGGTTAAATTTTTTTTTCAAAATTAAAAAAAACGATGGGCTATAACCCATGTTTTTTGAAATTTTGAATTTTTTTTAAATCCTCAAAAATGATGAAAAACGGCGTGCTATAGTATGCCCTACGGTAGGGGCTATAGCCCATGTTCAAAAATGATGAAAAATTAGGTTAAAATGTTTTTCAAAATTTCAAAAAACGATGGGCTATAACCCATGTTTTTTGAAATTTTGAATTTTTTTCAAATCCTCAAAAATGATGAAAAACGGCGTGCTATAGTATGCCGAACGGTAGGGGCTATAGCCCATGTTCAAAAATGATGAAAAACGAGGTTAAATTTTTTTTTCAAAATTTCAAAAAACGATGGGCTATAACCCATGTTTTTTGAAATTTTGAATTTTTTTTAAATCCTCAAAATGATGAAAAACGGCGTGCTATAGTATGCCCTACGGTAGGGGCTATAGCCCATGTTCAAAAATGATGAAAAACGAGGTTAAATTCTTTTTTCAAAATTTCAAAAAACGATGGGCTATAACCCATGTTTTTTGAAATTTTGAATTTTTTTCAAATCCTCAAAAATGATGAAAAACGGCGTGCTATAGTATGCCGAACGGTAGGGGCTATAGCCCATGTTCAAAAATGATGAAAAACGAGGTTACATTTTTTTTTCAAAATTTCAAAAAACGATGGGCTATAACCCATGTTTTTTGAAATTTTGATTTTTTTTTAAATCCTCAAAAATGATGAAAAACGGCGTGCTATACTATGCCGAACGGTAGGGGCTATAGCCCATGTTCAAAAATGATGAAAAACTAGGTTAAATTCTTTTTTCAAAATTTCAAAAAACGATGGGTTATAACCCATGTTTTTTGAAATTTTGAATTTTTTTCAAATCCTCAAAAATGATGAAAAACGGCGTGCTATAGTATGCCCTACGGTAGGGGCTATAGCCCATGTTCAAAAATGATGAAAAATTAGGTTAAAATGTATTTCAAAATTTCAAAAAACGATGGGCTATAACCCATGTTTTTTTAAATTTTGAATTTTTTTCAAATCCTCAAAAATGATGAAAAACGGCGTGCTATAGTATGCCGAACGGTAGGGGCTATAGCCCATGTTCAAAAATGATGAAAAACGAGGTTAAAAAAAAAATTCAAAAATTCAAAAAACGATGGGCTATAACCCATGTTTTTTGAAATTTAGAATTTTTTTCAAATCCTCAAAAATGATGAAAAACGGCGTGCTATAGTATGCCGAACGGTAGGGGCTATAGCCCATGTTCAAAAATGATGAAAAACAAGGTTAAATTTTTTTTTCAAAATTTCAAAAAACGATGGGCTATAACCCATGTTTTTTGAAATTTTGAATTTTTTTAAAATCCTCAAAAATGATGAAAAACGGCGTGCTATACTATGCCGAACGGTAGGGGCTATAGCCCATGTTCAAAAATGATGAAAAACGAGGTTAATTTTTTTTTTCAAAATTTCAAAAAACGATGGGCTATAACCCATGTTTTTTGAAATTTTGATTTTTTTTTAAATCCTCAAAAATGATGAAAAACGGCGTGCTATACTATGCCGAACGGTAGGGGCTATAGCCCATGTTCAAAAATGATGAAAAACTAGGTTAAATTCTTTTTTCAAAATTTCAAAAAACGATGGGTTATAACCCATGTTTTTTGAAATTTTGAATTTTTTTCAAATCCTCAAAAATGATGAAAAACGGCGTGCTATAGTATGCCCTACGGTAGGGGCTATAGCCCATGTTCAAAAATGATGAAAAACGAGGTTAAATTCTTTTTTCAAAATTTCAAAAAACGATGGGCTATAACCCATGTTTTTTGATTTTTTTTTTTTTTCAAATCCTCAAAAATGATGAAAAACGGCGTGCTATAGTATGCCCTACGGTAGGGGCTATAGCCCATGTTCAAAAATGATGAAAAACGAGGTTAATTTTTTTTTCAAAATTTCAAAAAACGATGGGCTATAACCCATGTTTTTGAAATTTTGAATTTTTTTTAAATCCTCAAAAATGATGAAAAACGGCGTGCTATAGTATGCCCTACGGTAGGGGCTATAGCCCATGTTCAAAAATGATGAAAAATTAGGTTAAAATGTTTTTCAAAATTTCAAAAAACGATGGGCTATAACCCATGTTTTTTGAAATTTTGAATTTTTTTCAAATCCTCAAAAATGATGAAAAACGGCGTGCTATAGTATGCCGAACGGTAGGGGCTATAGCCCATGTTCAAAAATGATGAAAAATTAGGTTAAAATGTTTTTCAAAATTTCAAAAAACGATGGGCTATAACCCATGTTTTTTGAAATTTTTAATTTTTTTTAAATCCTCAAAAATGATGAAAAACGGCGTGCTATAGTATGCCGAACGGTAGGGGCTATAGCCCATGTTCAAAAATGATGAAAAACGAGGTTATTTTTTTTTTTCAAAATTTCAAAAAACGATGGGCTATAACCCATGTTTTTTGAAAATTTGAATTTTTTTTAAATCCTCAAAAATGATGAAAAACGGCGTGCTATAGTATGCCCTACGGTAGGGGCTATAGCCCATGTTCAAAAATGATGAAAAATTAGGTTAAAATGTTTTTCAAAATTTCAAAAAACGATGGGCTATAACCCATGTTTTTTGATTTTTTTTTTTTTTCAAATCCTCAAAAATGATGAAAAACGGCGTGCTATAGTATGCCCTACGGTAGGGGCTATAGCCCATGTTCAAAAATGATGAAAAATTAGGTTAAAATGTTTTTCAAAATTTCAAAAAACGATGGGCTATAACCCATGTTTTTTGAAATTTTGAATTTTTTTCAAATCCTCAAAAATGATGAAAAACGGCGTGCTATAGTATGCCGAACGGTAGGGGCTATAGCCCATGTTCAAAAATGATGAAAAATTAGGTTAAAATGTTTTTCAAAATTTCAAAAAACGATGGGCTATAACCCATGTTTTTTGAAATTTTTAATTTTTTTTAAATCCTCAAAAATGATGAAAAACGGCGTGCTATAGTATGCCGAACGGTAGGGGCTATAGCCCATGTTCAAAAATGATGAAAAACGAGGTTAATTTTTTTTTCAAAATTTCAAAAAACGATGGGCTATAACCCATGTTTTTGAAATTTTGAATTTTTTTTAAATCCTCAAAAATGATGAAAAACGGCGTGCTATAGTATGCCCTACGGTAGGGGCTATAGCCCATGTTCAAAAATGATGAAAAATTAGGTTAAAATGTTTTTCAAAATTTCAAAAAACGATGGGCTATAACCCATGTTTTTTGAAATTTTGAATTTTTTTCAAATCCTCAAAAATGATGAAAAACGGCGTGCTATAGTATGCCGAACGGTAGGGGCTATAGCCCATGTTCAAAAATGATGAAAAACGAGGTTAAAAAAAAATTCAAAATTTCAAAAAACGATGGGCTATAACCCATGTTTTTTTAAATTTTGAATTTTTTTTAAATCCTCAAAAATGATGAAAAACGGCGTGCTATAGTATGCCCTACGGTAGGGGCTATAGCCCATGTTCAAAAATGATGAAAAACGAGGTTAAATTCTTTTTTCAAAATTTCAAAAAACGATGGGCTATAACCCATGTTTTTTGAAATTTTGAATTTTTTTCAAATCCTCAAAAATGATGAAAAACGGCGTGCTATAGTATGCCGAACGGTAGGGGCTATAGCCCATGTTCAAAAATGATGAAAAACGAGGTTAAAAAAAAAAATCAAAATTTCAAAAAACGATGGGCTATAACCCATGTTTTTTGAAATTTTGAAATTTTTTTAAATCCTCAAAATGATGAAAAACGGCGTGCTATAGTATGCCCTACGGTAGGGGCTATAGCCCATGTTCAAAAATGATGAAAAACGAGGTTAAATTCTTTTTTCAAATTTCAAAAAACGATGGGCTATAACCCATGTTTTTTGAAATTTTGAATTTTTTTCAAATCCTCAAAAATGATGAAAAACGGCGTGCTATAGTATGCCGAACGGTAGGGGCTATAGCCCATGTTCAAAAATGATGAAAAACGAGGTTACATTTTTTTTTCAAAATTTCAAAAAACGATGGGCTATAACCCATGTTTTTTGAAATTTTGATTTTTTTTTAAATCCTCAAAAATGATGAAAAACGGCGTGCTATACTATGCCGAACGGTAGGGGCTATAGCCCATGTTCAAAAATGATGAAAAACTAGGTTAAATTCTTTTTTCAAAATTTCAAAAAACGATGGGTTATAACCCATGTTTTTTGAAATTTGAATTTTTTTCAAATCCTCAAAAATGATGAAAAAACGGCGTGCTATAGTATGCCCTACGGTAGGGGCTATAGCCCATGTTCAAAAATGATGAAAAATTAGGTTAAAATGTATTTCAAAATTTCAAAAAACGATGGCTATAACCCATGTTTTTTTAAATTTTGAATTTTTTTCAAATCCTCAAAAATGATGAAAAACGGCGTGCTATAGTATGCCGAACGGTAGGGGCTATAGCCCATGTTCAAAAATGATGAAAAACGAGGTTAAAAAAAAAATTCAAAAATTCAAAAAACGATGGGCTATAACCCATGTTTTTTGAAATTTAGAATTTTTTTCAAATCCTCAAAAATGATGAAAAACGGCGTGCTATAGTATGCCGAACGGTAGGGGCTATAGCCCATGTTCAAAAATGATGAAAAACAAGGTTAAATTTTTTTTCAAAATTTCAAAAAACGATGGGCTATAACCCATGTTTTTTGAAATTTTGAATTTTTTTTAAATCCTCAAAAATGATGAAAAACGGCGTGCTATACTATGCCGAACGGTAGGGGCTATAGCCCATGTTCAAAAATGATGAAAAACGAGGTTAATTTTTTTTTTCAAAATTGCAAAAAACGATGGGCTATAACCCATGTTTTTTGAAATTTTGATTTTTTTTTAAATCCTCAAAAATGATGAAAAACGGCGTGCTATACTATGCCGAACGGTAGGGGCTATAGCCCATGTTCAAAAATGATGAAAACTAGGTTAAATTCTTTTTCAAAATTTCAAAAAACGATGGGTTATAACCCATGTTTTTTGAAATTTTGAATTTTTTTCAAATCCTCAAAAATGATGAAAAACGGCGTGCTATAGTATGCCCTACGGTAGGGGCTATAGCCCATGTTCAAAAATGATGAAAAACGAGGTTAAATTCTTTTTTCAAAATTTCAAAAAACGATGGGCTATAACCCATGTTTTTTGATTTTTTTTTTTTTTCAAATCCTCAAAATGATGAAAAACGGCGTGCTATAGTATGCCCTACGGTAGGGGCTATAGCCCATGTTCAAAAATGATGAAAAACGAGGTTAATTTTTTTTTCAAAATTTCAAAAAACGATGGGCTATAACCCATGTTTTTGAATTTTTGAATTTTTTTTAAATCCTCAAAAATGATGAAAAACGGCGTGCTATAGTATGCCCTACGGTAGGGGCTATAGCCCATGTTCAAAAATGATGAAAAATTAGGTTAAAATGTTTTTCAAAATTTCAAAAAACGATGGGCTATAACCCATGTTTTTTGAAATTTTGAATTTTTTTCAAATCCTCAAAAATGATGAAAAACGGCGTGCTATAGTATGCCGAACGGTAGGGGCTATAGCCCATGTTCAAAAATGATGAAAAATTAGGTTAAAATGTTTTTCAAAATTTCAAAAAACGATGGGCTATAACCCATGTTTTTGAAATTTTTAATTTTTTTTAAATCCTCAAAAATGATGAAAAACGGCGTGCTATAGTATGCCGAACGGTAGGGGCTATAGCCCATGTTCAAAAATGATGAAAAACGAGGTTAATTTTTTTTTTCAAAATTTCAAAAAACGATGGGCTATAACCCATGTTTTTTGAAAATTTGAATTTTTTTTAAATCCTCAAAAATGATGAAAAACGGCGTGCTATAGTATGCCCTACGGTAGGGGCTATAGCCCATGTTCAAAAATGATGAAAAATTAGGTTAAAATGTTTTTCAAAATTTCAAAAAACGATGGGCTATAACCCATGTTTTTTGATTTTTTTTTTTTTTCAAATCCTCAAAAATGATGAAAAACGGCGTGCTATAGTATGCCCTACGGTAGGGGGCTATAGCCCATGTTCAAAAATGATGAAAAATTAGGTTAAAATGTTTTTCAAAATTTCAAAAAACGATGGGCTATAACCCATGTTTTTTGAAATTTTGAATTTTTTTCAAATCCTCAAAAATGATGAAAAACGGCGTGCTATAGTATGCCGAACGGTAGGGGCTATAGCCCATGTTCAAAAATGATGAAAAATTAGGTTAAAATGTTTTTCAAATTTCAAAAAACGATGGGCTATAACCCATGTTTTTTGAAATTTTTAATTTTTTTTAAATCCTCAAAAATGATGAAAAACGGCGTGCTATAGTATGCCGAACGGTAGGGGCTATAGCCCATGTTCAAAAATGATGAAAAACGAGGTTAATTTTTTTTTTCAAAATTTCAAAAAACGATGGGCTATAACCCATGTTTTTTGAAATTTTGAATTTTTTTTAAATCCTCAAAAATGATGAAAAACGGCGTGCTATAGTATGCCCTACGGTAGGGGCTATAGCCCATGTTCAAAAATGATGAAAAATTAGGTTAAAATGTTTTTCAAAATTTCAAAAAACGATGGGCTATAACCCATGTTTTTTGAAATTTTGAATTTTTTTCAAATCCTCAAAAATGATGAAAAACGGCGTGCTATAGTATGCCGAACGGTAGGGGCTATAGCCCATGTTCAAAATGATGAAAAACGAGGTTAAAAAAAAATTCAAAATTTCAAAAAACGATGGGCTATAACCCATGTTTTTTTAAATTTTTGAATTTTTTTTAAATCCTCAAAAATGATGAAAAACGGCGTGCTATAGTATGCCCTACGGTAGAGGCTATAGCCCATGTTCAAAAATGATGAAAAACGAGGTTAAATTCTTTTTTCAAAATTTCAAAAAACGATGGGCTATAACCCATGTTTTTTGAAATTTTGAATTTTTTTCAAATCCTCAAAAATGATGAAAAACGGCGTGCTATAGTATGCCGAACGGTAGGGGCTATAGCCCATGTTCAAAAATGATGAAAAACGAGGTTAAAAAAAAAAATCAAAATTTCAAAAAACGATGGGCTATAACCCATGTTTTTTGAAATTTTGAATTTTTTTCAAATCCTCAAAAATGATGAAAAACGGCGTGCTATAGTATGCCCTACGGTAGGGGCTATAGCCCATGTTCAAAAATGATGAAAAATTAGGTTAAAATGTATTTCAAAATTTCAAAAAACGATGGGCTATAACCCATGTTTTTTGAAATTTTGAATTTTTTTCAAATCCTCAAAAATGATGAAAAACGGCGTGCTATAGTATGCCGAACGGTAGGGGCTATAGCCCATGTTCAAAAATGATGAAAAACGAGGTTAATTTTTTTTTTCAAAATTTCAAAAAACGATGGGCTATAACCCATGGTTTTTGAAAATTTGAATTTTTTTTAAATCCTCAAAAATGATGAAAAACAGCGTGCTATAGTATGCCCTACGGTAGGTGCTATAGCCCATGTTCAAAAATGATGAAAAATTAGGTTAAAATGTTTTTCAAAATTTCAAAAAACGATGGGCTATAACCCATGTTTTTTGAAATTTTGAATTTTTTTCAAATCCTCAAAAATGATGAAAAACGGCGTGCTATAGTATGCCGAACGGTAGGGGCTATAGCCCATGTTCAAAAATGATGAAAAACGAGGTTACATTTTTTTTTCAAAATTTCAAAAAACGATGGGCTATAACCCATGTTTTTTGAAATTTTGATTTTTTTTAAATCCTCAAAAATGATGAAAAACGGCGTGCTATACTATGCCGAACGGTAGGGGCTATAGCCCATGTTCAAAAATGATGAAAAACTAGGTTAAATTCTTTTTTCAAAATTTAAAAAAACGATGGGTTATAACCCATGTTTTTTGAAATTTTGAATTTTTTTCAAATCCTCAAAAATGATGAAAAACGGCGTGCTATAGTATGCCCTACGGTAGGGGCTATAGCCCATGTTCAAAAATGATGAAAAATTAGGTTAAAATGTATTTCAAAATTTCAAAAAAACGATGGGCTATAACCCATGTTTTTTGAAATTTAGAATTTTTTTCAAATCCTCAAAAATGATGAAAAACGGCGTGCTATAGTATGCCGAACGGTAGGGGCTATAGCCCATGTTCAAAAATGATGAAAAACGAGGTTAAAAAAAAAATTCAAAAATTCAAAAAACGATGGGCTATAACCCATGTTTTTTGAAATTTTGAATTTTTTTCAAATCCTCAAAAATGATGAAAAACGGCGTGCTATAGTATGCCGAACGGTAGGGGCTATAGCCCATGTTCAAAAATGATGAAAAACAAGGTTAAATTTTTTTTCAAAATTTCAAAAAACGATGGGCTATAACCCATGTTTTTTGAAATTTTGAATTTTTTTTAAATCCTCAAAAATGATGAAAAACGGCGTGCTATACTATGCCGAACGGTAGGGGCTATAGCCCATGTTCAAAAATGATGAAAATCGAGGTTAATTTTTTTTTCAAAATTTCAAAAAACGATGGGCTATAACCCATGTTTTTTGAAATTTTGATTTTTTTTTAAATCCTCAAAAATGATGAAAAACGGCGTGCTATACTATGCCGAACGGTAGGGGCTATAGCCCATGTTCAAAAATGATGAAAAACTAGGTTAAATTCTTTTTTCAAAATTTCAAAAAACGATGGGTTATAACCCATGTTTTTTGAAATTTTGAATTTTTTTCAAATCCTCAAAAATGATGAAAAACGGCGTGCTATAGTATGCCCTACGGTAGGGGCTATAGCCCATGTTCAAAAATGATGAAAAACGAGGTTAAATTCTTTTTTCAAAATTTCAAAAAACGATGGGCTATAACCCATGTTTTTTGATTTTTTTTTTTTTCAAATCCTCAAAAATGATGAAAAACGGCGTGCTATAGTATGCCCTACGGTAGGGGCTATAGCCCATGTTCAAAAATGATGAAAAACGAGGTTAATTTTTTTTTCAAAATTTCAAAAAACGATGGGCTATAACCCATGTTTTTGAATTTTTGAATTTTTTTTAAATCCTCAAAATGATGAAAAAACGGCGTGCTATAGTATGCCCTACGGTAGGGGCTATAGCCCATGTTCAAAAATGATGAAAAATTAGGTTAAAATGTTTTTCAAAATTTCAAAAAACGATGGGCTATAACCCATGTTTTTTGAAATTTTGAATTTTTTTCAAATCCTCAAAAATGATGAAAAACGGCGTGCTATAGTATGCCGAACGGTAGGGGCTATAGCCCATGTTCAAAAATGATGAAAAATTAGGTTAAAATGTTTTTCAAAATTTCAAAAAACGATGGGCTATAACCCATGTTTTTGAAATTTTTAATTTTTTTTAAATCCTCAAAATGATGAAAAACGGCGTGCTATAGTATGCCGAACGGTAGGGGCTATAGCCCATGTTCAAAAATGATGAAAAACGAGGTTAATTTTTTTTTTCAAAATTTCAAAAAACGATGGGCTATAACCCATGTTTTTGAAAATTTGAATTTTTTTTAAATCCTCAAAAATGATGAAAAACGGCGTGCTATAGTATGCCCTACGGTAGGGGCTATAGCCCATGTTCAAAAATGATGAAAAATTAGGTTAAAATGTTTTTCAAAATTTCAAAAAACGATGGGCTATAACCCATGTTTTTTGATTTTTTTTTTTTTTCAAATCCTCAAAAATGATGAAAAACGGCGTGCTATAGTATGCCCTACGGTAGGGGCTATAGCCCATGTTCAAAAATGATGAAAAATTAGGTTAAAATGTTTTCAAAATTTCAAAAAACGATGGGCTATAACCCATGTTTTTTGAAATTTTGAATTTTTTTCAAATCCTCAAAAATGATGAAAAACGGCGTGCTATAGTATGCCGAACGGTAGGGGCTATAGCCCATGTTCAAAAATGATGAAAAATTAGGTTAAAATGTTTTTCAAATTTTCAAAAAACGATGGGCTATAACCCATGTTTTTTGAAATTTTTAATTTTTTTTAAATCCTCAAAAATGATGAAAAACGGCGTGCTATAGTATGCCGAACGGTAGGGCTATAGCCCATGTTCAAAAATGATGAAAAACGAGGTTAATTTTTTTTTTCAAAATTTCAAAAAACGATGGGCTATAACCCATGTTTTTTGAAATTTGAATTTTTTTTAAATCCTCAAAAATGATGAAAAACGGCGTGCTATAGTATGCCCTACGGTAGGGGCTATAGCCCATGTTCAAAAATGATGAAAAATTAGGTTAAAATGTTTTTCAAAATTTCAAAAAACGATGGGCTATAACCCATGTTTTTTGAAATTTTGAATTTTTTTCAAATCCTCAAAAATGATGAAAAACGGCGTGCTATAGTATGCCGAACGGTAGGGGCTATAGCCCATGTTCAAAAATGATGAAAAACGAGGTTAAAAAAAAATTCAAAATTTCAAAAAACGATGGGCTATAACCCATGTTTTTTTAAATTTTGAATTTTTTTTAAATCCTCAAAAATGATGAAAAACGGCGTGCTATAGTATGCCCTACGGTAGAGGCTATAGCCCATGTTCAAAAATGATGAAAAACGAGGTTAAATTCTTTTTTCAAAATTTCAAAAAACGATGGGCTATAACCCATGTTTTTTGAAATTTTGAATTTTTTTCAAATCCTCAAAAATGATGAAAAACGGCGTGCTATAGTATGCCGAACGGTAGGGGCTATAGCCCATGTTCAAAAATGATGAAAAACGAGGTTAAAAAAAAAAATCAAAATTTCAAAAAACGATGGGCTATAACCCATGTTTTTTGAAATTTTGAATTTTTTTCAAATCCTCAAAAATGATGAAAAACGGCGTGCTATAGTATGCCCTACGGTAGGGGCTATAGCCCATGTTCAAAAATGATGAAAAATTAGGTTAAAATGTATTTCAAAATTTCAAAAAACGATGGGCTATAACCCATGTTTTTTGAAATTTTGAATTTTTTTCAAATCCTCAAAAATGATGAAAAACGGCGTGCTATAGTATGCCGAACGGTAGGGGCTATAGCCCATGTTCAAAAATGATGAAAAACGAGGTTAATTTTTTTTTTCAAAATTTCAAAAAACGATGGGCTATAACCCATGGTTTTTGAAAATTTGAATTTTTTTTAAATCCTCAAAAATGATGAAAAACAGCGTGCTATAGTATGCCCTACGGTAGGTGCTATAGCCCATGTTCAAAAATGATGAAAAATTAGGTTAAAATGTTTTTCAAAATTTCAAAAAACGATGGGCTATAACCCATGTTTTTTGAAATTTTGAATTTTTTTCAAATCCTCAAAAATGATGAAAAACGGCGTGCTATAGTATGCCGAACGGTAGGGGCTATAGCCCATGTTCAAAAATGATGAAAAACGAGGTTAATTTTTTTTTTCAAAATTTCAAAAAACGATGGGCTATAACCCATGTTTTTTGAAAATTTGAATTTTTTTTAAATCCTCAAAAATGATGAAAAACAGCGTGCTATAGTATGCCCTACGGTAGGGGCTATAGCCCATGTTCAAAAATGATGAAAAATTAGGTTAAAATGTTTTTCAAAATTTCAAAAAACGATGGGCTATAACCCATGTTTTTTGAAATTTTGAATTTTTTTTCAAATCCTCAAAAATGATGAAAAACGGCGTGCTATAGTATGCCGAACGGTAGGGGCTATAGCCCATGTTCAAAAATGATGAAAAACGAGGTTAATTTTTTTTTTCAAAATTTCAAAAAACGATGGGCTATAACCCATGTTTTTTGAAATTTTGAATTTTTTTTAAATCCTCAAAAATGATGAAAAACGGCGTGCTATAGTATGCCGAACGGTAGGGGCTATAGCCCATGTTCAAAAATGATAAAAAACGAGGTTAAATTTTTTTTTCAAAATTTCAAAAAACGATGGGCTATAACCCATGTTTTTTGAAATTTTTAAATTTTTTTAAATCCTCAAAAATGATGAAAAACGGCGTGCTATAGTATGCCCTACGGTAGGGGCTATAGCCCATGTTCAAAAATGATGAAAAACGAGGTTAATTTTTTTTTTCAAAATTTCAAAAAACGATGGGCTATAACCCATGTTTTTTGAAATTTTGAATTTTTTTTAAATCCTCAAAAATGATGAAAAACGGCGTGCTATAGTATGCCGAACGGTAGGGGCTATAGCCCATGTTCAAAAATGATGAAAAACGAGGTTAAAAAAAAAATTCAAAATTTCAAAAAACGATGGGCTATAACCCATGTTTTTTGAAATTTTGAATTTTTTTCAAATCCTCAAAAATGATGAAAAACGGCGTGCTATAGTATGCCGAACGGTAGGGGCTATAGCCCATGTTCAAAAATGATGAAAAACGAGGTTAATTTTTTTTTTCAAAATTTCAAAAAACGATGGGCTATAACCCATGGTTTTTGAAAATTTGAATTTTTTTTAAATCCTCAAAAATGATGAAAAACAGCGTGCTATAGTATGCCCTACGGTAGGGGCTATAGCCCATGTTAAAAAATGATGAAAAATTAGGTTAAAATGTTTTTCAAAATTTCAAAAAACGATGGGCTATAACCCATGTTTTTTGAAATTTTGAATTTTTTTCAAATCCTCAAAAATGATGAAAAACGGCGTGCTATAGTATGCCGAACGGTAGGGGCTATAGCCCATGTTCAAAAATGATGAAAAACGAGGTTAATTTTTTTTTTCAAAATTTCAAAAAACGATGGGCTATAACCCATGTTTTTTGAAATTTTGAATTTTTTTTAAATCCTCAAAAATGATGAAAAACGGCGTGCTATAGTATGCCGAACGGTAGGGGCTATAGCCCATGTTCAAAAATGATAAAAAACGAGGTTAATTTTTTTTTTCAAAATTTCAAAAAACGATGGGCTATAACCCATGTTTTTTGAAATTTTGAATTTTTTTTAAATCCTCAAAAATGATGAAAAACGGCGTGCTATAGTATGCCCTACGGTAGGGGCTATAGCCCATGTTCAAAAATGATGAAAAATTAGGTTAAAATGTTTTTCAAAATTTCAAAAAACGATGGGCTATAACCCATGTTTTTTGAAATTTTGAATTTTTTTCAAATCCTCAAAAATGATGAAAAACGGCGTGCTATAGTATGCCGAACGGTAGGGGCTATAGCCCATGTTCAAAAATGATGAAAAACGAGGTTAAAAAAAAGTTCAAAATTTCAAAAAACGATGGGCTATAACCCATGTTTTTTGAAATTTTGATTTTTTTTTAAATCCTCAAAAATGATGAAAAACGGCGTGCTATAGTATGCCGAACGGTAGGGGCTATAGCCCATGTTCAAAAATGATGAAAAACGAGGTTAATTTTCTTTTTCAAAATTTCAAAAAACGATGGGCTATAACCCATGTTTTTGAAAATTTGAATTTTTTTTAAATCCTCAAAAATGATGAAAAACAGCGTGCTATAGTATGCCCTACGGTAGGGGCTATAGCCCATGTTCAAAAATGATGAAAAATTAGGTTAAAATGTTTTTCAAAATTTCAAAAAACGATGGGCTATAACCCATGTTTTTTGAAATTTTGAATTTTTTTCAAATCCTCAAAAATGATGAAAAACGGCGTGCTATAGTATGCCGAACGGTAGGGGCTATAGCCCATGTTCAAAAATGATGAAAAACGAGGTTAATTTTTTTTTTCAAAATTTCAAAAAACGATGGGCTATAACCCATGTTTTTTGAAATTTTGAATTTTTTTTAAATCCTCAAAAATGATGAAAAACGGCGTGCTATAGTATGCCGAACGGTAGGGGCTATAGCCCATGTTCAAAAATGATAAAAAACGAGGTTAAATTTTTTTTTCAAAATTTCAAAAAACGATGGGCTATAACCCATGTTTTTTGAAATTTAAAAAAAAATTTAAATCCTCAAAAATGATGAAAAACGGCGTGCTATAGTATGCCCTACGGTAGGGGCTATAGCCCATGTTCAAAAATGATGAAAAATTAGGTTAAAATGTTTTTCAAAATTTCAAAAAACGATGGGCTATAACCCATGTTTTTTGAAATTTTGAATTTTTTTCAAATCCTCAAAAATGATGAAAAACGGCGTGCTATAGTATGCCGAACGGTAGGGGCTATAGCCCATGTTCAAAAATGATGAAAAACGAGGTTAAAAAAAAATTCAAAATTTCAAAAAACGATGGGCTATAACCCATGTTTTTTGAAATTTTGAATTTTTTTTAAATCCTCAAAAATGATGAAAAACGGCGTGCTATAGTATGCCCTACGGTAGGGGCTATAGCCCATGTTCAAAAATGATGAAAAACGAGGTTAAATTCTTTTTTCAAAATTTCAAAAAACGATGGGCTATAACCCATGTTTTTTGAAATTTTGAATTTTTTTCAAATCCTCAAAAATGATGAAAAACGGCGTGCTATAGTATGCCGAACGGTAGGGGCTATAGCCCATGTTCAAAAATGATGAAAAACGAGGTTAAAAAAAAAAATCAAAATTTCAAAAAACGATGGGCTATAACCCATGTTTTTTGAAATTTTGAATTTTTTTTAAATCCTCAAAAATGATGAAAAACTGCGTGCTATACTATGCCGAACGGTAGGGGCTATAGCCCATGTTCAAAAATGATGAAAAACTAGGTTAAATTCTTTTTTCAAAATTTCAAAAAACGATGGGTTATAACCCATGTTTTTTGAAATTTAGAATTTTTTTCAAATCCTCAAAAATGATGAAAAACGGCGTGCTATAGTATGCCCTACGGTAGGGGCTATAGCCCATGTTCAAAAATGATAAAAAATTAGGTTAAAATGTTTTTCAAAATTTCAAAAAACGATGGGCTATAACCCATGTTTTTTGAAATTTTGATTTTTTTTCAAATCCTCAAAAATGATGAAAAACGGCGTGCTATAGTATGCCGAACGGTAGGGGCTATAGCCCATGTTCAAAAATGATGAAAAACGAGGTTAATTTTTTTTCAAAATTTCAAAAAACGATGGGCTATAACCCATGTTTTTTGAAATTTTGATTTTTTTTTAAAAAATGATGAATAGCCGTTCGGCTATAGTATGCCGAACGGTAGGGGCTATAGCCCATGTTCAAAAATGATGAAAAACGAGGTTAAAAAAAAATTAGGTTAAAATGAAAAATTAGGTTAAAATGTTTTCAAAATTTCAAAAAACGATGGGCTATAACCCATGTTTTTTGAAATTTGATTTTTTTTCAAATCCTCAAAAATGATGAAAAACGGCGTGCTATAGTATGCCGAACGGTAGGGGCTATAGCCCATGTTCAAAAATGATGAAAAACGAGGTTAATTTTTTTTTCAAAATTTCAAAAAACGATGGGCTATAACCCATGTTTTTTGAAATTTTGATTTTTTTAAAAAAAATGATGAATAGCCGTTCGGCTATATTATGCCGAACGGTAGGGGCTATAGCCCATGTTCAAAAATGATGAAAAACGAGGTTAAAAAAAAAATCAAAATTTCAAAAAACGATGGGCTATAACCCATGTTTTTTGAAATTTTGAATTTTTTTTAAATCCTCAAAAATGATGAAAAACTGCGTGCTATACTATGCCGAACGGTAGGGGCTATAGCCCATGTTCAAAAATGATGAAAAACTAGGTTAAATTCTTTTTTCAAAATTTCAAAAAACGATGGGTTATAACCCATGTTTTTTTGAAATTTAGAATTTTTTTCAAATCCTCAAAAATGATGAAAAACGGCGTGCTATAGTATGCCCTACGGTAGGGGCTATAGCCCATGTTCAAAAATGATGAAAAATTAGGTTAAAATGTTTTTCAAAATTTCAAAAAACGATGGGCTATAACCCATGTTTTTTGAAATTTTGATTTTTTTTCAAATCCTCAAAATGATGAAAAACGGCGTGCTATACTATGCCGAACGGTAGGGGGCTATAGCCCATGTTCAAAAATGATGAAAAACTAGGTTAAATTCTTTTTTCAAAATTTCAAAAAACGATGGGTTATAACCCATGTTTTTTGAAATTTTGAATTTTTTTCAAATCCTCAAAAATGATGAAAAACGGCGTGCTATAGTATGCCGAACGGTAGGGGCTATAGCCCATGTTCAAAAATGATGAAAAACGAGGTTAAAAAAAAGAATTCAAAATTTCAAAAAACGATGGGCTATAACCCATGTTTTTTGAAATTTTGAATTTTTTCAAATCCTCAAAAATGATGAAAAACGGCGTGCTATAGTATGCCCTACGGTAGGGGCTATAGCCCATGTTCAAAAATGATGAAAAATTAGGTTAAAATGTATTTCAAAATTTCAAAAAACGATGGGCTATAACCCATGTTTTTTGAAATTTTGAATTTTTTTCAAATCCTCAAAAATGATGAAAAACGGCGTGCTATAGTATGCCGAACGGTAGGGGCTATAGCCCATGTTCAAAAATGATGAAAAACGAGGTTAATTTTTTTTTTCAAAATTTCAAAAAACGATGGGCTATAACCCATGTTTTTTGAAAATTTGAATTTTTTTTAAATCCTCAAAAATGATGAAAAACAGCGTGCTATAGTATGCCCTACGGTAGGGGCTATAGCCCATGTTCAAAAATGATGAAAAATTAGGTTAAAATGTTTTTCAAAATTTCAAAAAACGATGGGCTATAACCCATGTTTTTTGAAATTTTGAATTTTTTTCAAATCCTCAAAAATGATGAAAAACGGCGTGCTATAGTATGCCGAACGGTAGGGGCTATAGCCCATGTTCAAAAATGATGAAAAACGAGGTTAATTTTTTTTTTCAAATTTTCAAAAAACGATGGGCTATAAACCCATGTTTTTTTGAAATTTTGAATTTTTTTCAAATCCTCAAAAATGATGAAAAACGGCGTGCTATAGTATGCCGAACGGTAGGGGCTATAGCCCATGTTCAAAAATGATGAAAAACGAGGTTATTTTTTTTTTTCAAAATTTCAAAAAACGATGGGCTATAACCCATGTTTTTTGAAAATTTGAATTTTTTTTAAATCCTCAAAAATGATGAAAAACAGCGTGCTATAGTATGCCCTACGGTAGGGGCTATAGCCCATGTTCAAAAATGATGAAAAATTAGGTTAAAATGTTTTTCAAAATTTCAAAAAACGATGGGTTATAACCCATGTTTTTGAAATTTTGAATTTTTTCAAATCCTCAAAAATGATGAAAACGGCGTGCTATAGTATGCCCTACGGTAGGGGCTATAGCCCATGTTCAAAAATGATGAAAAACGAGGTTAATTTTTTTTTTCAAAATTTCAAAAAACGATGGGCTATAACCCATGTTTTTTGAAAATTTGATTTTTAAATCCTCAAAAATGATGAAAAACAGCGTGCTATAGTATGCCCTACGGTAGGGGCTATAGCCCATGTTCAAAAATGATGAAAAATTAGGTTAAAATGTTTTTCAAAATTTCAAAAAACGATGGGCTATAACCCATGTTTTTTGAAATTTTGAATTTTTTTCAAATCCTCAAAAATGATGAAAAACGGCGTGCTATAGTATGCCGAACGGTAGGGGCTATAGCCCATGTTCAAAAATGTTGAAAAAATTAGGTTAAAATGTATTTCAAAATTTCAAAAAACTATGGGCTATAACCCATGTTTTTTGAAATTTTGAATTTTTTTCAAATCCTCAAAAATGATGAAAAACGGCGTGCTATAGTATGCCGAACGGTAGGGGCTATAGCCCATGTTCAAAAATGATGAAAAACGAGGTTAATTTTTTTTTTCTAATTTTCAAAAAACGATGGGCTATAACCCATGTTTTTTGAAATTTTGAATTTTTTTAAATCCTCAAAAATGATGAAAAACGGCGTGCTATACTATGCCGAACGGTAGGGGCTATAGCCCATGTTCAAAAATGATGAAAAACTAGGTTAAATTCTTTTTTCAAAATTTCAAAAAACGATGGGTTATAACCCATGTTTTTTGAAATTTTGAATTTTTTTCAAATCCTCAAAAATGATGAAAAACGGCGTGCTATAGTATGCCCTACGGTAGGGGCTATAGCCCATGTTCAAAAATGATGAAAAATTAGGTTAAAATGTATTTCAAAATTTCAAAAAACGATGGGCTATAACCCATGTTTTTTGAAATTTTGAATTTTTTTCAAATCCTCAAAAATGATGAAAAACGGCGTGCTATAGTATGCCGAACGGTAGGGGCTATAGCCCATGTTCAAAAATGATGAAAAACGAGGTTAATTTTTTTTTTCAAAATTTCAAAAAACGATGGGCTATAACCCATGTTTTTTGAAATTTTGATTTTTTTTTAAATCCTCAAAAATGATGAAAAACGGCGTGCTATAGTATGCCCTACGGTAGGGGCTATAGCCCATGTTCAAAAATGATGAAAAATTAGGTTAAAATGTTTTTCAAAATTTCAAAAAACGATGGGCTATAACCCATGTTTTTTGAAATTTTGATTTTTTTTCAAATCCTCAAAAATGATGAAAAACGGCGTGCTATAGTATGCCGAACGGTAGGGGCTATAGCCCATGTTCAAAAATGATGAAAAACGAGGTAAAAAAAAAAAATCCAATTTTCAAAAAACGATGGGCTATAACCCATGTTTTTTGAAATTTTGAATTTTTTTTAAATCCTCAAAAATGATGAAAAACGGCGTGCCATACTATGCCGAACGGTAGGGGCTATAGCCCATGTTCAAAAATGATGAAAAACTAGGTTAAATTCTTTTTTCAAAATTTCAAAAAACGATGGGTTATAACCCATGTTTTTTGAAATTTTGAATTTTTTTCAAATCCTCAAAAATGATGAAAAACGGCGTGCTATAGTATGCCCTACGGTAGGGGCTATAGCCCATGTTCAAAAATGATGAAAAATTAGGTTAAAATGTTTTTCAAAATTTCAAAAAACGATGGGCTATAACCCATGTTTTTTGAAATGTTGAAATTTTTTCAAATCCTCAAAAATGATGAAAAACGGCGTGCTATAGTATGCCGAACGGTAGGGGCTATAGCCCATGTTCAAAAATGATGAAAAACGAGGTTAATTTTTTTTTTCAAAATTTCAAAAAACGATGGGCTATAACCCATGTTTTTTTGAAATTTTGATATTTTTTTTAATCCTCAAAAATGATGAAAAACGGCGTGCTATAGTATGCCCTACGGTAGGGGCTATAGCCCATGTTCAAAAATGATGAAAAATTAGGTTAAAATGTTTTTCAAAATTTCAAAAAACGATGGGCTATAACCCATGTTTTTTGAAATTTTGAATTTTTTTCAAATCCTCAAAAATGATGAAAAACGGCGTGCTATAGTATGCCGAACGGTAGGGGCTATAGCCCATGTTCAAAAATGATGAAAAACGAGGTTAAAAAGAAAATTCAAAATTTCAAAAAACGATGGGCTATAACCCATGTTTTTTGAAATTTTGAATTTTTTTCAAATCCTCAAAAATGATGAAAAACGGCGTGCTATAGTATGCCCTACGGTAGGGGCTATAGCCCATGTTCAAAAATGATGAAAAATTAGGTTAAAATGTTTTTCAAAATTTCAAAAAACGATGGGTTATAACCCATGTTTTTTGAAATTTTTAATTTTTTTCAAATCCTCAAAAATGATGAAAAACGGCGTGCTATAGTATGCCCTACGGTAGGGGCTATAGCCCATGTTCAAAAATGATGAAAAATTAGGTTAAAATGTTTTTCAAAATTTCAAAAAACGATGGGCTATAACCCATGTTTTTTGAAATTTTGAATTTTTTTCAAATCCTCAAAAATGATGAAAAACGGCGTGCTATAGTATGCCGAACGGTAGGGGCTATAGCCCATGTTCAAAAATGATGAAAAACGAGGTTAAATTTATTTTTCAAAATTTCAAAAAACGATGGGCTATAACCCATGTGTTTGGAATTTTGATTTTTTTTTTTAATCCTCAAAAATGATGAAAAACGGCGTGCTATAGTATGCCCTACGGTAGGGGCTATAGCCCATGTTCAAAAATGATGAAAAATTAGGTTAAAATGTTTTTCAAAATTTCAAAAAACGATGGGCTATAACCCATGTTTTTTGAAATTTTGAATTTTTTTCAAATCCTCAAAAATGATGAAAAACGGCGTGCTATAGTATGCCGAACGGTAGGGGCTATAGCCCATGTTCAAAAATGATGAAAAACGAGGTTAAAAAAAAAATTCAAAATTTCAAAAAACGATGGGCTATAACCCATGTTTTTTGAAATTTTGATTTTTTTTTTAAATCCTCAAAAATGATGAAAAACGGCGTGCTATACTATGCCGAACGGTAGGGGCTATAGCCCATGTTCAAAAATGATGAAAAACTAGGTTAAATTCTTTTTTCAAAATTTCAAAAAACGATGGGTTATAACCCATGTTTTTTGAAATTTTGAATTTTTTTCAAATCCTCAAAAATGATGAAAAACTGCGTGCTATAGTATGCCCTACGGTAGGGGCTATAGCCCATGTTCAAAAATGATGAAAAACGAGGTTAAATTCTTTTTTCAAAATTTCAAAAAACGATGGGCTATAACCCATGTTTTTTGAAATTTTGAATTTTTTTCAAATCCTCAAAAATGATGAAAAACGGCGTGCTATAGTATGCCGAACGGTAGGGGCTATAGCCCATGTTCAAAAATGATGAAAAACGAGGTTAATTTTTTTTTTCAAAATTTAAAAAAACGATGGGCTATAACCCATGTTTTTTGAAATTTTGATTTTTTTTAAAATCCTCAAAAATGATGAAAAACGGCGTGCTATACTATGCCGAACGGTAGGGGCTATAGCCCATGTTCAAAAATGATGAAAAACTAGGTTAAATTCTTTTTTCAAAATTTCAAAAAACGATGGGTTATAACCCATGTTTTTTGAAATTTTGATTTTTTTTCAAATCCTCAAAAATGATGAAAAACGGCGTGCTATAGTATGCCCTACGGTAGGGGCTATAGCCCATGTTCAAAAATGATGAAAAACGAGGTTAAATTCTTTTTTCAAAATTTCAAAAAACGATGGGCTATAACCCATGTTTTTTGAAATTTTGAATTTTTTTTAAATCCTCAAAAATGATGAAAAACGGCGTGCTATACTATGCCGAACGGTAGGGGCTATAGCCCATGTTCAAAAATGATGAAAAACTAGGTTAAATTCTTTTTTCAAAATTTCAAAAAACGATGGGTTATAACCCATGTTTTTTGAAATTTTGAATTTTTTTCAAATCCTCAAAAATGATGAAAAACGGCGTGCTATAGTATGCCCTACGGTAGGGGCTATAGCCCATGTTCAAAAATGATGAAAAACGAGGTTAAATTCTTTTTTCAAAATTTCAAAAAACGATGGGCTATAACCCATGTTTTTTGAAATTTTGAAATTTTTTCAAATCCTCAAAAATGATGAAAAACGGCATGCTATAGTATGCCGAACGGTAGGGGCTATAGCCCATGTTCAAAAATGATGAAAAACGAGGTTAAAAAAAAAATACAAAATTTCAAAAAACGATGGGCTATAACCCATGTTTTTTGAAATTTTGAAATTTTTTTAAATCCTCAAAAATGATGAAAAACGGCGTGCTATACTATGCCGAACGGTAGGGGCTATAGCCCATGTTCAAAAATGATGAAAAACTAGGTTAAATTCTTTTTTCAAAATTTCAAAAAACGATGGGTTATAACCCATGTTTTTTGAAATTTTGAATTTTTTTCAAATCCTCAAAAATGATGAAAAACGGCGTGCTATAGTATGCCCTACGGTAGGGGCTATAGCCCATGTTCAAAAATGATGAAAAACGAGGTTAAATTCTTTTTTCAAAATTTCAAAAAACGATGGGCTATAACCCATGTTTTTTGAAATTTTGATTTTTTTTTAAATCCTCAAAAATGATGAAAAACGGCGTGCTATAGTATGCCCTACGGTAGGGGCTATAGCCCATGTTCAAAAATGATGAAAAATTTGGTTAAAATGTTTTTCAAATTTTCAAAAAACGATGGGCTATAACCCATGTTTTTTTTTATTTTGATTTTTTTTCAAATCCTCAAAAATGATGAAAAACGGCGTGCTATAGTATGCCGAACGGTAGGGGCTATAGCCCATGTTCAAAAATGATGAAAAATTTGGTTAAAATGTTTTTCAAAATTTCAAAAAACGATGGGCTATAACCCATGTTTTTTGAAATTTTGAATTTTTTTCAAATCCTCAAAAATGATGAAAAACGGCGTGCTATAGTATGCCGAACGGTAGGGGCTATAGCCCATGTTCAAAAATGATGAAAAACGAGGTTTAATTTTTTTTTCAAAATTTCAAAAAACGATGGGCTATAACCCATGTTTTTTGAAATTTTGATTTTTTTTTTTAATCCTCAAAAATGATGAAAAACGGCGTGCTATAGTATGCCCTACGGTAGGGGCTATAGCCCATGTTCAAAAATGATGAAAAATTAGGTTAAAATGTTTTTCAAATTTTCAAAAAACGATGGGCTATAACCCATGTTTTTTTAAATTTTGATTTTTTTTCAAATCCTCAAAAATGATGAAAAACGGCGTGCTATAGTATGCCGAACGGTAGGGGCTATAGCCCATGTTCAAAAATGATGAAAAACTAGGTTAAATTCTTTTTTCAAAATTTCAAAAAACGATGGGTTATAACCCATGTTTTTTGAAATTTTGAATTTTTTTCAAATCCTCAAAAATGATGAAAAATGGCGTGCTATAGTATGCCCTACGGTAGGGGCTATAGCCCATGTTCAAAAATGATGAAAAATTAGGTTAAAATGTTTTTCAAAATTTCAAAAAACGATGGGCTATAACCCATGTTTTTTGAAATTTTTAATTTTTTTCAAATCCTCAAAAATGATGAAAAACGGCGTGCTATAGTATGCCGAACGGTAGGGGCTATAGCCCATGTTCAAAAATGATGAAAAACGAGGTTAAAATGTTTTTCAAATTTTCAAAAAACGATGGGCTATAACCCATGTTTTTTGAAATTTTGAAATTTTTTCA
The DNA here is from genome assembly GCF_964188405.1 of Protomyctophum parallelum. Taxonomy (NCBI): domain Eukaryota; kingdom Metazoa; phylum Chordata; class Actinopteri; order Myctophiformes; family Myctophidae; genus Protomyctophum; species Protomyctophum parallelum. The sequence goes on from NC_139714.1 coordinate 7,263,370, forward strand.
AATCCTCAAAAATGATGAAAAACGGCGTGCTATATAGTATGCCGAACGGTAGGGGCTATAGCCCATGTTCAAAAATGATGAAAAACGAGGTTAAATTTCTTTTTCAAAATTTCAAAAAACGATGGGCTATAACCCATGTTTTTTGAAATTTTGATTTTTTTTTAAATCCTCAAAAATGATGAAAAACGGCGTGCTATAGTATGCCCTACGGTAGGGGCTATAGCCCATGTTCAAAAATGATGAAAAATTAGGTTAAAATGTTTTTAAAATTTTCAAAAAACGATGGGCTATAACCCATGTTTTTTGAAATTTTGAATTTTTTTCAAATCCTCAAAAATGATGAAAAACGGCGTGCTATAGTATGCCGAACGGTAGGGGCTATAGCCCATGTTCAAAAATGATGAAAAACGAGGTTAATTTTTTTTTTCAAAATTTCAAAAAACGATGGGCTATAACCCATGTTTTTTGAAATTTTGATTTTTTTTTTAAATCCTCAAAAATGATGAAAAACGGCGTGCTATAGTATGCCCTACGGTAGGGGCTATAGCCCATGTTCAAAAATGATGAAAAATTAGGTTAAAATGTTTTTCAAATTTTCAAAAAACGATGGGCTATAACCCATGTTTTTTTAAATTTTGATTTTTTTTCAAATCCTCAAAAATGATGAAAAACGGCGTGCTATAGTATGCCGAACGGTAGGGGCTATAGCCCATGTTCAAAAATGATGAAAAACTAGGTTAAATTCTTTTTTCAAAATTTCAAAAAACGATGGGTTATAACCCATGTTTTTTGAAATTTTGAATTTTTTTCAAATCCTCAAAAATGATGAAAAATGGCGTGCTATAGTATGCCCTACGGTAGGGGCTATAGCCCATGTTCAAAAATGATGAAAAATTAGGTTAAAATGTTTTTCAAAATTTCAAAAAACGATGGGCTATAACCCATGTTTTTTGAAATTTTGAATTTTTTTCAAATCCTCAAAAATGATGAAAAACGGCGTGCTATAGTATGCCGAACGGTAGGGGCTATAGCCCATGTTCAAAAATGATGAAAAACGAGGTTAATTTTTTTTTTCAAAATTTCAAAAAACGATGGGCTATAACCCATGTTTTTTGAAATTTTGATTTTTTTTTTAATCCTCAAAAATGATGAAAAACGGCGTGCTATAGTATGCCCTACGGTAGGGGCTATAGCCCATGTTCAAAAATGATGAAAAATTAGGTTAAAATGTTTTTCAAAATTTCAAAAAACGATGGGCTATAACCCATGTTTTTTGAAATTTTAAATTTTTTTCAAATCCTCAAAAATGATGAAAAACGGCGTGCTATAGTATGCCGAACGGTAGGGGCTATAGCCCATGTTCAAAAATGATGAAAAACGAGGTTAAAATTCTTTTTTCAAAATTTCAAAAAACGATGGGTTATAACCCATGTTTTTTGAAATTTTGAATTTTTTTCAAATCCTCAAAAATGATGAAAAACGGCGTGCTATAGTATGCCCTACGGTAGGGGCTATAGCCCATGTTCAAAAATGATGAAAAATTAGGTTAAAATGTTTTTCAAAATTTCAAAAAACGATGGGCTATAACCCATGTTTTTTGAAATTTTGAATTTTTTTCAAATCCTCAAAAATGATGAAAAACGGCGTGCTATAGTATGCCGAACGGTAGGGGCTATAGCCCATGTTCAAAAATGATGAAAAACGAGGTTATTTTTTTTTTTCAAAATTTCAAAAAACGATGGGCTATAACCCATGTTTTTTGATTTTTTTTTTTTTTTTTAATCCTCAAAAATGATGAAAAACGGCGTGCTATAGTATGCCCTACGGTAGGGGCTATAGCCCATGTTCAAAAATGATGAAAAATTAGGTTAAAATGTTTTTCAAAATTTCAAAAAACGATGGGCTATAACCCATGTTTTTTTAAATTTTGAATTTTTTTCAAATCCTCAAAAATGATGAAAAACGGCGTGCTATAGTATGCCGAACGGTAGGGGCTATAGCCCATGTTCAAAAATGATGAAAAACGAGGTTAAAAAAAAAAATCAAAATTTCAAAAAACGATGGGCTATAACCCATGTTTTTTGAAATTTTGATTTTTTTTTTAAATCCTCAAAAATGATGAAAAACGGCGTGCTATACTATGCCGAACGGTAGGGGCTATAGCCCATGTTCAAAAATGATGAAAAACTAGGTAAAATTCTTTTTTCAAAATTTCAAAAAACGATGGGTTATAACCCATGTTTTTTGAAATTTTGAATTTTTTTCAAATCCTCAAAAATGATGAAAAACGGCGTGCTATAGTATGCCCTACGGTAGGGGCTATAGCCCATGTTCAAAAATGATGAAAAATTAGGTTAAAATGTTTTTCAAAATTTCAAAAAACGATGGGCTATAACCCATGTTTTTTGAAATTTTGAATTTTTTTCAAATCCTCAAAAATGATGAAAAACGGCGTGCTATAGTATGCCGAACGGTAGGGGCTATAGCCCATGTTCAAAAATGATGAAAAACGAGGTTAATTTTTTTTTCAAAATTTCAAAAAACGATGGGCTATAACCCATGTTTTTTGAAATTTTGAATTTTTTTCAAATCCTCAAAAATGATGAAAAACGGCGTGCTATAGTATGCCGAACGGTAGGGGCTATAGCCCATGTTCAAAAATGATGAAAAACGAGGTTAATTTTTTTTTTCAAAATTTCAAAAAACGATGGGCTATAACCCATGTTTTTTGATTTTTTTTTTTTTTTTTAAATCCTCAAAAATGATGAAAAACGGCGTGCTATAGTATGCCCTACGGTAGGGGCTATAGCCCATGTTCAAAAATGATGAAAAATTAGGTTAAAATGTTTTTCAAAATTTCAAAAAACGATGGGCTATAACCCATGTTTTTTTAAATTTTGAATTTTTTTCAAATCCTCAAAAATTATGAAAAACGGCGTGCTATAGTATGCCGAACGGTAGGGGCTATAGCCCATGTTCAAAAATGATGAAAAACGAGGTTAAAAAAAAAAATCAAAATTTCAAAAAACGATGGGCTATAACCCATGTTTTTTGAAATTTTGATTTTTTTTTTAAATCCTCAAAAATGATGAAAAACGGCGTGCTATACTATGCCGAACGGTAGGGGCTATAGCCCATGTTCAAAAATGATGAAAAACTAGGTAAAATTCTTTTTTCAAAATTTCAAAAAACGATGGGTTATAACCCATGTTTTTTGAAATTTTGAATTTTTTTCAAATCCTCAAAAATGATGAAAAACGGCGTGCTATAGTATGCCCTACGGTAGGGGCTATAGCCCATGTTCAAAAATGATGAAAAATTAGGTTAAAATGTTTTTCAAAATTTCAAAAAACGATGGGCTATAACCCATGTTTTTTGAAATTTTGAATTTTTTTCAAATCCTCAAAAATGATGAAAAACGGCGTGCTATAGTATGCCGAACGGTAGGGGCTATAGCCCATGTTCAAAAATGATGAAAAACGAGGTTAATTATTTTTTCAAAATTTCAAAAAACGATGGGCTATAACCCATGTTTTTTTTTTTTTTTTTTTTTTTTTTAATCCTCAAAAATGATGAAAAACGGCGTGCTATAGTATGCCCTACGGTAGGGGCTATAGCCCATGTTCAAAAATGATGAAAAATTAGGTTAAAATGTTTTTCAAAATTTCAAAAAACGATGGGCTATAACCCATGTTTTTTTAAATTTTGAATTTTTTTCAAATCCTCAAAAATGATGAAAAACGGCGTGCTATAGTATGCCGAACGGTAGGGGCTATAGCCCATGTTCAAAAATGATGAAAAACTAGGTTAAATTCTTTTTTCAAAATTTCAAAAAACGATGGGTTATAACCCATGTTTTTTTAAATTTTGAAATTTTTTCAAATCCTCAAAAATGATGAAAAACGGCGTGCTATAGTATGCCCTACGGTAGGGGCTATAGCCCATGTTCAAAAATGATGAAAAACGAGGTTAAATTATTTTTTCAAAATTTCAAAAAACGATGGGCTATAACCCATGTTTTTTGAAATTTAGAATTTTTTTCAAATCCTCAAAAATGATGAAAAACGGCGTGCTATAGTATGCCGAACGGTAGGGGCTATAGCCCATGTTCAAAAATGATGAAAAATTAGGTTAAAATGTTTTTCAAATTTTCAAAAAACGATGGGCTATAACCCATGTTTTTTGAAATTTTGAATTTTTTTCAAATCCTCAAAAATGATGAAAAACGGCGTGCTATAGTATGCCGAACGGTAGGGGCTATAGCCCATGTTCAAAAATGATGAAAAACGAGGTTAAAAAAAAAATTCAAAATTTCAAAAAACGATGGGCTATAACCCATGTTTTTTGAAATTTTGAATTTTTTTTAAATCCTCAAAAATGATGAAAAACGGCGTGCTATACTATGCCGAACGGTAGGGGCTATAGCCCATGTTCAAAAATGATGAAAAACTAGGTTAAATTCTTTTTTCAAAATTTCAAAAAACGATGGGTTATAACCCATGTTTTTTGAAATTTTGAATTTTTTTCAAATCCTCAAAAATGATGAAAAACGGCGTGCTATAGTATGCTCTACGGTAGGGGCTATAGCCCATGTTCAAAAATGATGAAAAACGATGTTAAATTATTTTTTCAAAATTTCAAAAAACGATGGGCTATAACCCATGTTTTTTGAAATTTTGAATTTTTTTCAAATCCTCAAAAATGATGAAAAACGGCGTGCTATAGTATGCCGAACGGTAGGGGCTATAGCCCATGTTCAAAAATGATGAAAAACGAGGTTAAAAAAAAAATTCAAAATTTCAAAAAACGATGGGCTATAACCCATGTTTTTTGAAATTTTGATTTTTTTTTAAATCCTCAAAAATGATGAAAAACGGCGTGCTATACTATGCCGAACGGTAGGGGCTATAGCCCATGTTCAAAAATGATGAAAAACTAGGTTAAATTCTTTTTTCAAAATTTCAAAAAACGATGGGTTATAACCCATGTTTTTTGAAATTTAGAATTTTTTTCAAATCCTCAAAAATGATGAAAAACGGCGTGCTATAGTATGCCCTACGGTAGGGGCTATAGCCCATGTTCAAAAAGGATGAAAAATTAGGTTAAAATGTTTTTCAAAATTTCAAAAAACGATGGGCTATAACCCATGTTTTTTGAAATTTTGATTTTTTTTCAAATCCTCAAAAATGATGAAAAACGGCGTGCTATAGTATGCCGAACGGTAGGGGCTATAGCCCATGTTCAAAAATGATGAAAAACGAGGTTAAAAAAAAAAATCAAAATTTCAAAAAACGATGGGCTATAACCCATGTTTTTTGAAATTTTGAAATTTTTTTAAATCCTCAAAAATGATGAAAAACGGCGTGCTATACTATGCCGAACGGTAGGGGCTATAGCCCATGTTCAAAAATGATGAAAAACTAGGTTAAATTCTTTTTTCAAAATTTCAAAAAACGATGGGTTATAACCCATGTTTTTTGAAATTTTGAATTTTTTTCAAATCCTCAAAAATGATGAAAAACGGCGTGCTATAGTATGCCGAACGGTAGGGGCTATAGCCCATGTTCAAAAATGATGAAAAACGAGGTTAATTTTTTTTTTCAAAATTTCAAAAAACGATGGGCTATAACCCATGTTTTTTGAAATTTTGATTTTTTTTTTAAATCCTCAAAAATGATGAAAAACGGCGTGCTATACTATGCCGAACGGTAGGGGCTATAGCCCATGTTCAAAAATGATGAAAAACTAGGTAAAATTATTTTTTCAAAATTTCAAAAAACGATGGGTTATAACCCATGTTTTTTGAAATTTTGAATTTTTTTCAAATCCTCAAAAATGATGAAAAACGGCGTGCTATAGTATGCCCTACGGTAGGGGCTATAGCCCATGTTCAAAAATGATGAAAAATTAGGTTAAAATGTTTTTCAAAATTTCAAAAAACGATGGGCTATAACCCATGTTTTTTGAAATTTTGAATTTTTTTCAAATCCTCAAAAATGATGAAAAACGGCGTGCTATAGTATGCCGAACGGTAGGGGCTATAGCCCATGTTCAAAAATGATGAAAAACGAGGTTAATTTTTTTTTTCAAAATTTCAAAAAACGATGGGCTATAACCCATGTTTTTAGATTTTTTTTTTTTTTTTTTAATCCTCAAAAATGATGAAAAACGGCGTGCTATAGTATGCCCTACGGTAGGGGCTATAGCCCATGTTCAAAAATGATGAAAAATTAGGTTAAAATGTTTTTCAAAATTTCAAAAAACGATGGGCTATAACCCATGTTTTTTTTAATTTTGAATTTTTTTCAAATCCTCAAAAATGATGAAAAACGGCGTGCTATAGTATGCCGAACGGTAGGGGCTATAGCCCATGTTCAAAAATGATGAAAAACGAGGTTAAAAAAAAAAATCAAAATTTCAAAAAACGATGGGCTATAACCCATGTTTTTTGAAATTTTGATTTTTTTTTAAATCCTCAAAAATGATGAAAAACGGCGTGCTATACTATGCCGAACGGTAGGGGCTATAGCCCATGTTCAAAAATGATGAAAAACTAGGTTAAATTCTTTTTTCAAAATTTCAAAAAACGATGGGTTATAACCCATGTTTTTTGAAATTTTGAAATTTTTTCAAATCCTCAAAAATGATGAAAAACGGCGTGCTATACTATGCCGAACGGTAGGGGCTATAGCCCATGTTCAAAAATGATGAAAAACTAGGTTAAATTCTTTTTTCAAAATTTCAAAAAACGATGGGTTATAACCCATGTTTTTTGAAATTTTGAATTTTTTTCAAATCCTCAAAAATGATGAAAAACGGCGTGCTATAGTATGCCGAACGGTAGGGGCTATAGCCCATGTTCAAAAATGATGAAAAACGAGGTTAAAAAAAAAAATCAAAATTTCAAAAAACGATGGGCTATAACCCATGTTTTTTGAAATTTTGATTTTTTTTTTAAATCCTCAAAAATGATGAAAAACGGCGTGCTATACTATGCCGAACGGTAGGGGCTATAGCCCATGTTCAAAAATGATGAAAAACTAGGTAAAATTCTTTTTTCAAAATTTCAAAAAACGATGGGTTATAACCCATGTTTTTTGAAATTTTGAATTTTTTTCAAATCCTCAAAAATGATGAAAAACGGCGTGCTATAGTATGCCCTACGGTAGGGGCTATAGCCCATGTTCAAAAATGATGAAAAACTAGGTTAAATTCTTTTTTCAAAATTTCAAAAAACGATGGGTTATAACCCATGTTTTTTGAAATTTTGAAATTTTTTCAAATCCTCAAAAATGATGAAAAACGGCGTGCTATACTATGCCGAACGGTAGGGGCTATAGCCCATGTTCAAAAATGATGAAAAACTAGGTTAAATTCTTTTTTCAAAATTTCAAAAAACGATGGGTTATAACCCATGTTTTTTGAAATTTTGAATTTTTTTCAAATCCTCAAAAATGATGAAAAACGGCGTGCTATAGTATGCCGAACGGTAGGGGCTATAGCCCATGTTCAAAAATGATGAAAAATTAGGTTAAAATGTTTTTCAAAATTTCAAAAAACGATGGGCTATAACCCATGTTTTTTGAAATTTTGAATTTTTTTCAAATCCTCAAAAATGATGAAAAACGGCGTGCTATAGTATGCCGAACGGTAGGGGCTATAGCCCATGTTCAAAAATGATGAAAAACGAGGTTAATTTTTTTTTTCAAAATTTCAAAAAACGATGGGCTATAACCCATGTTTTTTGATTTTTTTTTTTTTTTTTTAATCCTCAAAAATGATGAAAAACGGCGTGCTATAGTATGCCCTACGGTAGGGGCTATAGCCCATGTTCAAAAATGATGAAAAATTAGGTTAAAATGTTTTTCAAAATTTCAAAAAACTATGGGCTATAACCCATGTTTTTTTAAATTTTGAATTTTTTTCAAATCCTCAAAAATGATGAAAAACGGCGTGCTATAGTATGCCGAACGGTAGGGGCTATAGCCCATGTTCAAAAATGATGAAAAACGAGGTTAAAAAAAAAATCAAAATTTCAAAAAACGATGGGCTATAACCCATGTTTTTTGAAATTTTGATTTTTTTTAAAATCCTCAAAAATTATGAAAAACGGCGTGCTATACTATGCCGAACGGTAGGGGCTATAGCCCATGTTCAAAAATGATGAAAAACTAGGTTAAATTCTTTTTTCAAAATTTCAAAAAACGATGGGTTATAACCCATGTTTTTTGAAATTTTGAATTTTTTTCAAATCCTCAAAAATGATGAAAAACGGCGTGCTATAGTATGCCCTACGGTAGGGGCTATAGCCCATGTTCAAAAATGATGAAAAACGAGGTTAAATTATTTTTTCAAAATTTCAAAAAACGATGGGCTATAACCCATGTTTTTTGAAATTTAGAATTTTTTTCAAATCCTCAAAAATGATGAAAAACGGCGTGCTATAGTATGCCGAACGGTAGGGGCTATAGCCCATGTTCAAAAATGATGAAAAATTAGGTTAAAATGTTTTTCAAAATTTCAAAAAACGATGGGCTATAACCCATGTTTTTTGAAATTTTGAATTTTTTTCAAATCCTCAAAAATGATGAAAAACGGCGTGCTATAGTATGCCAAACGGTAGGGGCTATAGCCCATGTTCAAAAATGATGAAAAACGAGGTTAAAAAAAAAATTCAAAATTTCAAAAAACGATGGGCTATAACCCATGTTTTTTGAAATTTTGAATTTTTTTTAAATCCTCAAAAATGATGAAAAACGGCGTGCTATAGTATGCCCTACGGTAGGGGCTATAGCCCATGTTCAAAAATGATGAAAAACGAGGTTAAATTATTTTTTCAAAATTTCAAAAAACGATGGGCTATAACCCATGTTTTTTGAAATTTAGAATTTTTTTCAAATCCTCAAAAATGATGAAAAACGGCGTGCTATAGTATGCCGAACGGTAGGGGCTATAGCCCATGTTCAAAAATGATGAAAAATTAGGTTAAAATGTTTTTCAAAATTTCAAAAAACGATGGGCTATAACCCATGTTTTTTGAAATTTTGAATTTTTTTTAAATCCTCAAAAATGATGAAAAACGGCGTGCTATACTATGCCGAACGGTAGGGGCTATAGCCCATGTTCAAAAATGATGAAAAACTAGGTTAAATTCTTTTTTCAAAATTTCAAAAAACGATGGGTTATAACCCATGTTTTTTGAAATTTTGAATTTTTTTCAAATCCTCAAAAATGATGAAAAACGGCGTGCTATAGTATGCCCTACGGTAGGGGCTATAGCCCATGTTCAAAAATGATGAAAAACGATGTTAAATTCTTTTTTCAAAATTTCAAAAAACGATGGGCTATAACCCATGTTTTTTGAAATTTTGAATTTTTTTCAAATCCTCAAAAATGATGAAAAACGGCGTGCTATAGTATGCCGAACGGTAGGGGCTATAGCCCATGTTCAAAAATGATGAAAAACGAGGTTAAAAAAAAAATTCAAAATTTCAAAAAACGATGGGCTATAACCCATGTTTTTTGAAATTTTGATTTTTTTTTAAATCCTCAAAAATGATGAAAAACGGCGTGCTATACTATGCCGAACGGTAGGGGCTATAGCCCATGTTCAAAAATGATGAAAAACTAGGTTAAATTCTTTTTTCAAAATTTCAAAAAACGATGGGTTATAACCCATGTTTTTTGAAATTTTGAATTTTTTTCAAATCCTCAAAAATGATGAAAAACGGCGTGCTATAGTATGCCCTACGGTAGGGGCTATAGCCCATGTTCAAAAAGGATGAAAAATTAGGTTAAAATGTTTTTCAAAATTTCAAAAAACGATGGGCTATAACCCATGTTTTTTGAAATTTTGAATTTTTTTCAAATCCTCAAAAATGATGAAAAACGGCGTGCTATAGTATGCCGAACGGTAGGGGCTATAGCCCATGTTCAAAAATGATGAAAAACGAGGTTAAAAAAAAAAATCAAAATTTCAAAAAACGATGGGCTATAACCCATGTTTTTTGAAATTTTGAATTTTTTTTAAATCCTCAAAAATGATGAAAAACGGCGTGCTATACTATGCCGAACGGTAGGGGCTATAGCCCATGTTCAAAAATGATGAAAAACTAGGTTAAATTCTTTTTTCAAAATTTCAAAAAACGATGGGTTATAACCCATGTTTTTTGAAATTTTGAAATTTTTTCAAATCCTCAAAAATGATGAAAAACGGCGTGCTATAGTATGCCCTACGGTAGGGGCTATAGCCCATGTTCAAAAATGATGAAAAACGAGGTTAAATTATTTTTTCAAAATTTCAAAAAACGATGGGCTATAACCCATGTTTTTTGAAATTTAGAATTTTTTTCAAATCCTCAAAAATGATGAAAAACGGCGTGCTATAGTATGCCGAACGGTAGGGGCTATAGCCCATGTTCAAAAATGATGAAAAATTAGGTTAAAATGTTTTTCAAAATTTCAAAAAACGATGGGCTATAACCCATGTTTTTTGAAATTTTGAAATTTTTTCAAATCCTCAAAAATGATGAAAAACGGCGTGCTATAGTATGCCGAACGGTAGGGGCTATAGCCCATGTTCAAAAATGATGAAAAACGAGGTTAAAAAAAAATTTCAAAATTTCAAAAAACGATGGGCTATAACCCATGTTTTTTGAAATTTTGAATTTTTTTTAAATCCTCAAAAATGATGAAAAACGGCGTGCTATACTATGCCGAACGGTAGGGGCTATAGCCCATGTTCAAAAATTATGAAAAACTAGGTTAAATTCTTTTTTAAAAATTTCAAAAAACGATGGGTTATAACCCATGTTTTTTGAAATTTTGAATTTTTTTCAAATCCTCAAAAATGATGAAAAACGGCGTGCTATAGTATGCCCTACGGTAGGGGCTATAGCCCATGTTCAAAAATGATGAAAAACGATGTTAAATTCTTTTTTCAAAATTTCAAAAAACGATGGGCTATAACCCATGTTTTTTGAAATTTTGAATTTTTTTCAAATCCTCAAAAATGATGAAAAACGGCGTGCTATAGTATGCCGAACGGTAGGGGCTATAGCCCATGTTCAAAAATGATGAAAAACGAGGTTAAAAAAAAAATTCAAAATTTCAAAAAACGATGGGCTATAACCCATGTTTTTTGAAATTTAGATTTTTTTTTTAATCCTCAAAAATGATGAAAAACGGCGTGCTATACTATGCCGAACGGTAGGGGCTATAGCCCATGTTCAAAAATGATGAAAAACTAGGTTAAATTCTTTTTTCAAAATTTCAAAAAACGATGGGTTATAACCCATGTTTTTTGAAATTTTGAATTTTTTTCAAATCCTCAAAAATGATGAAAAACGGCGTGCTATAGTATGCCCTACGGTAGGGGCTATAGCCCATGTTCAAAAAGGATGAAAAATTAGGTTAAAATGTTTTTCAAAATTTCAAAAAACGATGGGCTATAACCCATGTTTTTTGAAATTTTGAATTTTTTTCAAATCCTCAAAAATGATGAAAAACGGCGTGCTATAGTATGCCGAACGGTAGGGGCTATAGCCCATGTTCAAAAATGATGAAAAACGAGGTTAATCTTTTTTTTCAAAATTTCAAAAAACGATGGGCTATAACCCATGTTTTTTGAAATTTTGAATTTTTTTGAAATCCTCAAAAATGATGAAAAACGGCGTGCTATACTATGCCGAACGGTAGGGGCTATAGCCCATGTTCAAAAATGATGAAAAACTAGGTTAAATTCTTTTTTCAAAATTTCAAAAAACGATGGGTTATAACCCATGTTTTTTGAAATTTTGAATTTTTTTCAAATCCTCAAAAATGATGAAAAACGGCGTGCTATAGTATGCCCTACGGTAGGGGCTATAGCCCATGTTCAAAAATGATGAAAAATTAGGTTAAAATGTTTTTCAAAATTTCAAAAACGATGGGCTATAACCCATGTTTTTTGAAATTTTGAATTTTTTTTAAATCCTCAAAAATGATGAAAAACGGCGTGCTATAGTATGCCCTACGGTAGGGGCTATAGCCCATGTTCAAAAATGATGAAAAATTAGGTTAAAATGTTTTTCAATTCTTTTTTTTAAATCCTCAAAAATGATGAAAAACGGCGTGCTATACTATGCCGAACGGTAGGGGCTATAGCCCATGTTCAAAAATTATGAAAAACTAGGTTAAATTCTTTTTTCAAAATTTCAAAAAACGATGGGTTATAACCCATGTTTTTTGAAATTTTGAATTTTTTTCAAATCCTCAAAAATGATGAAAAACGGCGTGCTATAGTATGCCGAACGGTAGGGGCTATAGCCCATGTTCAAAAATGATGAAAAACGAGGTTAAAAAAAAATTCAAAATTTCAAAAAACGATGGGCTATAACCCATGTTTTTTGAATTTTTTTTTTTTTTTTAATCCTCAAAAATGATGAAAAACGGCGTGCTATACTATGCCGAACGGTAGGGGCTATAGCCCATGTTCAAAAATGATGAAAAACTAGGTTAAATTCTTTTTTCAAAATTTCAAAAAACGATGGGTTATAACCCATGTTTTTTGAAATTTTGAATTTTTTTCAAATCCTCAAAAATGATGAAAAACGGCGTGCTATAGTATGCCGAACGGTAGGGGCTATAGCCCATGTTCAAAAATGATGAAAAACGAGGTTAAATTCTTTTTTCAAAATTTCAAAAAACGATGGGCTATAACCCATGTTTTTTGAAATTTTGAATTTTTTTAAATCCTCAAAAATGATGAAAAACGGCGTGCTATAGTATGCCGAACGGTAGGGGCTATAGCCCATGTTCAAAAATGATGAAAAACGAGGTTAAAAAAAAAATTCAAAATTTCAAAAAACGATGGGCTATAACCCATGTTTTTTGAATTTTTGAATTTTTTTTAAATCCTCAAAAATGATGAAAAACGGCGTGCTATACTATGCCGAACGGTAGGGGCTATAGCCCATGTTCAAAAATGATGAAAAACTAGGTTAAATTCTTTTTTCAAAATTTCAAAAAACGATGGGTTATAACCCATGTTTTTTGAAATTTTGAAATTTTTTCAAATCCTCAAAAATGATGAAAAACGGCGTGCTATAGTATGCCCTACGGTAGGGGCTATAGCCCATGTTCAAAAATGATGAAAAATGATTGCTCTTGTAATCCATTCTTCTGCTATGTTGCGGAGGAATTGCGGAGTATTGCGGAGGAATTGCGGAGTATTGCGGAGGAATAGCCGGAGTATTGCGGAGGAATTGCGGAGTATTGCGGAGGAATTGCGGAGTGTTGCGGAGGAATTGCGGAGTGTTGCTCGTTTGTGATCTGTTCTTTAAATGTACCTCCATGAGGGATATATTTTGTCTTCCAGGGACCGATTTTATTCCCTGCATGTAAGCTATCCTTTGATTACATTTAACTTATAACTTTATTTTTTCCTAAATTAATGTCCATTTATTTTTTGCTGCTCTTAAATGCTCCCACAACATTTGTCTTGATTTCAGTCAGATACTGTATCTTCTTGAGCCTTTTGGACTATAATTTTTAATTTTTTTCAAATCCTCAAAAATGATGAAAAACGGCGTGCTATAGTATGCCCTACGGTAGGGGCTATAGCCCATGTTCAAAAATGGAGGATAAAAAAAATATTAAAAAATTCAAAAAAAGATGGGCTATAACCCATGGTTTTTTTATTTGAATTTGAAAAAGCAGATCCAATGCATCGCCAAACCATAATAAATATATTTCTCATCTTATATTCAATAAATATATATTCCATCCATTCTTGAGTTGTCCTGACTGAACAATAATAAGGGACCAAGAGTCCCTTCGGGCTGGTCCCTGAATAAATAGACTTGGTAACCTAACTGTAGGGAGTACAAACACAGTAAAGAACCTGGGGGTTATCATCTATGAAAAGGCAACACAATGAGCAGAAAATAAACCATGTAAATACAACAAATTGAGCAGGGCACCGCAGGGAGTTGAACCCCATTCTGGTAAACCAGGAGTACCACACCAGTGCCTTAGTCTTTGTTTTGTAATTTACAGGTCCAAAAGCAATCACATTCATTACAACAGTAGTAATTTCACAAATTACATTGTAGGCAATCTATATAAAAGTGAATACAGAAGCACAAAGCTAACATTTTCAAATTTGCATTTTTTTTAGTATGCCCTCCTACACCATGGACTATAGCCTTTCGCTTTTCCGTGATTTTCACCTTTTTTCAAATCCTCCTAAATCATGAAAGACAACATACTATAGTATGCCCTCCGACACCATGGACTCTAGTCTTTCGCTTTTCCGCGATTTTCACCTTTTTTTTAAATACTCCTAAATCATGAAAAACGACATACTATAGTAAAAGACAACATACTATAGTATGCCCTCCGACACCATGGACTATGATCTTTCACTTTTCCTTTTTTTCGCAAAAACCAGACAGCACGGTTCAGCCAGAACTGCCATTTTTGGTGATAGGAGAAGAGAACAATAATAAGGGACCAAGAGTCCCTTCCGGCTGGTCCCTGAATAAATAGACTTGGTAACCTAACTGTAGGGACATCATTGTCAGGCACTACAGCCAAGGTGGTATGCGCCCAAATCTTGCCCGTACCACTCGGTTATCAGGTCGCCCGAAGGGCTGTAACCTTTTAACATAAAAAAAATATATATATCACTTAGAATAATTAACTGCAGTTTCAAACATTTACGCACATGTATGCACGCACACACACACACACACACACACACACACACACACACACACACACACACACACACACACACACACACACACACACACACACACACACACACACACACACACACACACATCAGATGTAGTGTATAGTAGCGGAGACTGCGGAGTAGAAGTATAGAGTATTGCAAATTGAGGTAAAGCTGTATTTAAACAGTAATTAAGTGAGTGATTCGAATTCAGTCCTCGCCAAAGCACTCCCCCTTTCTCCTATAAACAACACTGATAATGAGTCCTGCAAACACTGATGTGGCTAATTGTACGCTGTAACGGCTGAGGAATAAGTATTGACAAAAGCTGTCTCAAGTGGTCTCAAGTGATATTTATTACACGTACAGTATGCGTGGATGTTATTTGACAGATGTGCTCGTTCAGGATCTTCAAGCAACATAACATTAAAAAGGAGAACACAAGTATATTATATTATTGTCTCAGTTCAACCCACAGAGAGAGAGAGAGGGGGGGGGGTACAGATCAAGAGAGAGAGTAGCGTGAGGCAGGCATATTGCTGTTGTTCATCAGACATGGCATCCTGCTCCTGCAGTAATCATTTGACAAAAATCTCCCCTTGAGATGCCAGTCTGATCCACTGACTGCAAAGAAACTATATGCAGAGAGAGAGAGAGAGAGAGAGAGAGAGAGAGAGAGAGAGAGAGAGAGAGAGAGAGAGAGAGAGAGAGAGAGAGAGAGAGAGAGAGAGAGAGAGAAAATAGAAGTAGGCCTAATATAAGTAATATTCTGTCTAATGTTAGATGAGATGGCATTTGTGTTCAAGTTTGAAAAGAAACATTCTATGTGTGGGAGGAAGCTGGAAGCTATCGTGATGAAGCCCTCTCATGTGCTAGAGGGGAGCACACTCGTGCACAAAATCGTCCTCCCATGGCACACCACAAAGTCGGACCGCATTTGTGCCAATAGACATCCGGCTCCAACACCAAGCCTGACCCCCATTATGTTCTGTGGTTCTGACTCCTGCTTGACTGGACTAGGGGGATGTACTCTATACAGCACAATGACAGATGTAGTGTATCTGCTGAAAAAGTGTCGTGACGCGACACGTTGTGAGCTTGTATATCTGCTATTTTCACTACTTCTTAAAGGTTTGTAATTATTTACCGAATGCCACAGATTTGTTTTTTGTTTTTAATGAAAAAAATATTTAGAAAAAATAAAATATAATTTATTTTTAATACATGAAAGATTTAGATAAATTGTTGGCATTTTTAAATAAAATAAAATAAAATAAATTAAAGTACCGAGGCTGACGAGATGCTGAAGATATCATTCAAACATCAAGTCAACCAGAGAGCTTTGACAGAGTATGCATGTCATCTTTCAGCAGCAAGCTGTTTTATATTCAACACCGCCTGTCCAATATCTGCTACTGGGAGAGTTAGCCTGTATAACTACAGCATTGCCGCCTTAGCAGTGGATCTCAACCTTTTCTCTGGACCCACTTGAAATGGTTGAAAGGGTTCGCAGCCCACCAATCTGACCACTTGCGGCTTACGCGGTCAGATGGGATGGGATCATTTTGATTCATGTTTTTGGTCCGGGGATGCTTCCTCTGACATGCTTGATGACGTCAACGACCGTGTGAGCAACACAGCGTGAACGCAGCATAAGTGCATCTGCTAAATTGCTTTGAAATCATTTCAATTTAGTTGTTTTTGTAAATCCTCATTTTCAATTCTGTTTCAGTTAACTATATATATTCTTTTCAATTATTCATTATTTTATTAGTTTGAGTTAACTATAATTATCCGGCTTTGCGCCTCCACTTTAACTCCATTCTGTTCCTCTCCGTTCATTTCTGCTTACAATCGGGAATTCAGAACTCACACGGCTGAGAGTAATTACTCAGTGAGACGCAGGATATGCTACGCTGCAGAGAATCCCTCCATCTTTAACTTCCCATCTGAAGTTCCTGCTTTCAGTTTGATCCGACACACACGGAAAAAGACATTTGCAATTCGAACCGTAATTCGGTTGACGGAACGTGGAGGTGTCTGATCGTGTCCGATGAAGTTTCTCTCATCCAGGGTTTTCTCATGTTCTAGCTCGCCTGTTCACTCGTATAAACCTTATCTCGTCCAATAAACCCAGCTCGCCGTGATTACATTTGAGATATGGAACCCGGAGGTTCAGTGGAAAAAAACGTCCCAATTACATGTCTAGTCAGCACTTATAAGATAGTTAATGTGACAGGTTCCCAGCGCCTGACCCAATCCCAGTCAAATATGTGATTGGATCATTTTAATACAGAGAGGACACACACACACACACACACACACACACACACACACACACACACACACACACACACACACACACACACACACACACACACACACACACACACACACACACACACACACACACACACACACACACACACACACACACACACACGGAAGACGTGATATTTATGAGGAGGGTAAACATAGCAATAGCAGGAAAGAAAGGAATTGTGAAGGAATGGATGGAAAAACAGGGAAGCAGGGAAGGATAGAATGGAGGGAATAAGAAAGGGAGGACGGACAGACGGATGGACGAAGGAAGAAAGATTAGATCGAAAGATCAAAGAAGAAAGATGGGATAGAACTCCCTCCCTCTCCCTGTCTGTCTCTCTCTGACAGGCCAATGAGGAAACGGGTCAGAGTGGCTGCCAAGATACTGTCGCCCTGCACTGATGAGACCAGAGTGGGCCTCCCCTCCCCTCCTCTCCTCTCCTCTCCTCTCTGTGCCAAGGCAGGCTGGAAAAAGGCTTTGTATCGATCATCATGGGACGTCACCCCATCTCACCCACCATCATGAAGGTATAACTCCACTGCCACACTAGAGAGAGAGAGAGAGAGAGGAGTGTATTATAAGACAGGTAAAAAGAAACTGACGTGTGTGTGTGTGTGTGTGTATGTGTGTGTGTGTGTGTGTGTGTGTGTGTGTGTGTGTGTGTGTGTGTGTGTGTGTGTGTGTGTGTGTGTGTGTAAGTAAATAAGTAAGTGTGTGTCAGTATGTGTGCTGCCATAGCCACTCCGCCAGCACAACCTCTTGCATAGAGAGACGAGAGGAGGAAAGACACAATAAGCTCAATCTGCCTGACAAGCTTTTGCACCTACTGTACTTAAGAATCACAGCCGATGTGTGGTACCGTATATACAGTCGTGTGAGACACACATACGCAGGCAACCCGGTAGAAGCGGAGATTTCACAGCCGATCACTCAAACAACACACGTCAGAGCACACAGGCCTATATCTGTCCCTCGCCTCAGAGCGGCCTCACATGGCGCAGACAGACGCAGATTGCTGAGACATTAGATGAGGTGTGATGGTGCGGTGCGGCCGGCATGTCGATGCCTTGCATGCATACCAAACGTGTGCCTGTGCTGCATGTCATGTGCGTTTGTGCGTGTGTGTGTGTGTGTGTGTGTGTGTGTGTGTGTTTGAGCGTGCGTGAGTGCCTGTCACTGCTGAAGTGTTCAGAACTTGTGGTCGCTCACTGTGCTGGCCAGATGCTGAATCCTGTAAGATTGAGCAGCCTCTTTCCTGTGTTTCCGGTGCAATGCTCCTCTCTCCCTCTCAGCTATCGCCCTTAACAAAGAATCTACTGGAGAGATCGTAAGAGTCCTCCATAAAGAACTGGATGAATATCAGCTGGACCGAATAATACCCATGAATTAGTTTCATTGTAGGAAGCAGTTTCCATTTACAGTACTTCCTTTTCTTTTAGTTGCATACTGTAACATTAATATTGTAACAAACTTTGTGACAGCTGTTGAAAGTTGGGGTACCATTAACAACCAATATAAAGGGAACATTTCCAAAATGCTATACTTGCGGTTGGGTTTTTCCACCAGCGACCGAGAGAACAACAACCGGTCAAGACACCACACACAGCATTTTGTCATTTTAACATCCGGTTAAGGATATTTGGCATTTGGGGCGCTCCCAATACGTTTGCACAGCTTTTTGAAGTCATAATATCCATACCTAACACCACGCCAAAACTAGTCACCAAAAGCCGAATCTTTCCATGTGCGACCCCAGCTATCATTAGTATCAGCGTTAACACATATGAAGGAACTAAGGAAGGGGCCCAAGTTCTTTCCAACTGTGTGCATAGAGCCCATTCCAATGGAACGGCTGCATTCTTTAGCCCTAAACAATAATGGCGGATTTGGCCTCGCCCCGAAATACCCGTATGTATGTCTCAAAGAATCCTACTGACTTGCCTTCCATGCAGTGAGGAGCCTCCACAAGGAGGACGTAGAGCCTTCGTAAAACACATTGATTCGCCCCAAATATAAAGGAAAAATACTATCATGGCACACGCTCATCTTGTTGATATGCCATTTTCTGCATACTATACCGTATGTAATATGTTCGCTCCAGAATAAGGACGTTAGGGTTAATGTGGTTAAATGGGAATTTCACTTGAAACATCATTAGCACCGCCAAATACACTAAACCTACTAACACAACGCTAATACTGCAAAGTAAACCCCATTGCAGTCAACTGCTGTGTCGATACAACGGAGCATTTCTTGTTACCAGTTTCATAAAAGCGAGGAAGCAGCTGTGTCAGATATACAAGGTGATTCATCATCACACTCAAATCACAGAAAGAACATAATCGGGTTGGGGGGATAATTTAATGTTGCAGTGCCAAAGCCAACAGTGCGGAATAACGGAGCAATGGTGTCCAAGGAGGAACAGTGTTAGGCAGAGATGACAGGAAACAGTGTCTCTGCTCAGGACAGGGGACATGTCCTCTGCTCAGGACAGGGGGCAAGTCCACCCGGGTCCCAATAAATGTAGACAAGCAGGACCAACGTAATAAAGTGAAAGTGTGACAGAAAATGATGTTTCTGTCAAGCATGCATGCGCACACACACATGGGGCACGGACACACACGCATGCAACATGTTCTCGAAGACATTTCAACCTAGCAGTGGTTCTCAAAGTGGGATCAGGGGATCCCCAGGGGTCCTTGAGGGAATACCAGGGGGTCTCCAGCTAAATGATAGATAGTTGGGAACCAAATGGATCCTTATGGATCTGTAACTCAGAGTGTACAAACGGAGGTTTTACAATATAAATTGGGGAGCCAGAAATGCCATTAAATGGGGGTGCATAGTCTAATCCTAATGCATGTAAAGGTGGGGGTTCTTGAAATTAAAATGGTTAAGAAATTAAGAATCACTGCTGGAGCCGTAAAAACCTTCTCATATGGGGGTCAATGGCATTTTCAAATGGGAGTCTGCCGAGTGCCGACTATAAGTGTCAGTGTGAGAAGCACAGACCTATAGTGCACGTTGCAGCATCCTGGGATATAGTGCACTTCATGCGCAACAGCGATCACTGTGAAGGATTGCTGGGGACACATTTCCTGCCAGTAAGGCCACTGAGCGTCAAACGCCATTATTCACTGTCTCTCAGTGGGGACTGCCCACTGGTCCCAAGGCCCATTATTCTGAAACGCCAACAGCTGGAAAAAATGTCCATGCTGCCGTCCACTGATTATGTCAGTAGAATGCCTAATGGCTCTCAGCCTGCCTGTTTTCCCTGGGCAGCGTTCTTATGATACATTCAGTACTCAACACCATGAAATTGTTGAGTTAAGTAAGTAAGTAGATAAAAATATTAGTATTACTCCACTACAAGTGGAAGTTGCTCAGTGATGTTTTTATATCAATCAATAAATTGCTTTATTACAATTTGTTCCCATGGGGTGGGGGGGATGTCATTCATAATGGGTTCATTCATAATGTTCCTTTTCCCTTCTATCATCATCATCATAAGCTTTATTTAAGCTCGGAGTACAATTGAGGGGCAGGCCCTCATTTTCAATGTAGCCGAAATACAAAACACAAAATCAACAATATACATTAAATACAGCAATATCAAATATATGAATTGGAAAACAGAAAGTAAGTAAGTAAACTTAACTATAATAGATAGATGAGAATTAATTAAAACAGTTACATTGTTGAGCAAAATTGCTAGAAATAATTTCCCTGAAATGACATACGTAGAGAAGGCAGTGATCAGATTTTTAGAGACTTCTGTAGCAACTCATAATGTAATAGCAACTCATAATGTAATAAGGGCTCAAAAAGGCTCATAATGTAATAAGTTAAATGTAATAAAAACTCATAATGTAATAATCAGCTCATAATAAAATCATGAGCGCATAACGTAATAACAGATTTTTCAAAAAAAGACGTGTTACATTATGAGTTGCCTTAATAGGCCGCTCATAATGTAATAAAAGTTCATAATGTAATAATGGCCCATATTGGTGAGAAAAGTCTTACACTGTCATTGTTATTACCTCTGTTGACAAATGTAGACTTTCATATGGCCCATATAGTCTTACACTGTCATTGTTATTACCTCTGTTGACAAATGTAGACTTTCATATGGCCCATATAGTCTTACACTGTCATTGTTATTACCTCTGTTGACAAATGTAGACTTTCATATGGCCCATATAGTCTTACACTGTCATTGTTATTACCTCTGTTGACAAATGTAGACTTTCATATGGCCCATATAGTCTTACACTGACTGTCATTGTTATTACCTCTGTTGACAAATGTAGACTTTCGTATGGCCCATATAGTCTTACACTGTCATTGTTATTACCTCTGTTGACAAATGTAGACTTCCATATGGCCCATATAGTCTTACACTGTCATTGTTATTACCTCTGTTGACAAATGTAGACTTCCATATGGCCCATATAGTCTTACACTGTCATTTGTATTACCTCTGTTGACAAATGTAGACTTTCGTATGGCCCATATAGTCTTACACTGTCATTGTTATTACCTCTGTTGACAAATGTAGACTTCCATATGGCCCATATAGTCTTACACTGTCATTGTTATTACCTCTGTTGACAAATGTAGACTTCCATATGGCCCATATAGTCTTACACTGTCATTTGTATTACCTCTGTTGACAAATGTAGACTTTCATATGGCCCATATAGTCTTACACTGTCATTGTTATTACATCTGTTGACAAATGTAGACTTCCATATGGCCCATATAGTCTTACACTGTCATTGTTATTACCTGTGTTGACAAATGTAGACTTCCATATGGCCCATATAGTCTTACACTGTCATTTGTATTACCTCTGTTGACAAATGTAGACTTTCATATGGCCCATATAGTCTTACACTGTCATTGTTATTACATCTGTTGACAAATGTAGACTTTCATATGGCCCATATAGTCTTACACTGTCATTGTTATTACCTGTGTTGACAAATGTAGACTTCCATATGGCCCATATAGTCTTACACTGTCATTGTTATTACCTCTGTTGACAAATGTAGACTTTCATATCGTCACCTTATTAAACTAATTGAACTAAAAATATGAAAAAGGTACTGTTACTATGGGACTGATACTATGGGAGTGAATGGGACTGAATTTGAGTGACAGTCCCATAGTAACAGTACCTCCCATTCACTCCCTCACTCCCATTCACTCCCTTTCACTCTGAATGGGAGTGAATGGGAGTGACAGTCCCATAGTAACAGTACCTACCATTCACTCCCATTCACTCCCTTTCACTCTGAATGGGAGTGACAGTCCCATAGTAACAGTACCTCCCATTCACTCCGATTCAGTCCCATTCACTCCCCCATTCACTCCCATTCACTTTTATTCACTCCCATTCAGTCACATAGTAACAGTACACCCCATTCACTCCGATTCAGTCCCATTCACTCCCCCATTCACTCCCATTCACTTTTATTCACTCCCATTCAGTCACATAGTAACAGTACACCCCATTCACTCCCATTCAGTCCCATAGTATCAGTCTCATAGTAACAATACGTCCCATTCACTCCCATGCACTCCCATAGTATCAGTCCCATAGTAACAGTACCTCCCTTTCACTCCCATTCAGTCCCATTATATCAGTCCCATAGTAACAGTACCTCCCTTTCACTCCCATTCAGTCCCATTTTGAAAGGTGTGTTAAAATGGCACATTTTATTATGAATAATATGGCCTAAGTCTCCCTCTTGACATAGGCCATTGTTTTAATAGGGTGTAACAGGAAGGCCTTTTACATTAGGGCTCGGGCGATTTTACCAGAGGTGGCCAGCATCACCAGGTGGTGATTTAGGCCCAAAAGTTTTTTTTTGGCAAAAAATGACTTAGGCAATTAGTTTAATAAGGTGACGATATGAAAGTCTACATTTGTCAACGGAGGTAATAACAATGACAGTGTACGACTTTTCTCACCAATATGGGCCATTATTACATTATGAACTTTTATTACATTATGAGCTGCCTATTAAGGCAACTCATAATGTAACACGTCTTTTTTTGAAAAATCTGTTATTACGTTATGCGCTCATGATTTGATTACATTATGAGCTGATTATTACATTATGAGTTTTTATTACATTTAACTTATTACATTATGAGCCTTTTTGAGCCCTTATTACATTATGAGTTGCTACAACTTCTGAAGTTCGTTCCAATCAAATGGAGCACTGACAGAGAAAGCTGCTTTACCTAGCTCTGAGTTAGCAAATGGAACCTTGAGGGTCGGGAAGTCACTCAAGCGGGTTTGATACGGACTTGGATTCTGATCCAACATAGAGCAAATGTAAGAGGGGACCATTCCTGAGATGGCTTTGAAAATAAAAAATATCTACCACTGCTCGTCCCGCCTCTCGGACAGCGAGGACCAGCCTGCGTTCCTATAGCATGCACAATGATGGGTACCATAGCTGTCACCAGTGACCCATCTTGCTTTAACAGTTTCCGTGCTTTGAATGGATTACTCCAGGTTAATGTCGCTGCCATATCGGACATACGCGAGTTTTGTTTTATGTGTTTAATCCGCCGTAATGTAAACAAAAAAAAGAAAATTCTTCTTCGCCGCGGAGAAAGAGAGTAGGCGCATCTGTTGTGATCAAAAAACCGGAAATCGTCACATGCTGTGGGCTGCTAGGGCTTCTGGGAAATTGAGGCCAATGCAAATGAATGGGGTACAACGCCTCATGGAGACGAGTCTTGTGTGCGTCTTCCGGGTGCACCAAGATGGTGGATGGTACGATTGGATCACAACAAACCGAGGGACCTTTTTTCGCTGGATTTTCGCGGATTAAAAGCCCAAATAATTCAGCGTATGCTCTAAAGGTAATACAACAATCTCGGCAGTGAAGGGGGGTTGATTAAAAGTCCGATAAATCGTTTTCCGCAGTCAAACTGTTAAAGTGGATGGTGCAGCAATCCTGTAAATAATGACCCCATAGTCCAGAACAGAGAGAAATGTGGCTTCAATGATTGTTTTTTTACAGGAGGCCGGAAAACATGCTTTGTTCTTATAGAGAAAACCAAATGTTTTGTCTCAGTTTGGTGACTAGATTTTCAATGTGGAATTTAAATGACAATTTCTCATCCAGCCAGATGCCAAGGTACTTACTAAAACCATATTGTGCAATTTGGTGTGATGTACAGTGTCGAACTGTCCACAAAGAGGGCAGCGCAGTGTAATTTGTTGTCCAAAGCAGTTAAAATGTTGTTTGTAACTAGAGTGACAGTAGTGTTATAGTACTATGGTTGGTTCTGAAGCCAGATTGATATAGATTTAAATTTGAAAAACATGAAAATTGGTCTGTAATTATTTAAATTTAGCTTGTCAACAACTTAAAGTGGGAGCACATGAGCTAGGATATGTGTAATGTGTGTTGCAATGAGAGGTGCTGCTAAAAATATCTAATTCTATTTCTCTTCTATAAAACTGTAGTGGAGTAAAAAGTACAATATTGTCTTTGAAATCTAGTGGAGTGAAAGTCATAAAATACAAATAGGCCTACTCATGTAAAGTGCAGATACTAAAAATGTTCTTGAGTACAGTAGGTCAAGTAAATGTACTTTGTTACTGTCCACCAGCGACCACCACTGCCTACTGACATTTGCCTACTGGCTACTCCAATTAAGTGTGGTGTCCAGGGAGCCAAAGAACGGCTTGGGTTTTCAATTTGGCTCTTCCACTAACTCTCACACTGTAAACCCACATACATATCTGA
Organism: Protomyctophum parallelum; assembly: GCF_964188405.1. Classification (NCBI taxonomy): domain Eukaryota; kingdom Metazoa; phylum Chordata; class Actinopteri; order Myctophiformes; family Myctophidae; genus Protomyctophum; species Protomyctophum parallelum. Next base: position 7,288,190 of record NC_139714.1, read on the forward strand.
TGCAATCATATGACACTCAGCTGTTCATTCAGTTTTCGCCAGTGAAAAAAACTAAAAAGGTAGTCGACGAACCTTTTTCATCTTAGTGTTAGTCGACGAAAACAACACTGCAGTGAGGAGCCCCTGCCGGGAGCCTCCGTCCTACTCCTCCCGCCCAACACTCCCTGCTGGCAGGTGCCACCCCAGCCCATAGCAGTACGTGCAGTGAGAAATATCACCCTCTACACCAGTTTAAATATGTTTCACTTATTTAAATATGTTCAGTATGAAAATAAGTAACTTGAATCCAATATACACACATCAGTGTGCATGGTGCATGGGCGGGCATTTAAACCATTTAGGACGGGAACCCCTTTTGGGGTACGTATACGTACAGTATATATATACTATAGCAACATATCGGCCTCGGTAAGTGGGTTAATTTACACAACGCATAATAGCGCTGTATAGGCTGTAGCTCCAGAAGTGCTGAATTGGTGCTGGATTGTCAGATGTTATATGGACTCGTCATGAAAGCCGTCAGTGCTGTCAAGAAGAGTGCTTTTATTACTTGACCATTCTGAGCTTCAATGAACAGTGGTGTTTCTGAGTGCTCTGTCCTTTGCTTTTGAAACTTTCCAGAGCTGTGAAAGGATGAAAAAAAGAAAGAAGAAGTGCCTCTCACGCCCCTGAGACACAACAAGGCTCATGAAAATAAATTGCCCTGAAAATAAAACGCCCTGCAGCCCAATTTGGGTTTCCGTCTCAGTCTCACAGGTTCCTATCCTCAAAACCCTCATCTCATCTTTTCCTGCTCTGGCAGTCATCCACATCAATATCTCTGCTGCTTATTTGTCTTCTCACCTCCCTGTTCCTCCTTTCCTCTCCTCTCTCCTCTTGGCTTCTCTCCGCTACTGGTCTCATCTTAATTTCCACCTCCCTCTACTCCTGTGTTAATTTTTCACAGCAAATTCTTATTCAGTATATTTAGTCTTAGTTTTAGTCATCATAGCTTAGTTTTAATTTAGTTTTCCTCAGTGAAAGGTAGTCAACTGACATTTTTCGTCATCATTTCAGTCTCCATGTTCTCGTAACCCAAGTATGTCTAAGGTCGCCTTCACAACAGAAGTCTTTACTGCGATTAAAACTAATCCTGCTGCACATAGTCGGAAAGTGCGCTTCGTTTGGCAGGTGTGAAGCCTCATTCGAATCCTAATGCACATCAAAGAACCGCATTTTACTCCACCAAAAAAAACGGGGGTTTTGCTTCGCTTCCAATCGCACTTGATTTTGATTCGGTGCAGGTGTGAATGCAATCTGCAGCAAATAAAGGAAATGAAGCAAACATGTGGCGGATGAGGAGCTAAACACAGTTGGAGACGGAGAAGGACAACCCGTTAGTAGCCATTACTGTAGATAGACGTGGGCAAATAACGAGACTGAAGCCCTCATTGAAATAAAATATGAGGACATTAATCAATCAATCAATTAATCAATTCCCTGCTGCGTTTCCAATTGCTGCGGATGACAGTGCAGTGTGAAGGCAAACGCAGCAAATTAAATATGCAAGAATGATGCAACTTCTCCGCCCATTCGCATCGAGTCTACGGAATTAGTGGCGACCTAACTCTCTCCCTCTTCATTCTTTCTTTCTTTTAAAATTTTCTTTCTTTCACCTCCATCCATTCCACTCCTCTTCCAATATTTCTCTCTCCCCTCTCAATCCTATTATAGTTACACTGTATACCTCTCTACACCTCCTCCTCTCCATCGGTCTGGCTGTTCACTTGATATGCATTAGATCTCACACACTTTCTGGCAGTTATCTGATTTCAACTCAATACACCACCCTGGGAAATTGAGGCCTAAGGAAGACAGGGAGGGAGAGAGAGGGGGGGTGGGGGGTGAATTGAGAGATAGTGGAGTGGGGAAGGTCAGACAGAGAGAGGGCTTTTTTGCCTTTACAAATTCATTACAGACTTCATCCGCAGCCTCCCCAATGGAACACTGTCAGGCCACAGAGGTCTGTGTTTAAGTAATAGCAAGACACACACTCACACACACAGAGAGAGAGAGAGAGAGAGAGAGGTGAACAAAGGTTATATAATGCTCTGCTCTGTCTACTGCATCTATATGCGCTTCTTTCTCTGTATGCTATTCCTTAATGACTATAATGAGTATGTTGATCACATTCCATCACTACATTTAACAACTTAAATGTTACTTTGTTGACCGGTGTCAACGAAAGAGGTCTATTGGCCGACTCCTTCCAAATGTCTTTGCATATAAAGCATTGCATATAAGTCTATTTTTTGCCAAATACAGGTGGCAGACTCGGAATAGAATAGTGTTCATGTTGTTAAATCAGTATTTTAACAACAAGTGTAACTTTTTTGATGAACGCAATTAGATTTAGTCTGATATGTATTGTATGTTAATACAATAGGCTATATAACTTGCATTTGATCTCCCTGCTCTTTCTATTGATACATTGTGTCCAACCTGTGTCTAGGTTGGACACGACCTTTGACACAATCCTGTTTCCGGTTTGACATTGATTTTGACCTGAAGGTCAAAATGTCTATTTCTCCCCTGAGCAAGCAGACAGGCTCTTATTAGCTCAGTGGTAAACATGTCAGCCCTGGCACGGGAGAACCGGGTTCAAAATCTGCGTGCTAAAACAGCAAAGTTACATCGTTTTAAGTATTACGTTCAATTCAATTTGACTTTGCAGAGACGTTCCACAACGGTTTTATGTTGCTCCAGCAAATGTCTCGTCTCACCTCAGGCTTTCACTTTGGCCTCATCCTCGCTTCCGCCATGAATGAGAGTAGCGGTTGGCTGCGATGCAGTGACATAAGGCAGTCTGACAATATTTCAGCTTGACAAAGTTAGCGCATAACAGAAAACACTGCTGCTCTTTTATTACGGTGTCCAATTCCACCGGCGGGAAAGTGAGGAATGACTTCAATCTGTCTCTCTTGGCTGGGAACACGTTTCTAGGAATGCACTGAGAGTGGTGTGATGGTACACAGTGTTGTGACAGGTGATAAAACCAATGGAGGGAGGCACTCATCAACACACTAGACTGTAGATGCAGACGGGCGCTTCTCAGCGCGGGGGGACGCACAGGGGGTCCTTGAGGCGATTGAAAGGGGTCCCCTAAATCTCAGCTTTTTGAGTGGTGCAGCCGCTCCTATATGCACATCTTTGTGTGTATGTCTGTCTGTCTGTCCGTTTGAGCACGGTATTTCCGCTTGAGCACGGAATGGCCGTGACATCATGTGCGTGATTTTTTAATTTAAATTTGAAGGACACCGAGATCAATATGCATTATGGACCCCATCATCTACTATTTATTATCCCTGGGAACCCGGTCAATACAGTGTAAAATCCACACTGATAATTTAACTCTCAGAGTATATGAAACAGCCGAGCGAGTAGTCCAGATGGTTTTGTCCTGTCCGTCCTCCGACTCCACTCAACGGTAACCGGAATGCATGCCTTAAAACACGCCCACCCGCCCTCATTTGTTGTTGCCTACCTCACGCCGACCGCTCGGTAGGGATGTTATTGTATTCTTGTATTTGTTTTACTGAGAATAAGGTTATAAATAACTGCAGGGCTTGTCTATCCTGCCCTCATGCCCATTTGTATTCCGTTGTTGTTGTTTGTGTTTTTTTCTCAGATTTTCTTTGGATGATAATTTTGTTAGGGCTTTAGGCATAGTTTACTGAGGTTAAGTATTGGTCCGACTGGATTAAGGTTAGTGAGGGGTGTGTTAAAACGACCGGATTAAGGTTGGTGAGAGGTGCGTTAAGGGTTGGGAGAGGGTTACGGTTAGATTTAGGTGTGCTGCCCCGTGGGAGGTTAGGGTTAGGGTGAGGGTTTGAGATATCGTAGTATGCCGGCTGTATGCCTGAGGCGATTGTGTTGTGAGGCGAGCCTTCTGGTATTCCACTCAACAATGAATAGATTCTATACTATATACTAGAATCTAGTATATTTGGCACCCGATTCATGAAAGTCGATGTCTTTATTCATGGAGCCTGAGCTCAGAAAAATCCACCTTGATTCCAAATCAAATATGGTGTTGATTTATCACCATGTAATGTTTGCATTCTGTGTGAATACTCACGGCACAAACATTACTGAAAAATGCATGTCCAATTTGTATGGAGCTGAGAGAGAAAGAGAGAGAGAGAGAGAGAGAGAGAGAGAGAGAGAGAGAGAGAGAGAGAGAGAGAGAGAGAGAGAGAGAGAGAGAGAGAGAGAGAGAGAGAGAGGGGGAGAGAGAGAGAAAACTCAAACTGTGAGAGCGGGCAGCCAGTGGAGAAGAGGAGAATGAAAGGCAAGGGGTACCAGGGGAAACAATTATTTTGGAGAGAAGAAGTGTGCAGTGTTTAACAGGAGGCCTCCTGTCGATAGCAGTTAACGTGTGATTCATTCAGCCTGGGTATGCTTATTATTATATGCACACAGCAGGTAGTCTCACAGCTGAAGGCTCCCCGTCAGAGTTTATTGTTCCCTCTGTTTTTTTTTGCTTTGATGACCACTCGATAAGAGCTGTTTCAAAACCTTTTTCAAATACTTTTATTATTTATTTTTCTCATTTTGCATCTTAACTTCAGTATAAGGCGGCCTCAGAAAACTACCACAGCCTTCTGTCCTGCCAATTAAAGTAGATACATTTAACATTCATGGATCATGCGGGCCTCAAACCCTTGATGAGGCCATTCTGACAGTAGGCTATAATTTCTACAATCAAATGGAATAATACAAGTGAAAGTTCTTAGGCCCCCGTTTAGATGACAACGGTCTCTAGAGAAAACGGATAAATAAAATATCAGATGTGCATGCCTTCTGTTTGGACGACAACAGCATTTTCGGGGGTTGTGGAAATATTTGAAAATGCTCTGCCTCGCATCTCGTGTAAACATGCAATATGGGGGAAAAGGCAAAACGTCATGTCATGGCTCACGCCACATACACTATTACTATTAAACAAATGTAAACGAACTACTGGAAGTAGAATGAAAGTGGTTCTACGCATGCGTTACTGGTCTATCTGGCAGCGCAGCTCAATCACATTGGCGTCTCCATGTAAACGCTGAATAAAAGTGAGAATGCAACAGCACTTTGTCGTTTTCTGTTTTGATCGTTACCGTGTGAAGAACGTGGCCTTAGAGCTTTAGGGCTCCAATTTCGTCTCCGACTTTACCCGCAACGCGGCCCGCAATTCAGCCGCTGCCCGAAAATTACGAATATAGGAGCTTTCTCTGTCCCGGTATTTTCGTCCAGTGTCACCCGCTATCTTTTTTGCAGACACCGGTATTTGCGCCTAGAGGTGTGGTCATGGGCGTGTTGGCACGCTTTCCCCTAAATTGCTATTTTCGTCACACACATTTGGGAAAGCGACAGTGGAGTTTAAAACCACCCGTAACTTATAGGCCTACCCGTAAGCCGTGTCAAATTAGTTTGGTAGAGCGACACGGGCTGTGCGCCTGCATGGAGATGTCCTTGGAGTAATAGGCATGCGTCATCTCTCGTCATACATTATCTTTGTAATTTTCCTATAATCAGCAGAAGTGAGTGCCTTCCTTGTGTCCATTGTGTTTATAATTGTATAGTCAAAGACTATGTGCGATTCCACGCATGCATTTGTTCGTTCAGTTTCATGCAACGCAACACTCTTCCATGGGCTATAGACCGTAAGGCTATGGAGCAATATAGCACTAACGGGCAACGGATAAGGGATCTATTAAAGGCAATGGCACGTGGACTGGTGATTAAATTATTGTAACGCCCAAACCACACCTATGCATAATATAATGGGTAACGGAGGTGTTTAAGGGATTTAGACAGGTAACCAAAATACCAACTTTAGTGGGGGAACACCCTTTCCCCACTCCTAAATCCCCAAATAGTGGCTTTAGAAAGATGAGACAAAAATGGAGCCCATAGTCTCCCATGGCAGCTCCTCCAATCTCCCTCCACTCTGAATGGAGGTGTGGGGAAACTCATTAGAAACAGAGGACAGAATGAAAGTAGGTGTGAAGAAACTCTCATTAGCAGAGTATGAATGGAGGTCTCAAGGAAGTCATTAGAAGGATATAGAATATAGAATGAAAGGAAATGAAAGGAATGAAAGTGTGAAAGTGTGAATAAACTATCATTGGGAAGAGTGAATAGAATGAGTGAGCAGCATCACTCACTGGGGCTTGGCTAAACTGTGATTGAGTGGTGACAGGACCTGAGTCTATGATGAACTTTACTTTTACAACCATAGCTACCACATTGAAAAACAACTGCCCTCACATTCAGAGCTGTACGGTGAACAGCATATCCCAAACAATCTTTGTGTATTAAATTTGAAGTAGAAAAAAAAGCACCTTGCAGCCAATCAAGGGAACCAGCCACAGTAATAGCCCCACAAGGTTCCTCAGAGACGTAGCAGTCTCCATTGTTGCCCACATAACAAATGTATCCACTGTCAGTGTCACGTCCCACAACAATTTAAGCTTGCGAAGCTTAGTCCCCCCTCTGTATCCAAAAGGAAGCAAATTAGACCCAGCAACTACCACCCGGTTTCCATCCTCTGTTCCTTGCATCTTTGAAGGTTACAGAGAGGTTGAAATATGAGCAGATAAGATACGTATCTAACAAAAAGCTTTCATTTGAATAATTGAATTACAATCCTGCTTCAGAAGATTTGATTCCACTGATACCAGTATTGTATTTGACCGACTACAAATCAAACGTGATGTAGACATTGGGCACATACGGTGGCAGGGTTATGCCACAGTGAAAAGTTAAATATTGATATACTACGGAATAAAATGAAGGCAAGTGGGTTTAATAGCCCATCTGCAAACTGGGTGAATCCTACCTGGAGGGGAAAGAACAGTTGCTTGATGTAAATGGAACCCTGTCCTCGTCCCAGTGAGCAGTGGGGCCCCACAGGGGCAACCAAAGTTCATGACAAGATATAGCAAAAGATGAATTCAACTACCCAACAGGCCTGCAATCACTGTCCATTCACACACACACGCACGCATGCACGCACGCGCGCATCAGGTTAACGAATACAAACAGAGCCATCTGTTTTTGCAAATGAACTTTACACAACGTGGACTTTTGTGCACATCTTGGAAATATGCCTTGCCTTAATAAATGTGGATTTATTCTCGGACTGATTCCCAGTCTCCGCCTGTCATTCTCCTCGATCCTCTGCATCGAACACTGACGTGAATACAGATGCAGGCAGCATCTTTACTCTAGTCTGCAGCAGCGGTAGTATTAAAGTAAGTAACTAAGTATTCAAGACTACAAATTACAAAGTACATTTTCAGAAATTGTCAGAAATGTTAAGACAGTGACAATAGCAGATCTATACAAGATCACGCCGTGTCGCACTGTGGCACATTGTTAGTTTGGAGATCAGATATTGAAACATCTAAAGTAGGTGTGGTTGTCCGTTGTTGTGGGGGAGAGGGGGCGGAGTGGAGCGTGCATATCATGATATTCTGTATCTGCGCCACAGAAAAGCTAACCGCTGTGAAGCCTCGGAGAGAATGCGAATTCTGAAAGCAAAAAATAAAACTTAAGTAAGAGCCCACTTGAATATCTTGGGCCGCATGCATTTTCAGAGCATGTTTATTTCAATAATCAATCGATTATGTTCCAGGTTTGACCAGTGGGACTAAACGTAGTACACTTTAAGTTCATATTTATCGGTATCACAATTAAATCATTGGCATGTAAAAAAGCACTGCATTTCAAGTCATCCCAGCAGTTGGCAGATTTGATGCTCTGGTAGCATCTTTTGGAAGGGAGTAGTTGGAACAGGGTACAGGCGGGATGGCTGGTGTCTTTAATGATGTTGTGGGCTTTTCTCTTACAGCGTGTGGTGTAGATGTTGTGGAGACTATAGGTACTAAACATTTTAAGGCGCCTCAGAAAGTACAGTCGCTGCTGTGCCTTCTTGAGGATGTACTCGGTGTAGAGTGACCATGTGAATGTGTCTGTGATGTGTATGCCCACAGTAATTGAAAGTTATCAACTATGTCAACAGATGACCCCTTGATGGAAATGGGGGTGTGTTGTGGATACCTTTGGACTTCCTAAAGTCTACAATGATTTCTTTGGTCTTATTGGTGTTAAGTGAGAGGTTGTTGTCGCACCATAGGGTTAGATCTTCTATCTCCCTCAGGTCCTCTCGTCAACGTTGGTTATTAATCCGATCACTGTGGTATCATCCGCAAAGTTAGAGTAGTTACAGATGGAGCCACAGATCATCCACAGATCTATTTGAACAGTAAAAAAACTGTAATGGATCAATGCTAGCTGGAATGATACTCTTGATATAAGAAATAACCAATTTCTCCAGACATTTCATGAGAACAGAAGTTAAGGCAACAGGTCGATAATCATTCGTCGACAGGTGACAGGTTTTTTCTTGGGGCAATGGGCACAATTATTGTTTTTTAAAAACACAATGGAACCACACACAATGGCAGGGACAGCTTAAAGATGTCAGTATAGACCCATGACAGCTGGTTGTAGCATGGCTTAAGGACAAGAGAGGTGATCCCATCTGGCCCTGAAGCTTTATGAGCATTAACTTTTTTGAACGCTTTACTCAAAGTCATCTGAGTCACCTGTAGGTCCACTGCCTCAGGTGAGCTCTGCACCGCTGTAGCTGGGTAAAGCGGGCAAAAAAGTTATTCAGCTCGTCCGGTAACGAGGCGGAGGTGTCAGTGATTGCCTCACTTGGGTTTATAGCCCGTAACTGCATGCCTGCAGTCCACTCCACATTCGTCCCTGTACTGTCTAAGTACCTGCTCCCTATCACAAAGGACACAATTATTGTTTTGTTAAAATCTAAGAAAAAGTGATTTTGGGTATCCTGACCCTAAAACAATATTACATTATCTATATAGTCCTACACAGGTCAGTCAGATCTTTCATATTCCATCCTGACTGGCTAAGATTGACATCTAAAGTTTGCAGTATAAATTGCAAGAACGATTTCTGTGAAAGGCAGAGGAAGAAATGACTGAATTCCTAATATTGCTGTTCCACAATAACCTACCGGACCTGGCGGAAACCTGTGCGCCGAGTAGCACTTCTTCAAGTTTAGTCTACTGAAATTGATTCAAAATGCTGTAACTTTTGATTTTAAGGTAATTTTTTTTTTTTGCTTAGTGGCACAGTATAAGACTGGTTGTACTGGTCAGCTCCCAGATTTTAATCTGTGTGTGTGTGTGTGTGTGTGTGTGTGTGTGTGTGTGTGTGTGTGTGTGTGTGTGTGTGTGTGTGTGTGTGTGTGTGTGTGTGTGTGTGTGTGTGTGTGTGTGTGTGTGTGTGTGTGTGTGTGTGTGTGTGCGTGCGTGTGTGTGCGTGTGTGTGTGTGTGTGTGTTGCTTCGAGTACAACTGACTTCCATTCCTGATTCATTTAATTAAACAATGTGATGGTTAATACATTCTTGCACATAATGTTAATTAAAATGTATTTAAAAAAGAAATCTATTTGCATAGTCGCTCATACAGGGAGAGACCGAAAGCCTTATTTACTTTATTTAGTCTGTTTATTCATTAATGGGGCTATAGTGGATTTATGTTTGTTAGCACAGGCTTAATGAGGAGATCCCCTGTGTGCATGTACATGTGTGTACATGTATGATCATGTGTGTACAGTACTAGCGCGCATGCGTGTATATGTGTGTGCGTGTCGTGCACATGTGGATAGTCTGGATAAATGCATTTTGTGTGTGAATAGTATAGGTACAAGCGTACGCAAGTACACACGCACAAATAGACACCTTTGTTATTTTCCTTCTATGCCTGCAAGTCCTTTCAAAAGTACGTTTGTGCGTGCATGTGTGCTTGCTTGCGTGCATGCGCGATTGAGTGTCGTTGCCCGCGAGTCTCCTCAGTAATGCTAAAAATTGTTCTTTGACAAGCGGAGGGAATCCCTGTTATTACTCAAAACCTCAATCACCATAAGCTGAGCTCTTTTCTCCTCAACACAAAGCACGCAGAGAGCTATGATGGCACCACATGCCACGATCTGTCACTGCAGCAGCCTACCACTCACCAAAACAACATTCTATTAGCAGGAAATGCACTGAAAGGTCACATAATCAGTCCCAGCCAAGTGCCAGATTGTCCAATGCCTGGGAGTATGTGAGATGTCAATGGAAGAAAATTGAGCTTTCATTTCTGCCAATCGGATTTAAATGTCACACAGATTATCTTCAGGAAATGTGTTTTTCTTTTTTTTAAGGTTCAGCTTAACTGATACGTGCCTTTTTTTATGGCTGTGGGCACAGGAAAGGTTAACATGTTTAACAGTGTGCTGCTATGCAGAAATGCCACCATATATGACAAGTGAAAGGACATTATAAAAGAAACACATTCGACTGTGTTTCTCTTTGTGCCTAAATTGAACATATTGGTGGGAGTAAGGTTAGTTTGATTGTTGGTTACAAAACAACAGGCTGGCCACTTGCAACCAATGAATGTGGCAGTGCCCTGTTTTAGGATAATTACAGTAGGCCTACAGAGCATGGGGGGATGTTTTTCAGTAAAAGTGGTGGCATTAGCGCTTGTGTGTGCCTTGACGGAGCCGGTAGTGTGCTGGTTGTGAGGTCTGGGCCAAATGTCAGGTCAGACACATTTTCGCAATTTTGGAAAATTTGCAAAACATTTGTAGGCCTACCTATGGCTAACCTGCCTGGCTTTACTTTACTTTACTACACTTTACTTTGCAGATGTTTTACTTTTCACAGCGGTGACGTTCTGTTACTGCCCCTGTGTAAGTACAAAATAAATCTTGAGACTAAAAGAGAACCAACATTTTAGCTGCCTCGTACAGCTAATTGCAGTACTTTTGTGCAACATTATTGTATGATAGGGCATTCGTTTACGGGAAAAAATATATATAAAAAGTTTTAATATGGAGATATGAGCTAGGTTTCTGCCCAACAGCAATGAATTTCTCTCCCTAACCACTTTACCTCCTTCTACCCACCCACCCCTTTCTCTGCAGGGTAGGGATAGCTGTGTCGGGTAGAAACCTTGTATGTAAGGAACTGCAAACTGTTCCTTTTTTGTATCATAAATATTAAAAATCACACCTGTGTGAAGTGAGGGTCGCAAACCCACCTCACCCCTGTCCACAAGATTCGATACACCACCAAGATACCCATGTACCTGTCTAAATACTTCCTTAATGTAAACAAAGTCCACACCCACAACACCAGAGGGAGTGCAACAAACCATGTACAACCCAGATTCGGCACAAACAAGGGACTAAATTATTTTCGCTCCTATGCCACCAAAATGTGGAACGCCCTACCAACAGTCATTAAGACATGTGAATCCCTTGACTCCTTTAAAACCGCGGTTTTCTAGGTTGTTATTAGAGAAACTAAAAGGTGAGTGTTCATTTTCTTTCATTTGCTGCTTTCTTTCGTTTTAGGGATTTTAGCAGTTTTTGACAGGGGGGCGGGGGCATTCGAGCATGGGGCTAAATATGTATTTTTTAACACAATTTTATGGTGATTTATTTTTTTATGGTTTACTATAGTCCTAATAAACGCCAGGAAATTACATCTGGCCACAAAAGATCACGGGATCTATTGAATGTGACAAACTGACATATTGAGCCTATACACACAGTATAAGCCTTACCCCAGTAGGCTACCTTCACATTCAGTAGATCCTGTGATCTTCTGTGGCCAGTTGTAATTTCCTGGCGTTTATTAGGACTATAGTAAACCATAAAAAAAGAAATCACCATAAAATTGTGTTAAAAAATGCATATTTAGCCCCATGCTCGAATGCCCCCGCCCCCCTGTCAAAAACAGCTAAAATCCCTAAAACGAAAGAAAGCAGCAAATGAAAAAAGATTAACACTCATCTTTTACTTTCTCCAATACAACCTAAAACATGAACCTTGGTTGAAAAAAAACTAAAGTGTCCTTTAAGATCTCTCTATCTCTTAGAATGGTGTATGGAACACCTGGGGTCCTACTATCTGTGTACCCAGCCATCTCATCCATTACCACCAAATAAGAAAAGGACAAAACTCCATTAGTGGAGACCAAGAAATGGAAACGGCTTAAGGTTTATTGTCCTTTAATTGGGTCCATTGAATCCTATAGTGAAGAATCAAGCCGAAAACTACCGCCATGTTTGGGGAAGAAAGGGGAGAAAAAGAACAACAAACGCTGAGTCATGGTCCAATGATTAGTAGATCTTTCCACCTCGCTGTATTATTTTTAATCAGTGGACTCTCAAGGGTTGTTTTGGCCCCCAAAATCTCTCTGTGTATCCTACACTACTAAACACGGCGAAGCAATATGTAGCTGTCGGAAACAAATGTTATTTCGTGTTATGTTTCATTTCATAAACATCTCCACTAGACCCACTGTGCTTCAAAATTAACTTCAATCACTCAAATAACAATCACTTCAATCAGCTCAACACAACCTGCCGGTTCACACCAACAGTGGGACTGTTGCCTGGTTAAATAACAGCTCTGGTCTATTTGAGGCACGTTCCCTCATCATGTCGGGCTCAACTCAACTCCACATTTGTTGCTGATCTTAGTTTGTCAATTAACCCATGAAGACTTGAGGCAAATTCTACAAATGACACCCTGAAAGGACCCACACAATAATAGGTATTTGGCCGTGGACTTTCAAACACAGATTTTTCAAAAAAAAATCTATTTTGCTATTTTTGAGAACTACTGTTCTAAACTAATCTAAACTAACTTCTAAATCCTAAAAACCTATCTTGCTACAGTATAGGCCTATACAGTACATTATAGCTGAAATCTAAAGCCCAAACCACACCAGTTGCAACTCCTTTTCGTCTCTCATGTCCTAGATTATCAAATATTTTGAATCAATAATGTTTTTATATACTGCAATCATATACTGTGATGAAATGGTTAATTTGGACATTTTATTTTGAAGTTTCAGCCTCAAACGGCATAATCTTAGTTTCTGAACCAAACAGAGCGTCGCATCCCTCCAGGCTATGGGACTGAAGTCCGTTTCATGCATGACCACATGCAGTGTCGTTTGTAAACAAATTAAGTGACAGAGAGACAGCAGCAAAGCCGTGATGCGTGATGATTAAGTTTAAAACGAGTAATACACTGTCTGGATGTGATCTTGAATGAGATTAAAAACGGAGTAGTTGTAAACAAAAGCACCTGTGTTTGGAGGACACAAAACGGGTGAGCTTCATTTTTATTGGCTTTTATTGATGCTCTACATGTCATCACGCAGTACGTTTTCCCATTTTTTTGCATCCATTGTTAGGTATGCCCATATGATGAACACGGATATGGTCTAAAAGTGTGAAAAACATATTTTTTATTTCACTACACCTTTAAGGGTTGAAAGATTGATTGACACACTGAATGAGTGAAGTTTCACCATCCTCAAAATGGAAACAAATATCAGTATTAAAAGAAGAATGCACATTTGGGATTGATTTTAACCAATTGACTGCCACAGGGTGGCGCTAGAGGCCAGTTAGCTGTGCCATGCAGAATAGGGCAGATTACCATGTTTTCATCTGGGTTACTCACTAGCAGATCTCCTTTGTAAGAAGAAGCGGCTTGTGTTTAGCAGTAGCATATGATGTTTATATTTTACAAGAAACGGTAATGTCAGGAGCGATGCGATAAAGAAAATCTGTACTGTACTGTACTGTACTGTACTGTACTGTACTGTACTGTACTGTACTGTACTGTACTGTACTGTACTGTACTGTACTGTACTGTACTGTACTGTACTAGCCCTCCTCCCTGGCCTGTGTGTGTCTGTGTGTTAGGCTGTGCAACAGTGACACTTCTATAACGCTATTTTCGTGCTCAGACAGACAGACCCAGGGACAGACCCAGGGACACACATAGCTGTCTATAGGAGTGGTTGCACCACTCACAAATCACATCCGAACCTCGGATGGATGACGATAACCAGGAACAGCGCTCGTAGTTTCAGAGATAATAGCTGGTCATCATAGCGATGAGGCATGTAACTGCTGTGACATCAGCGATTTTGCGAGTTGCCCTGTGGTCAACAAGCAGCTGTTGTTCAGAGCAAATATGTTGAGGATCACAAAGTGATAAGAATTTATAAGCCCTTTATAAGCACTTGTACTTGTACTTGTAAGCAATGTCCTACATTTAGAAGCCAGCAACTCAGGTCGCTGCTGGCCTAGCAGCTAAAGGGACATTTCACCACTGGAAGAAACCACAGTCACTAGTATTTGTAGTAGATAACAGTAACAGTGGTTGTGGTGCCTAAACAGAGAATACACCGTGGCAGAATACCTGAGCACCGTAACCGACCCAAAACAAAGAAACATCTTAACTAGGTACAGACTGAGTGAGCACAGGCTTGCGATCGAGAAAGGCCGGTGTCATAGGCAGACCTGTATCACGAGAGAAGACAGACTATATGCACCGAAAATTAAGTGGAAACCGAGCTAGACTTCCTAACCATCTGTCCACTGTACCAAGACATCAGAGACACATACTACCCACAGATTACAATCACCCATGGAGATTTTGAAAACAAACTAATGACAAAGAACTCCCATATCTGCTGGGCGAAGTACAAAAATGTGCAAACACAGCAGCAAGTTTTTTTTAGCTGCTGTGATAGGAGGATATCGAATGAAACACAACGACCCTAAAGACTAATCATTGTGTGTATCCCTGCATCGAGTGATCTTGGTACATAGAAATTGATTTATTGAAGACCCTGACTTTCAAAGGCACGTATACATTTTGTTTTGATTGTATTGCTGTATATTGTTGTATTGTGGCTTTTGCTTTGGCAAGTGAAGTGGCCCTTTAAGGCTCGTACCATATAGGCTCTAATGCAGCCTTACAGTGAGTCGCAGGTTCCAGTATCTCTCCTCGTTTCCTGTCAATTTCCGTACTATCTATAAAAAGGCACAACAACAAAAGAAGAAGCCAGCAACTGGCGACAAGTGTTAAAAACTTTGCAGACACTATACGTGCACTGAAAATCGATCATGTGTCACCCTCATTTCTATTTCATCTTTTTCAGAGAAGTGCTTGTTTTGCTGCCAGGACAGTTTGTCATTGAATTTAGGCAATTTCCCCTGCTTCCTTGATTGTCACACCCTGCCGCCATGATTGTTTTGGACGGCGAAACAAAACAGATTACTGCTCCGAAATGCACTGCCGGTAAGTTGGTAGCTGGAAGACCGTGAGCAACTTTAAGAAGTGACTCATACACATTGGCTTACATCTTATTCCCTACAGTCACGTCCTAGTGACTGACAGGTGTTCGAGATAGATAGATAGATAGATAGATAGATAGATAGATAGATAGATAGATAGATAGATAGATAGATAGATAGATAGATAGATAGATAGATAGATAGATAGATAGATAGATAGATAGATAGATAGATAGGCTATTTTCAAATCAGAATCAGGGAAATGGGGAGTATGCACTGGGTGAGCAACTTCATTGAAACAAATGGGCAGGGCATTTCACTTCAATGACTTATATGACTTACTGTATATGACTCTTGGCGGCCCGGCTCCATCCAGCCGAGTCGCCGACGCGTAAAGCATGCATGTCTGATATGGCCTTCACTTTCACCAACCGCCAACCAGGAAAACACAAGCTACACAGCAGAGATCACTGGAGCGGAACTGATAACAATCCACTGATAACAATCCACTGTAGACATGACAAGTTATACGTTATATGTACTGGCTGCCCTGAAGGAGGGCCCTGATACAAAGCCCCAGAGAGCCTGAGATAGACAGGGTGTGGGGTGGGGGTGGGGTGTCGAGATGGAGAAGAAACAGCGAGAGAGGGAGTAGAGAGGATTCAAGACATGATGAGAGAAAGAAGGGAATGGCCATGATGGGGGGGGAAATTACAGGAAAGAGAGAGAGAGAGAGAGAGCTCCGCTTATTGGCGTCTTAATTGTGACACAAGAAGAAGAAGAATAAATTCACAACAACAACAAAAACAAAGATACAGTTTGACTATCGATTTATACCTAAACCTAAACTTAACCCTAACCTCAGTAAAGCTATGTTAAACCTAACAGAAGAAGAAAAAAAATACAAATATATAGGCCCTTTGTGCTTAATGAAGAAAAACAAGAACACAGGCTGGAGAGACAGAGGGAGAGAGAGGGGAACAAAAATATTACTATTAGCTCATACAGGAGAAAATCACAGTCAGTGGGAACAAGTGAAATGGAAAACAAGAGAATATGTGAGCGGTCGAGTGACTGGGGAGTGGGGGTCATAACAGTCCCAGGAGTCTCGCTTTCTCTCTCTGTCAGTCACTCTCTCTCTCTCACCAGTGCTATATTCTGTCTCTCCACGCAGGCCTGCCTCTCTGCAGTCAATCCACTGAGTCCTGCTGTGAGCGCTAAAGTGTCAGACTGGAGAGAATGCATCCCAGGGAATGTGTTCCGCACTGTGTGGCATTTCAGTACATCTCTGGAGTCAAAATACAGTATGCCGCACAGTAAAAAATGAGGAAAGACGTGTGATTATTATATGTCATCGTGTCGGGTGGAAGGATGTCCAAAATTGTTACTACCGGGGAAATGGACACAAAAAGAACACATTATGATGGTGTAGATGTGCAATTTTGACTACTTTTGCTTGACACGTCATATGAGTACATCATATATTTTTTTGCATCGTGCATGAGTGCGTGAAGGAGAGAGAGAGCGAGAGTGTACTGGAAACTATTAGAATAGCATACAGTATATGTATCCTGAATTTCAGCCATCCCTTTTATGGTCCCTCTTGCTGTCAATTTATAATTTAGGAATTTAGCAGACGGCCAGACGCTCCTATCCATAGCAACTTACAATTGCTAGATCAGAGTAAAGGTCCTCTTAACATTCATTCATTCTTCTTTCCCTCTCTCTCTGCACAGTGCGACGTGGTAAAATGAATGACTGCCGGTTGGCTAAACATCCCGGCGGACCCTGGCATGTCAGCCGGGTATAGAAGCCAAGATGGAGGAACACTTTGTTCTTCACAAAGACCTGCACTTCATCAAGTGCCCATGAGAGCTTCCAAAAGGGTCCCCCCAGGACGGAACACACATGGCATAACAAAGGCCTGGGAAAACAAACTGGAGGACTAGACTGCGCTGCGCTCACCTGGAATAAACACAAGCACATCAGAGAGGAGGAATTTGTAGGACTGTAGTTTTATGGGGTCACGAGAAATGAAAAACACATGTCAAAAGAATTTCATACATGAATGAAAAAACTGCTACATGGGCCATGGAGCAGAGCTGCTCTGTGAAACCCATGGACTCACATTGAAAATGAATTGCGAGCTGCTCTGCCCCCCCTCTCCCCCCGGAACAGAGAGAGAGATTTCGTTTTAATAGTGTTTACGGGGCCTAAGAAGTAGGCCTACAGAAAATAGCAGATCTGCAAGGTCATGACGAGTTGCATCGTTGTGAGCTAGTTCTAAGTTAGCCTATATCCACTTCCTGTAAATAGAAGTGTTGACTAATCATCTTTGTTGGATCTTTTTTTCCAAAATTACACCAGTAACTACTTAGCGTTGTGCTCCGAACTGTAGCAACTTTACTACACAGCCTGCATGCTGA
This sequence comes from Protomyctophum parallelum, assembly GCF_964188405.1. NCBI lineage: Eukaryota > Metazoa > Chordata > Actinopteri > Myctophiformes > Myctophidae > Protomyctophum > Protomyctophum parallelum. The sequence goes on from NC_139714.1 coordinate 7,305,836, forward strand.
TGGATTAGAGTAAAATAAGCAGCCTGCGATTCTCTGAATAGATCAATTGCTTTTAAATGATCAAACGTATTCATATGGCTCTGTTGTAGCCTGCATGGTTTCCAGCATGATTCGTTGCGTTCCGTGAACTAGTTTTGTCACTTCACTATACTCAGTCTGAAAAGTTGAGACAAAAACACCAGTTTGGCTTAATTAATGCACATTCACTAAACTCACCCCACACAGCTACTACTGTTGCGCTGCAACGTCCCCTTAACTCACCCCACACAGCTACTGCTGTTGCGCTGCAACGTCCCCTTATCATTCACTAAACTCACCCCACACAGCTACTGCTGTTGTCCTGCGACGTCCCCTTATCATTGACTAAACTCACCCCACACAGCTACTGCTGTTGCTCTGCAACGTCCCCTTATCATTCACTAACTCACCCCACACAGCTACTGCTGTTGCGCTGCTACGTCCCCTTATCATTCACGAAACTCACCCCACACAGCTACTGCTGTTGTACTGCAACGTCCCCTTATCATTCACTAAACTCACCCCACACAGCTACTGCTATTGTACTGCAACGTCCCCTTATCATTCACTAAACTCACCCCACACAGCTACTGTTGCGCTGCAACGTCCCCTTATCATTCACGAAACTCACCCCACACAGCTACTGCTGTTGTACTGCAACGTCCCCTTATCATTCACTAAACTCACCCCACACTGCTACTGCTGTTGTCCTGCAACGTCCCCTTATCATTCACGAAACTCACCCCACACAGCTACTGCTGTTGTACTGCAACGTCCCCTTATCATTCACTAAACTCACCCCACACAGCTACTACTGCTGTTGTCCTGCAACGTCCCCTTATCATTCACTAAACTCACCCCACACAACTACTGCTGTTGTCGTGCAATGTCCCCTTATCATTCAATAAACTCACCCCACACAGCCGGCAGTATTGTTGTACTGATGAATAGTGGACTACAGAATCAAACTAGTGTACTTTTTACCATACCATCTTGAGACTTTTGTCGCGTTCCTTTGATGACCGAATCTCCATGAATTCAAGGCTTCATGGTGTGTGTAATTGAAGTTTTGGGTGAAGTATTCCTTTGACTACTGTAGGCTATGTTACGTGCTCTAAATCAGAACGGAAACTCTTGCAACTGTAGCCTTCTATTTTTGTCATAAAGACGCCTTTATGTACAGTATAAAATTAATTGTCAAATTATTTGCAATATTACGAGGCAATCGAGAAGCTCACAACACGTTGAAACACAAAAGGATGGGCACAAGTATAGACCTTTGGGGGTCACCGGTATGGGTTTAACTGGTTAAGGCCACGGTTGGTGTGGGATTAATTTACATCTAAAAAACATGAACCAATAAAAAAGAAAAAAAATATTAAAAGTGTCCAACTTCTCTATAGGGAGCCTGTATGGAGAGGTACAGTATATAAGAAGATTTTCACCTATAATGATATTCCCAAAATAAGGATGCCAGTTGCCAGGGTTCAGGTGGTTAAACCTTTAACCAAATAAACTAATGCATAATGCAGTGGTTCTCAACCTTTTTAGAGAGTGTCAAGGAATTTTGGGTGTTTAAGTGTTTAAACCTAAAACACCTCAGGCCAGCTATTTATAACTCAGCTGTTGCTGTCCGCCTGAAGGCTATAGCTCTACTCTGTTTATAACTCAGCTGTTGTTTATAATTATAGAAGTTTATTGCTTTATTGTCTTAGACCTGCGTTGGACTTCTCCACCTGTTAGATCAGTGTTTTTCCAAAGACGGTTGGGTAGGGGAGGGTGGAGACTAATGCAGTATATCTAGGCTTCCTGTGCTAATGCAGGCTGTGACACACGGCTGGTTTTTCCATACATGTCATCCTGTACTACTGGTATACATTGACTGTAAGTGTGTGTTTCCTTGCGGTACCTCAATTATATCACTCAAGCTTTGAAACGTTCTCTGCCTCAATTGATTTGTCTCTTCTCTTTGCTGAATTGAGTTCCCAATACAGATTTGCATGGACAAGAGAGAAAGCAAAGAGAGAGCAAACCAAAGGTAATCTTTTCTGTAATCGTCTCTTTCATGCATGTTATCAGATGTTTCCGTGTAAACACTAGCCTTTCATAAACCCATATATAATGCCAGACCCACTAAGGACAATTACTAGCCCAAAGTGACAGATTAAACTCTTATTAAATGTCTGTGTTGATGACATTCAGGATAATTAATAATAATACCCAACAAATATTAAACCCACAACTTTTAAGAGGTCTTCATTAATGGTACTCTCCGTAATATAAATTGGCAGAGTAATGGTCGACAGAATCTCCAATTATCCGCCATCGTTACTTGTGTAAACAGCATTTTTCATGGGTAATATACAACATCAACAGTATTGTCTGCGATCACCGTTGTTATGTAATAGTCTGAGCTATTGTTCCTGACATGAAAGCCTGACAGCTCAATACATCCACAGACCTGTTGTTCACTGTGCAGACAGCCTGATTAGCTTGATTAATTAGGCTCCTTTCACTTTTATGAGGTGAAACCATAATTCAATTTGTGAGGCCGGTAGCACCAGCAGTTCAAATACACGCCCTTTTCCACCGGTTGGTTTCTAATGGGAACCGGTTCAGTTCTTTTTGGTTCTTAGTCCATGAGCCAGATCGAGCTCCAAAATGGGAACTTTAATTATGAATTGAGTGTGCAAAACAATACCTATATCAAATTGTTATCACATGAAACTTCCCCAGTTTATTATGTACACGAAGACAATGATTTATTGTATTACAAATAAAAAACAAAATATGCAAATGAGGCCCACTCAATTCATATTAACGTTCCAATTGTGGAGCTCTGACTCATGGACTAAGAACCAAAAAGAACAGAACCGGTTCCCATTGAGAACCAACGGGTGGAAAAGAGGTCAGAGTGACTTGGTTCCAATAACAGGGTGTTGCCAGGACCTCTTGGGCCAATGGATTGTTTTTGTTCACAGTTGCATGTGCAAAACGTACATACAGTATTATTGCTGTCAGGCACTGGCAGCAACCTCATATTTCCCCTTTTTGTTTTGATTTTGTAAATCAATGCCCTAATTTGTCAAACTACAGTGCCACACAAAAGTATAAAAAAAACACTGATCTACATGATCACAACTTCATTGATTGTGAGCTTGTAGATTGGATAGTTTTGCTTTTTGAAGTGAAAGTAGTTGAGGGTTTTATTAATATTGAATCAATGCAACTATAGGCCTATAGCAGGGGTATGCAACATTTATTATCAGAAGAGCCATTTTTGGCCCATATTACAATTCTATCTGGAGCTGCAAAATATGTTTGCTTTAATAAAGCAAACTTTAAGAATTTGGTACAGTATATCAAGTATACTGTACCAGTAAGCCAGCAGCATTGGTGGTGAAAACAAACAAAGATGTCTTATCATGAATACATTCTTCTATTCTTCTATTTTCCTTCATTAAATTTGATTCTTATTTTTATCTGGTGTATAGGCAACATTGTTTTGCAATATCAAAATTAAAGAATAACTTTATGCCTACTACAAATTCAATAATAAACTAGAACTGCACTCTGTTGAGTGCATACTTGCTTGTTGCACACTAGTAGGCCATGGCCTACTAGTGCACAAGCAGAGCGCGCAAGTACTTTCGACCGCTACAAACTGTCAAATCTCAGTTTCACTGTGAAGGAACGTTTGAAATGTTGAATTATTAGGTTTAACTATTTGGTACCTACCTACTTTATGCACGTAAAAAATGACTTTGTGCCACTTTTCATGCATATGCACCGTCCCAGCATTATTCGATGCGTATGCACCGTCCCAGCAAATCACGTAATGACTACTTGTGCCTGATACGGCAGTGGTGCCAGATTACTAGATGTATACATAGGAGCATTACCTTTAAACATATCGTCATTACGTCACCATCGAAAACCAATTACACTCCGTCATTGGGTCCTTTAATCCACATCTTTATTACGTCATCATTGAGAGCTAGTTATACCAGCTAGTTATACCAGTGCCGGGTGGATTAAAGGAACTGCCTCTATGTATATGTTATGTATATGTAATTTGTAAGTTGATTAGCGGTATACTGTGGTTACTTTGCGCCGTATGCACCGTCCCAGCATTTTCGATGTGTATGCAGTATGCACTGTCCCAGCATTTTCGATGCGTATGCACCGTCCCAGCAAATGACGTAATGACTAGTTGTGCCTGATAAAACGAATGGTTTTTGATGGTGGTGACGTAATGACGATATGTTTTAGTGTCGGAAGGATTAAAGGTAATGCTCCTATGTATACATGTATGTAATCTGGCACCACTGCCGTATCAGGCACAGGTAGTCATTACCTCATTTGCTGGGACGGTGCATACGCATCAAAAGTGCTGGGACGGTGCATACGGGCCCTGGGCGAAACTAGTACTTGCGCGCTCTGCTTGCGCAAGTAATTATGATTAAATGTAAAACAATAAAATAAAATAAAAAGAAAACCCCTTACCGGTATTCCTTTACATACTTCTTTGCCGTAGCAACTGGGAGCCATGGAAGATGGCCTATAAGAGCCACATGTGGCTCTAGAGCCGCAGGTTGACTACTCCTAGCCTATAGGATGTAAGTGTATCTACATTATACTATATGTGTATATCGTACTGCATATTCTATCAATTTAATTCATTCATTAATTCCAGACACTGTCATCTACAGTATCTCTCTGCCTACTCGATGAGAAAGATAAGTTTGACTGGTATCTGCTGGACTTTGGTTGAACGTGAAAAGGTCCTCTACTAGCGCATTCAGAGGACACAGAAATGAACGAATGAAAGTGGAGGAGGAGAGTTCTCCTTCCTCCTTTCCTTCCGTCCCTCCTACAACTGCATGTTCCCTCAGGCCAGGGGTTATAGCTGTAAATAATAGTTCTTACCTAAATAATATATCCCTATATGAATAACGTGTCCTCAGAAGAGGATTGAAGAGGGTATTTGTTTTCTTTCTGAAAAACATAAAATCAATATGGTGTAAGATTTGTTTTTGCTGCGGTAGTCAATATATAAATTATCAGCACGGCATTCATCATTGAGTGAGCGTATCCAACCCGACAGATGTTGGCCGAACATGAACAGTCAAAGAACACTGCTTTCTGCTCGGTTTCACTTTCTTTGTTCCTGCGATGAACTCCAATGCCTCCTCTGCAATGACTTCTGCAAACTATGCAAAAGCAACCGTGCTCGGTCTTGCTGGCCTTCTGCAGAGGTACCACCAAGAGCATAGAGAATAATGAATTGCATTTTTATAGCGCTTTTCCAAGTGCTCAAAGCGCTTTACAATGGTTCATTCATTCATACATTGCGAGGTGAAGCGGCGAACAGTCGACGCCAGCGTCTTCACTTCCCACATTCACACACCAATGGTGGCGAGCTCACACCGACCGACTTAGTAATGTAGGGAGAAGGGGTGTAAAGTAACTAAGTACTGTACATGTCTTATGGGTTAACACATGTGGAATGTACACAGGGGAAATCTAGCCCCTCATCTGGTCTCTTTTTTAAATTCTATGTAAAGAAAAAGTGCACATCTGGTGGAGCAAACAGGACAGGTGGGGTTCTAATGAAGATGGTTGTGTGCTTGGGGACACGGTGGGGCAGTTGGTCACCTCACAGCTAGAAGGTTCCAGCTGAGGATGCTGTGGGTGCTGGGGGCGTACCTGTTCTCTCCTCAGTGCCAACTGCCCATAGGTGGGGTTTGCATGTTCTCCCCGTGTCCCCTAGGTTAGGTACCCTCACAAAAGACATGCAGTAATACTGGTCTCTAAACCTCCCCCTGGCTAGCCGGGGCGCCTGATGGATCTTTGACGTTGAGAGTGACTGAACATTGAATAGAGGCTGAATGCTCTGGAAGAAGCTACACAACTCTGTTCTGTCACTCTCAACTACAAATGGCAGGCTTACAACACACACACTGATTTGTCCCACTTCAGTATTTGAAAAAACACACCCAAAACATAGTGTTCTTGGGGAGGAATAAACACAGAAAGGGGAGGAGCAAAAACGAGTTTATGTTTCTACACAACAAATGGGTTCCCAAATTGCCTTTTCAGAGCACAGCATTTAGTCAATTTTTTATTTAAAAATTTCCCCAAAATGGCGATGGAAAAAGGCCAGTTGGAACAAATAGTTCCCTCGTGATATATATACGAGCTGTCAGTTCTGTTCAGTCTCATCTCCTTCCTCTATTTCCAATCAATTATAGTGGTCATGAAACGTGTTATAGCTGAAGCAGGTTGGTTTCGAACACCTGGATGATTAATTAGAGTGGTTAACTGATGCCCGTTTGATGTTCTGATTCAATTAAACCATATTAGCTCTTGGCTGGCCACAGTTTTAGACTGTCTGGCAGGGGTGCAAGGGCTAGTCGCTGTGATGGAGTCCAAACTGCGCCTGCCATGTGTCAGCTAGATTAAAACGTGCGCGCACGTGTATATGTGAGAATCCACACCGATGCTTGGCGCTCCTCCTGCAACTCAGGTGTCTCCCGCTTGGAGGAGAAGACATCCCTGAGACGCGCAGAGAAGCGCAGGCAGCGGCATGAGCGCGCTGCAGGGACTATCCACCCAGGCTCAACACACCCCTGCCCCACGTGTGGAAAAGTGTGCGGATCAGCTATTGGTCTTAACCGCCACATGTGGGCGCATGAGCGCACCAGGCGCTGAAAACCCCCCCTTACCCCCGGGAGATATGAAGTCATCATCGACTACGATGGACTGCCATAAGCTAAGTAAGTGTGTGTGTGTGTGTGTGTGTGTGTGTGTGTGTGTGTGTGTGTGTGTGTGTGTGTGTGTGTGTGTGTGTGTGTGTGCCTGCATACGTGTGCGTGTGTAGGCTATATTTCTTCAATGTGAGCGCAGTTAAGGGTTCCCATTAGGGGTGTAATGACACATTTTAACAGCGATACGATATGTATCACGATATATTGACGATACAATACGATATTTGTTCATTATGGCGATCCGATTCAATGATCTGAAATCAATACAATAACTATTTAAAATACATTGACATTATTTTAAACTAAGTAATTAAACCCCTCTTTTTATTTTTTCTTCTAAAATCACACCCCTATGGAACCGAGTGGTGCAACTCCGTGTGGGGGTCCCCGGAACACACCCAGGGGAATTAGCATTCAGCAGACTTTCTCTCTTTGATTGTATCAAATACTGAGTGCGTGCGTGCATGCGTGTGTACGTGGCGTAGAGTGTTTGTGTGTGCAGGGGTATGTGCATGTGCATATCAGGGAAATGTACTGTACGAGAGCTCGTACACACGTGTATTGCGTGTGTGCATACCGGTTGTTAATGACTGGAGCCAGTGAGGGTTGTTCTCTGTGTGAGGAGAAGACAACTAGATGCAGTTTAGCAGGGCGTAGTGGAATCTGCAGCCACCTAATGATGCAACACTTTCAGCCTCCAGCATGCATTCCTCATGACACTCAGCACCACTTCCATGTCGGCTTAACACGCTTATGGGAAGCACTAGACGCATTATAATGTGCACCATTTTCATTTCATACGAGCTCGTTTTCAAGCTGTTGCCACATTCAAAGATGTTCTGCACTGAAAAGGAAAACTGCATGGCGCTGCCTGTTATTCATCACTAGACCGGAGACCCCTATAGTCAAATTTATAGCCCGTACAATCTTATCTCACCTGGGATTGACCCGGAACTGCACAAAATCAAATCTGACTGGGAATCAGAACTGGGAATCACCCTCTCAGACTTTTGGGCAAAGGCACTCAAAGCCATCAACTCCTCATGTTCTTGTGGTAGACTCTCCTTAATCCAGTTCAAAGTACTACACCGAGGCCCACTACAACGAACCTAGGTTCGCCAGAATGTTCCCAGAATGAACGGACTCGTGTGACAAGTGCCATCAGTCACCAGGGACACTGTCCAATATGTTTTGGAAATCTAGTTACCTTTCACTTTCGCAGTTGAGAATCCCCGTCTAGAGACTGCTATAGTGTCAAGTGTTGTCATGCATGGGTCGCAGTGCTCCATCCTAACAGTTACAGCTGTACCAGGTGTTCCAATTACAACTAAGTGTTCAGGGAGGTCCACTGCTGCACACAACGGCCACCTGGGTGGAAGCAGTAGTTTGGCAGCGGCAAGGAACCAATGGGATTTGGGGGAAACGGGTGCACTGAGGCGGAGCGGTGTTGCAGTGGCCCGATTAGACTGAATACATTGTCAGTGTTGCACCTGGATTCAATCATGATCAATCTAAATATTAAAGCATCTGTGTCATTTTATTTATATATATATATATATATATATATATATATATATATATATATATAATATATATATATATATAAATGTGTGAGTGTGTGTGTGTGTGTGTGTGTGTGTGTGTGTGTGTGTGCGCACGCGCGCACGCGCGTGTGTGTGTGTGAGAGAGAGAGAGAGACACACACACACACACACACAAGCGAACATTATTAACTCAAATATTTGCTTCTGGGTGTCCCTTATTTTGAGATGGGGGTCCACAGCAAAAATACAATTTGGGGGTCCTTGACATGAAAAAGAGTTTTGAGCACCACTGATATAGCAATATACGTTAGAAGGCATTTGTAGAATGGGGTCCTCAGGTCTTAAAGGGTTGAGAGCAGTGTGCACTGTGCAGCACAACGGTGTGTTGTAATCTCCACAGTGTCATGGTGGTGCTGTAGTGTAGAAGAGCCTTCAGGGATCCGTAACAGCTCCCAAGAGCAAACTGATGTCCTTGCAGAAGGTGCACATTCATCAATGACAAATCAACTCCACCTCAAGCAGAACACCAATGGCAGATGCTGGGAAATTATCTCGGGAAATGTGGTTAATACGCCTTATGCTGGTCTTATGAGAAGAGTTTTAAGAAATGCCAAAAATCTAACTTCTCACCAAGAGCATACTTGTTATGATTTATTATATTAAATCCCAGTTTATGCCAGAAATCTACCGCCTGCCCACCCGCCTTCTAATGAGAGCGCAAAATCTGTCTTGGAAGAGCCACCCATCGACTAATCTAATATACGGCAACCTTCCCCGTGTTTCCTCACTAGTCCGATCCAGAAGAACACAGTTTGCCGGCCACTGCTACAGAGCTGTTAATGAGGTTATATATCTTCTCTTCTTCTCTCCTGCCTCAAAGCAGACCAGAGGTAGAAAACTGTCATTCCCTGATGTCGTCACTAGGGACACAGGCATCAGTAAGCAGGAACTGGGGATGGCAATGAAGGACCGGGAAGTCTGGCGTGATATTGTGAAATCCGCGATCTCGGAAAATGATGATGACTGTTAATAAGCATGTTAATGAAGTTTAGAGTTAAATTAACATTGACCACTACAGACTTGACAAAATGATCAAATATGCTGGCTGCCAAGGAGGCCGTCCTCCCTCTCACATAATAGTCTTAAAGCCAGGAGAATGTATTTTTATCGAGGAAAAGGAGTGCTTTATGCACTTTGGATAAAGGCATTAGAAATGCACCATTTACAGTATGTAATACAGCAGTCATGATGCGAGGTCAATGACTCATTCACTTCTAAGAGCTCTTCTGAATCATGAATCTGATGACCAGGGGAAGGGACTCCCAGAAGAAGTAGCAATGAACGCAGAGGACGGCAGCAAATCGACCGGAAACGTCCTTGGGGGAGCCATAGCAGTCTGAAATGTCTTTATTAGGAGTAACCCTGTAAGAGCCATTTGAGCCTCCTAATTGTATCCAATGATGTCCACTGAGGGGCGTGGTCAATGTCTAGGTTGGCAGGGTATTTAATCAGGTCTCAATCAACCAGCAGGTGTTGCTGAAAAGGCAACAGTTTTCAGACTGTTTTAAACAGTTTTCAGACTGTGTTTTAGGAGGCTGTTCTGTATCATTTACGTGTATTGCATTTATTTAGATGTATGCTGTAGTGACTAGGCCTGCAGAGACAGATAATACATCTTCATTATACCAACTCTACGCACGTTTGGACATCGCTTTCTGGAGCACACGTCTTAACTACAACCCGACTGTCGGCAACCAGTGGTGCCACAAATATAGGATTTGGGCGCTACATTAGTTTCATACACTTCATACATACAAATACAAACACAATAGTTTTACAGACAATGCAAACAACATCAACAATAATGAGCAGTATGTACACATGCAACAGTAATGAGCAGTAATGCTCAGTCCTTCCTCCGGTAAAGGCCATGCCATTTGTCTGACCATTGTCGGATGGCATGCAATACATTCAAAACGCAAGAGGAATAATAATAAAAAGTGAGAACCAAAATAGGTTCTTGTCTTGGCTTATCAATTAGCAGTAGTCTCAAAAATGCTAAATATAGCTAAATGTGCAAGTAATATACTAAGTAATATATATGTGCATATACAGTACACATCTAAACAATAGCAGTGTCACAAACAAATGCACAAAGGAGTCGAGCATAATACCGTATAAACATCATTTTGATAGTGTATACCTGTGATCACTACACTGTCTCTTTATGCATAAATGAGATGCTCTTAACCAGAGCGACATACTGTAGGCCTTCATCAAATTGTAAATTGTAATGAGAGTCCTTGTCAGTACTTGTCACTTATTATTTATTTTTATTTTTAAATATTTTTGCTCCTCATATAGTGCTCTGACAGCCTAACCTCACACAAACCTAAGATTTTCCGGAGGTTGGAGAAATGGGCAGAAGGACTAATGGGCAGCACCCTGCCTACGGCTATCAGCAAATGGAATAAACGTGTTTGAAGCATCTACCTGTGTCCCTGAGTTGTCAGAGGAAGGGCAGCTAACTGAGGGCGAGGACTTGCTAGTTGCAACACATACTCATGATGAGTGAGAATTATTTACACCTCACGGGAACACATTCAGAGAAACACACAACTGAAATCTCAGTTAATGTTGCATAGACACTGATCTGAAAAATAAATGTGGTCGGGGGTGGGGCGTAAGGATCGCATCACGATGCGTTGTGAGATTGTCGATTGGCTATTTCTGCAATTTGGCGCACAAAGAAAGTATTCCGAGCTTAAGGCAATGGAACCCTGCACCAACACATGCGTAATTGGGCTAATAATGGGTTGAGGGGAGAAGAGTGCAGCTTCGCTGAGCTCCGTGCTGCTTGGCTCACACACCATCAGCCCAGAGAGACAACAGCTTAGCTCACAACACTGCATTGACCTGCAGCCCCACGGCAACACTGACAATCAAACACTGATTTTCCAATTAGACCGTCTGGCAAAACCTATTATGAACTACGCAGAAATAAAAATGCTTCTGAAAGAGTTCTGCAGCAACATTGTTCCGCTCTTATTGATTTACAGCCTCGCAATTTTCTCAAAATGCTGAATTCCTAATGGCAGAAAACACTATGGAAATGTATCTAGAAGTCTTTTTATTTGACACAAATCTAATACTTTCTTTTTTTCCCAATCTAAACTGCTCCTTTGAATTGTAATGTTACAACATAGGGATTTGGCAGACGGTGCTATTCAGAGCACCTTAGGCTATTTGAGACCGCTGCGTTTTTTGTCTGTAACATCGTAAAGACTTAGTTTATGTCATTGGTTTCTCCAGGAATGACATTTTAGGGTTTCACTGTAATCTTTCCTCGTGACATAGAGCACCGAAGTCCTGACGTAACTCGCTCATCCCTTCGATTCCCCTGGTTTGCGGAAGTAATTTCTCTATGGAGAATAACATGGGGTGATCTTAATATCGTCTACTATAAGCGTTGTGGTCCAAAAATAAACAAGCTGTCTCTGCGTTATTGTCAGGGAGGTGTCTCTGTATCGTTTGCAACAGTCAGTCACTCATATATGATACAGTCTGCTTCTAGCGAAAATGAAAATAATTCAGTAGCAGTAACATTAGCGTTTTCTCTCAGTCAGTTGATTATTATTATTTTTTTTTAAGATATTTTTTTGCGGCTTACGCCTTTTATTGATTTTTGAAGGGACAGACAGTAGGCTGACAGGAAACGGGAGAGAGATGGGGGGATGACATGCAGTAAAGGCCGTGTCGGGTCCGGGAGTCGAACCCGCGGCACACTGCGACTGGATTACCAGTCCGGTGCCCCGACCGTTACGCTACGGCCTGGGCCAGTCAGTTGATTCTTCATATCCATATGAGTGAAGCGGCCGGGATGACATGTTTATTTTTCAAACACAGTTCTTATATGAAGCAATCTAAAAATCCTCCTATGGCGATTTCAATGCAACTAAAAAAAATACATGAACCTGGGGACTGACGCCCTCTACTGAAAGCGACGTCAGACTTCGGTGCTCTATTACGCCTCCATTATATGGTCACGCCTCGTGACACGTCACACGACCATAATATGACCATCTCCATATATGATGATCACGACACTGACCTCATCTCTAACCCTGGATAACCATACATGAAGACTGGATCATCACCTAGATCATTCTGCATATATGGAGCCGGTGGATCTGACCTGTTCTGACATTCCATAATTATGTTGATCCTCCCAGCCCGTCCTTCCTGTGGTTGGTTACCCCCTTCGGTATCGAAGTATTGGACAGTAATATATTAAGATGTTGATATTAATTTTGTATTCATCTTTAGGGACCCAAATCACACCTTAGAAAGCATGAGTGTCTATTTCAAACGTAAAGTGTTTTTTACTGGGGAGTCATTATATTGACAGCAACAACTGCCTGTTATATTTTCACCCGATCCCTATCTAATTATTCACCTTCATTTATCCCGTAACCCCGGAGGGTCTTTGGGGCACCACATCTGTTGACCAGCTCTCTCCATCTCCATTTTGACGGCAGTAAGCCCTATATCTAATTATTGGACAGTATAAATACCATATGTTGATATTCATTTTGTATTCATCTTTAGGGCCCCCAATCCTACCCTAGAAAGCACTAGTGTCTATTTCAAACATTGTGTTTTTTACCTGGGAGTCATATTTTGATGGCAGTAAGCCCTATCTAATTATTGGACAGTATTAATACCATATGTTGATATTCATTTTGTATTCATCTTTAGGGCCCCCAATCCTACCCTAGAAAGCACTAGTGTCTATTTCAAACGTTGTGTTTTTTACCTGGGAGTCATATTTTTAACGGCAGTAAGCCCTATCTAAGTATTGGACAGTATTAGGATGTTGATAATAATTTTGTATTCATCTGATAGGGCCCCAAATCACACGATTTAAAGCACGAGTGTCTATTTCAAACGACGATGTGAACACAGTAAATCATTATCAGACTTTTGTCTGATAATGATCCTCCCCCCCTCGCCAAATTATTTAGGGTTTTTAATGGGGTTCCCCAGCAGAAACACTGAGAAGTGAGAACCCCTGCCCTAGAAAGCACTAGTCAGTAAATGCAAGAAAAGTCAAGCCTTGTCTCTTTATTGGAGGATCTCAGAACTGTTCTAGCTGTCTAGCTGCACATATAGGCACGTGTTGCAAGGTTGGTATTTGCCGGTATATTTGCCCCAAACTTATAAACACCCTGTTGTGTCCTGTTCTTGTTTTGGTCATCTGTGATTTTCACAGATGACCAAAACAAATAAATAAATAAACAGTAAATAACAGCAAGCAGAGGAACATGAGAGAGAAACGGGTTTCAAAGAGGAACAGAGCCCCGGGGGATACCACTGAGAGCGTGACAGAACAATAAAAAATACCTCATAATACTGCACACAGCCACGGCAGCTATTAAGTATGGGGTGATTTAAGGAAATTCTGTCGTTAAGACTTGTTTCAGGGTGATTTAAGGAAATCCTGTCCTTAAATGACAAACAGCTACAGCGTCATGCATCAAGGCATGCTTTCTTGAATAGACAGAGAAGCACTCCAATATCATAACAGGGCTGAGGAAAAGCTAAAACAATTTTTGGGGTTTCTAGTTTCTACCCACTAACCTGATAAACCTTATTTTTTTGTATTATTATCATCAAGCCTATTTATCACTGGTGTCACTTCTCACATGACTCTGTGGTTGTTGTACCATGTTTATTTTTCTTGTATTGTAATGTATTGTATTGCATTGTATTGAATTGTACTGTATGGATACTTTTATCATATTTTTTTAAGAGCCTGCTCAGGGACTACAGATGGAAATTAGCTTATGGCTAACTCTGGCCCATTTACATGAATGTGAAAACGTGTTGATTAATGAGCATTGTCCCTGTCAAATAAATAAATAAAAACAACAGTAACATACTGTGTATTATATCATTAAAGAGAAGATTTGTCGAGATTAATTGTCAACTTTTTTATGATGTATTTTCTCTATTATTAAAGGACCACTTCACCACTTTTCAACCTATCTTCATATAATTGCTCCTCACTAATGTTCATGATAAAATAGCACAATTTATTTCTACTTGGTCTGTGTCTCATAGGAGGGCTGTGGGCAGTTAAGAAACTCGACCACCAGTGACTTCATTGTTAGGCAGATTTTTTTTAAACAAGATTTAAAAACATGTCCATATATAATATATATATTTAGTTTTGTATTATCGTGAGAATGATGGCTTCCATTTTCGCATTGCAAAGCCTGCAGTTTCTATTAGCTTGGATTTTGCATTGATGTCGTCACTGGTGGACGTGTTTCTGAACTGCCCACACAGCCCTCCTACTGTATATGAGACACAGACAGTATAGGAAGAAAATTGCTATTTTCTCATGATCATTAGTGAGGACCAATTATATGAAGTGGTCCTTGTAGCCGTCAATTTGTATTAGGGGGGAATGGGGCGGGGGCATAGACTGTAAAAAATATGGACAAAGCGTTCCCCGGGTCTAACATGGACGTAAAATGAAGCCTGTAATTCTATGGTAATTCCTGATCGCCATATTTCTAGATCCGTTTTGGCCCAGCTGGCCATTGGCTGGCTCCGTTTTGGCCCAGCTGGCCATTGGCTGGCCCAGACACGAGGCGGGACTTCCCCCCTTCTTCTCCGTTGGTTTTTATTTTGACTCGAGTGGGAGGGGAATCCCGATCATAGACTGTAACGGTAGCCACGCCCCTCAGAACATACGCGACTTTATGGTCATTTTTTTAATTAATGGGACCATAATTTTCCAAAAAGAATATTATGACATTAGAAATGAGACTTTAAACTAGTGACTGGAAGCATAAAGTATTCATGACCATGTTTGTTAAGGTAATACAGTCTAGGTGAAGTTGGGCCCAAATACATGGACTTCTATGGGGCTATGAGTTTTTCTGGGTCCAATGACAGCGCCACAACAGGCCATTATATGAATCGCGATTTCCTTATAGGCTTCACAAAATATCTGTCTGACTGCCCCCCTGGGCGGGGGTCGCGAGACATGGGGGTCCCCAGCCAAAAAGGTTGAGAACCCCTGATCGATAAGCAGTCTTCCATGTTATAAAGTATTATATAGTATAGACACAAAAATTATAATAAGTATAGTATGTTATATAATATGATATAGTAGATTGACTGTGCATAATCTATCCTCATTCCCACTAGTCTGTGACACCGACCGCACCGTCTGTCCTTTTACGGTATAATCCATTCATGACGCATGGTCATTGGCCGGTCCAGGCGCTACACCTGGACACAATCCACTGATTGATAATTCAAAGACATGCTCTGACAATGAATGCCCCATCTGTTAAGTGCTCAGTTGGGTGGACCACTGTAATAGATGACATAATAAGCATGTAACCATGGATAAATTGAATTTAACTGGTCCCATGCTTATTATTTTATTAAATTCACAAGCATTTATACAGCTGAGAGCAAGTCGTCCACCTCTAGTTTTGACCCTGCAGGCCATTTTGTTAAGTCAGTTTCTGCTTTTAAAACTGCTGTTTTAAAATCATCGCTACTATTGCTCAATAAACTAAATTTAGTGTGAGTGATTAAAGTGTGATTTATAGTGATTATCGTAGACAAATATCCAATCTCCTTTTTATTATCAAGTGAACTCCTTCCCGAGTTAAAACCATTCTGGGAAATGTTCAGTCAGGTGTCAGTGGGATGCTGAAAAACAAATGCATACTTTTATTTCTAGTGATGCACCGTTTACAAGCCTCCCCGAAAGGCCGAAATGTCTATAGAGATGCCAACTCATTAAAAATTCTGCTGCAAGTCTACTGATAAAATACTAAGATGTGTCATTTAAACTTGACTTCAAAGTCCTACTCGTGTTCAAAGCACTACACGGGCTGAGCCCACGCAGACTACCGACTCCCTGACAATCCATGCACCCTCAAGCCCTAGGACCCCATGTCCTCTACTCCTGGGTTATTGGAGGTTAGAATCAAAACCCCAAAGAAAGTTGATGATGATGCATTTATTTATTTTGCTCCTAAACAGTGCGGTGAAGTATTACCTCAAGAAACCGAAGAAACAAGCTCACACTCAGTAAAAATCTTTAAGTGCCCGTTAAAAACAATCTCCTCAATTTAACTTTTAATTAGCAATAGCATTGAGACAAATGAATTGCTTTTAATTAGCACATTTTTATTATCCATGCTGCTATCTCTGTCGATGTTTATTGTATTGAACAATTATCTTTTAGTTTAGGTCCTTTTTCATACTTTTGTATAGGCTGCAACACTTTTCTAATGATCATTTTGCTTTTAAGCTTTTGTTTTAATCTGATGTTTTTGATCTGGGATTGCCTTTACTGCTGCTTCATCCAACAGATGGCTGCTCGGACGAGTGAGAGTATGTTTTGAATAACTTTAGTTTTCTCTTATAACTGGATTGATGATCAATCTTGAAATGCCCCTAGTGAAATACATCATGTATCACTCCAGGATTAGACATTGGAATGTGAAATCAAAAGCGTAGAATTGAATGGGGGAAAGCTTCAGAAACTGTTGTCAAGTCAGCAAGGTGTTCAACTATATCACCAGCCAGTCAGCCAGCCAGCCAGCCAGGTAGCCTGCGAAACAGTCAGTCATTAGTCAAAGACACAAAACCAATACAAAGGCTACACAGTCGGTCAGCCAGGCATCTAATGTCTGACTGACTGGGAAGGCCAGTCATGTAGTCAGCTGGACATTTTCTTTGAAAATAGCCGATCTACAAGCTCACAACACGTCATATCTTTTTCCGTGAGCTTGTAGATAGACTGTCTAATTTCAAATAGCCATATAAATTCCTATTTGATCTTTAAATCCCACAATTCTTGTTACCAACTCTAGTTGGGTGGCTCTCCTATCAGAGCAGCCTGCAAGACAGCCCAAGGACCCTGGTGATTTCCAAAGAAAGAACAAGTGACAGAGAGACAAAGAGAGAGCGAGCAGAGACAGACAGAGGCATGGAGATAACGAGTGAGAGTGACATTACAGAGAGAGGGAACAACGAGAAACGGCTGAGGAGGCATACAGTATATCCACTGTATCGATTCACTGGATAGTGTAGAAGGCTGTGTGTGTGTGTGCGTGTGCCTGTGTGTTCGTGTGTGTTTCCAGGAAAGGGTTCTTGTGCCCACTATTCCATTATCACACATTTAGTATCATCGCCGGTGTCATTTTTCACTTCACTTTGCAGTTGTTCGGTCCCCTGTACCATGTTGATCTGTTCCTGTATTGTACTGTATTGTATTGTGTTTTTGTATGGATATAGTGTTGGGTGCTTGCACATTATGCACACATGGCATCAACACATGGTGTTGTGTGCTGGGCGCTGGCACACTATACACTCTGTCTTTCTTTTATCTCTATTGTATTGCATTGTTTTGTACTGTATGTGTCATTGTATGTTTAGTTTTACTACCATTTTAAGAGCCTGCTCAGTGACTACAGATGTAAATTAGCTTATGGCTAACTCTGGCACATTTACATGCAGGAAGTGAAAACTGAAATGTTGATTAATGAGCATCGTCCCTGTCAAAAAAACAAAATAAAAAGATTGCTCATCGCAGTCTGCATGTCTGTGTACATGGCTTTGCCCAAGCCCCCAGAACCGAGAGAGAGAACAGAAGCGCAATGGACATGCTACACTGAAGCGTATCACGGCTGGGGCCAGGGACATGAACGAATGAAATTGGTTCGTCCAATCGGCTCGACTCACAAGCTTGCACACGGGGTTGTGCACGGAGGGTACACTACTGTCATGATCATGTGAGTCTGACGATGCATATAAAGGCCCCAAATACTGTAGGCTCCGCACGTTATACTTTTCCAAAGTGGAAGAAGGGGTGAAAAGGGCTGGGTGAGCAACGCTATACAAGTGAATGGGAGGGATTTCCGGATTCCTCTCGATTATTTACACACACACACACGCACATGCACACGCGCACACACACACACACACACACACACACACACACACACACACACACACACACACACACACACACACACACACACACACACACACACACACACACACACACACACACACACACACACACACACACACACACACACACACACACACTTAATTGCCTTTGCGATTAGCTTATTAAATAAGAGTGGATGAAGCAATAATGGAGAGAGTAATACTTTGCAGAGACAGAGACAGGTACACTAGTGCAATAAACACAGAGCTAATCATTCATTTATCAGAGCAGAGAGGCTCTAATAGAGTATGAATAATAGAAGACCATTCACTGCCAGCTTCTTATCAACTGCTAAGAACTGGAGTGTTCATTTCACTTTGAAAGTGTAAGAAAATACCCTGTGTGGAATGCCAATATTACTTTGCAAATGGACTGCATTCATATAGTGCTTTTATCCAAAGCGCTTTACATCTATTCTACGTAATGACATCACTCAATGACATCACAGCGTCGTCATCATCATCTCACTCAGGTCCTTTAAAAGGAAGGTCAACTAAACGTAACAACATTGAACATTGTGACGGTGCAACAGTTAATCGGTCGTTCTGAATCTTGGTTCATCCGACACCCTCACCAAAACTAAACCAAACCAAACTAAACCAAACCAAGTTGAACAGAGGAGCTGAACCATCATGCCCCCCAAATCGGACCCCAGCGAGGTCAAGATCGTGACCCTGAGGTGCACGGGAGGAGAGGTCGGGGCCACGTCGGCCCTGGCCCCCAAGATTGGACCCCTGGGCCTGTCCCCCAAGAAGGTGGGCGACGACATCGCCAAGGCCACGCACGACTGGAAGGGCCTGCGGGTCACGGTGAGGCTCACCGTGCAGAACCGGCAGGCGGCCATCGAGGTGGTCCCGTCTGCCTCTGCGCTTATCATCAGGGCCCTGAAGGAGCCCCACAGGGACAGGAAGAAGGTGAAGAACATCCAGCACAGCGGCAGCGTGGCGTTCGATGACATCGTGGACATTGCCCGCGTCATGAGGCCCCGCTCCAGCGCCCGCCGTCTCTCCGGCACCGTTAAGGAAATGCTCGGCACAGCCCAGTCGGTGGGCTGCAGCGTCGATGGGCGCCCTCCCCATGACGTCATCGATGACATCAGGAGTGGCAGTATCCAGTGCCCCGAGGTCTGAAGTCAAAGCCATTCCTTGCCGCCGTTGCGCTCTTTCAAATGATCCTCCCTGCCGAGGATTTCAGCCGGAAGTTAAACCTTGAACTTTCACCGTGTTGAACCGGAAGTCGATATCGGTGATTACGGATCTGCCGCTAGATACTTTCACTTTCATCAGAAGTATTAAGATGGAGTTTACAAAGAAGGGAAATGCAAGCAAAGAAAATCCAAGAAAGACGAATGGAAGCAATGTTGTTTCAGTGAATCTCATGATGACCTCATGATGACCCCCCTGTGATACCAGGCGATGATCAGCAGACATCATCATGATACGATACGACTAACTCCACACTCCCCCCCCCCCCCCCCCCCCCTAGGTCTACACCCAATCTCAGTGAGCTACACTTTTTGGCAAATGTTGTGCCCAGAATATGAATTCTCGGTTTTAAGTGGTTAATATAATACACAAACACTGTACAAAAACTCATGTGAAGTGAGGGGCGCTCTTATCATCATAATACTCTGTGCTCAGCCAATCAAATCATCACAAATGTAATTCCGCAGTGGCGTGCACATATATTTAGAGGGGCAGGTGCTCAAGTGAAAAAAGGGCATCGTGTGCAGCGCGTGGTACTGGCCGCCCCAACAGGTGGACCCCACCTGGTGGACAGTTTTGGCCCTTGTTGCCACCGAAGCCCATTATAAATAAAATAAATAAAAGGGGCAAGGGGGGCTTTAGCCCCCTCTGGTGGAGGCTTACCCCCCCTCAAAACAAGCCCAATTGACTGCCTTCTATGTAAACCAAGATTCATTAGCTCCCCCTCTAAATAGCACCCCCAGTCACAATTCAGTCTGGAGCCACACAGACAAAGCTGGGCCTAGGCGCCCCTCAAATTAAAAAGGTCAAATGACTTCAGTCCATTATTGGTGGGTCGTTGGCTGTGGATAGAGAGAGATTGTATCTTCTTACATTCGTCACTTATTTTTCTTGGAAATAAGGGACGCTTTCCCAGGTGTCCCTTTTTGAGGGGCGCTAGCCATATGTGGACGATTACAAGAGGGCCCCTCACATCACACGGGTGGGATTTTTTTTCAAATTGCAACACACCATGTAGTCATGCATAAATGCATCTCTTTCTGTCACGCATGCATGTATGCACGCACACACACACACAAACACACAGTGCGTATAGAAAATTAATTAGTGGTAGGCTACAAAGCTTCTGCTATATAATTAGAAATACAAAGCCTCTGCAATAATGAGCTGTTTTGTGATTAGAGATTAAGTGTGTGTGTGTGTGTGTGTGTGTGTGTGTGTGTGTGTGTGTGTGTGTGTGTGTGTGTGTGTGTGTGTGTGTGTGTGTGTGTGTGTGCGTGTGTGCGTGTGCGTGTTGCTTCAGCTGAATACATCATTACAGATGCTCACCAGAGATGGAGCATTTCTTCTCTCTCTCACATACACACACACGCTCAGTGTATAAGGTGTGCACGCACACAGTTTTGTGTTGTCCCACAGAGACAGATGGTGGGCGGTCATTAGCATATACTAAATACCACCATTAAGCCTATAAATTAGAATCTTTGTTATTGACCACAGGAATAACACATTGAAAACTGAATTGACAGGTTCAGTTTGCAAGTGCTGCCAAGTCAGACGTGTTACCCCCAACACTGAACGAGACTCCGAAAACAAAAAAGTGGTACAGAATACAGGCTTGCACGGCCTGGGGCTAGAGAGCTAATACAGGGAACATGCAGTGGTGCAACCACTCCTACAACCAGCAATGTCTGTGTACACCTATGTGTTCACCTATGTATGTGTTCACCTACAGTATGTATGTGTTCACCTACAGTATGTATGTGTTCACCTATGTATGAGCACCAGTATGAGTACCAGTAGGGGTCAGGGCTCGAAATTTACTTTTTTACTTGGTAGCGCTTGTGCTACCAATTTCAAAATGAAGGAGCACCAGAAAAAAATTAGGAGCACCCACCAAAATCTAAGGAGCACCAATATGTAATTGATTTTTTACATTCATAAAAACAATAATATAACGTGTGGTTTACAAATAACATGAAATGACCAAAGTATAAAAATGCATGCCAGAATTTAAAATGTAGTGTCTGTCCCTCATCCATCCATCTCTTCAAACATCTCCAGACGAGGACCCTCTAGTCTACACTGATTCCGGCCAGTCACATCACCTGTTTTCTAATTCTTTGTTTTGTGTTTTTCACCTTCATAGCCTATTTAGATCATATATTAGAATTTCTAATATAAACTAATTTCGATGTAAAACATTATATTTATAGCTATGCCTACTCACTTCTAATCAGTGGTGGATAAATTACTCTAATGTTTTACTTAAGTAAAAGTATCAATACTCTGCTGCTATGTAGAAACACTTACAAGTCTGCTATTCTCTCTCCCTTCCTCTCATTCCCTCTCTCTCTTGCATGCGTGTGCGGCTGTGCGCGCACGCATGCATGCACACACACACACAGCTGAGCCGGTCCACCTCCGGAGCTAGAGGCTCCGGTCTTTTCTGAATCTGAACGCTTGAAATAATGTACTTTCTGACACATGGTGAAGTTGCGAGCCGAGGCGCTCTGGAATGTGAGCGATGCAGCGCTCAACGTTGTCCCGTACCGTTGTGTCAAAGAGTAGTTAACTACACACTCCACACGTTGGTTTGTTAGCATCAAGTGCTAGTGCAGCTAGCAGACAGAGGCAGTGCAGTGGATGTCAGAGAGCGGCTCAGAGCGCCCGTTTTTCTACAATCGATCGTTGTAGCCAGGCGCACCACAGTAATTATTTGTAGTGGCACTGGTGCTCCCAAATATATTTTTAGGTCGCAAAGATTAAAATTCAGGCGCATTTGCGACCAAAATGGTCGCTATTTCGAGCCCTGGTAGGGGTGCTGTTGTGCCATGCAGAAACAGAGAGAGAGACAGTGCTGACAGAAAGAGAGAGAGAGAGAGAGAGAGGGGGGGGGGGGGGGAGGTATACTGTACACAGAAAAGCATGTTTGTGATAGAGAAAAATGGTGTGGAAGTGAGCATGTTCATAAAATATAAATAACCAGCAAGACGCCCTGGGGGCGAGCCCTAAAGGGCAAGGTCGCGTGCACCCATCCGTGTTTTGGGTGTACAGGGTTTGATGAGGTCAGATCAACATATGGAATGTCAGAACAGGTCAGCTCCATGGAGATCTAAGGGTAGCCTGGGTAAACCCACTCCCCCTGCTGGACAACATTTCATTCTGCCAGGAGGGGTGAGTCTGGCATAATCGCCTGTGTGGCTGTTTAGCCGTGGGGCGGGAGAGTAGCGTTGACGGACAACCCCTTCAGCCAATCAGCGTATATCAAAACAAGAGGTGTCATCTAAACGCGTTCCGTTCCTACTTCCTCATTCCCATGTTTGTTGTTGTGAATGAGTCGAGGAGTTCACACGTCATCAACTGCTCAAATCGTTCCTGATTGGCCAACGTGCGCTGTCAATCACAGAGCCCTGAGCTCGGTCGCGGATTGGCTCGTACCAAAGCTGATACAATCTTAAGGACTTTGTATTACCATTTAGCCAGACTCACCCCTCCTGGCAGAATGAAATGTTGTCCAGCAGGGGGAGTGGGTTTACCCAGGCTAATCTAAGGGTGGCAGCGGGGGCAGTGTTTTGAGTGTACAGGGTTTGATGAGGACCTTAATTTTCAAGCCTGTTGAGAACTCTCCTAATAACTTTGGGGCGGCCCTGTCTAGAGTTCGAATGGAGAGGTATCAGTCAAAAGGGAGACATCAAAGAGGATGGATGGATGGGTGGGGAGGATCAAGATATGGAATGCCAGAACAGGTCAGCTCCATATATGGAGATCTAAGGGTTTGAGGTGGAGGCGGGACTAACACACAGAGATGCAGGTTTTCAGTCTGCAGTCGCAATAATAAAATGATAATATTGTCAAGTGGACACTTGAAAAACAGAAATGGTTGTTGACATTTAAGTCCCACTTGGGCAGAGCAGAGGGAACATGTGGGATGATGAGCTCTTATCAATTTCATATTATATTTCACTCGCTAAATAAAGTGAAGAGTGGTTTTTAAAACAGTGTGGGATAAGGACATGGCTGTCAGCTAGTACTTGACATTTGGGGAGAGAGAGAGAGAGAGAGGGGGGTTGCGCACGGAGGGTATACTACTGTGCATGTGAGACGATGCATATAAGGGCCCCAAATAGGCTCCGCATGTTATACTTTTACAAAGCGGAAGAAGGGGTGAAAAGGGAGTTTGCGCTGGGTGAGCAACGCTATACAAGTGAATGGGAGGGGATTTCCGGAGTCCTCTCGATTACACACACACACACACACACACACACACACACACAAATCCCCCTTTCAGTGTGCAATGTTAGAGTTTGTTTGGTGCTTGGCATTCTAAATGAAATAATGTTTCTATCAAAAACTGCCGTCATGGCTCTTCTTTCATCACATAAGTCTACGGGGGTGTGAAATATGTATCACTGGTAGTCTTGTTCAGCAGCCTTTTGATTGTCTTTTAATATGCTTTTGGCTGAATCGAGCTTACCAATATCAAAAGTTTTGGTGCCTGCATCCAGTGTGGCTTGCATCTCAGCCTCTCTCTTGAGACAGTTATTTATTGTGTCACGTTTCGAAAGCCATTCATGATTGAACACATATACAGACATCCCAGGCATCTTTGTAGATAAGCAAACTGCTTGTGCTTATAAACTAAATATCTCCTCCGCAAACTGAATCATATACGGTCAAAACTCTGTCATACAAAAGAGTGCCACATGGCAACACCAATGTGTAATTTTTGTCATGTGACACATTGGTATAAATTAGGCCACACTCGGCCTATGCAGCACTATAGCACTCCATTTAATTATAGTAATTCAATTTCTATAATGTAATGCCATGATTATGCCACAATAACGTTTTATTAACATCTCAGGCATTAATCAATAGCCAAACACAAGGCATATGCAAGTCCTTGAATAGAGGAAAGAAGTGCTGCCGTGGTCCTTTGTTGAAAACAGGTGCTCGTTGGCCACGGCACTCTGTTCCAGTCAAGTGAAAAGGCCTTTATTTGTATGGCATGGCAAAGATCATTAAAACAGGCCCAAACAGCATGAGCCCATTCCCCAAAACATATTCAGTTATTTACAAACCCTTTCCAGGCATAGACAACAGTTTTTACTACCGGTAATTAAAAATATTTCCAGGAATTTGCATGACCGCAGGAACTGGGAACCCTGGTGAAGCTATTTCTGTGCTTGTGACAGATGTTCCATAAACACAGTTTGTCATCATGATGCATGTCACTTTAACTGCTGCTGGAAGGGTGTTCTCTGCTTTGATCTTTCTTTTCTTGTTTTCCTGCTCTATTCATGAACAGTGATTTTTGCTAAGAGTGAGGGTGTAATTGCCAGATCTACTCAGAAAGCCTGAGAAAGGTTTAACTGTAGAAGGCCTAAAGGTTGACTGGTTGGGTAAGCTTCTCACCCTTTGAACATTACAATAAACAGACCTCTGAGGCACATATCAATTATTTCTCACAGAATTTCCCAGGGTTAACTGATCTCATTATCACCAAATATGGCAGAATAATTAGTAGAAAGTAGATTTCAATATTTGCATGTGCCACCTCCAAGGCTATATAGAATTAATTATTCATTTTGCATTCATTATTCATTAATCTACTTGAAAGCCTATAGAACATGCAGTATAACTGAAGTGTGTCTCGTGTGTCATTCGTGTGTCTCATAATCCTGTCTATGTTCATTACTGGGTGTTTTTATATAATAAGTATATGGTCCGTATTATGGTCCAAAGATGTTTCTTATATACTGAAGCGGAACGTGAGTGGGCTTGTAAATTATGCTGATCAATCTAAGTGAGCTGCTCACTAGACAAATTGATTGCCACCGTAAATGAAATAAAATAAAACAAAACAACATGAAATGCCCTATAAATAAGGTGACACGACTCCTAGTTTTTTTCCCCCCCATGTCATATTATGAAAGTAGAGGATCAGAGCTGTTTTGGAACTGCAGCTCACTGAAGTAAGTTGCTTTTTTGTCTGAGAGATGAATGTCAAGAATCTGCGGCTTCAAGGTTTTGACAGGGATTTTCACTCAAAGTAGTTTGGAAACATCATATATGAAATACTTTACGCAACACATGGCGTGTCGTGGCGGCGGAGGTTGTGTTGCTTGTCTCAAAGATTGTACTGTGAATCTATTTGAATCATCCAATTATATAAAAAAGTATTAAAACATAACTGTACTACTAGATACTATTGGACCTATAACCATAGCTTAGCTCGTAGTATATATACATTTGGTTTAAATTCTGAGTTCACTTGTCCAAACTGTGTTTTAAATCTTCAGACAAATCAATCTTTGATCAACATGTTCATTGTCTGACTATAAAGGAGTTTTATAGTACCTCAAACCTGGCTCTGTCTTACAGTATGTATTGTACTGTAGTATGCCAGGATCTATTAATTATGCCAATTAATATGCCCCGACTGTAGAATCATTAAGCCCTCTTGCCAATATGAATATGACGTGTTAAAATGAATTGAATAATGTTATAAAGAAAGTCAATATTTTAATATAGCAAAAACTGCCACCAGACTTGTGAACAGATATCCCCTGGAAACAGTGGTGGAAAGTAACAAAGTACATTTACTATTTGTAAAAATTTGATGTATTTTGTTGGACCCCCTCGATATGATACATCTCAAGGGGATATCCTTTTCAATGCGACACATTGTGAGCTTGCAGTCAGATCTGCTATTTTCATTTGATAACTTTTGGTACTTTAAGTACATTTGGTGCCAATACTTTTGTACTTGTACTTTTTTACTCAATTACATTTTGAATTCTGGACTTTTACTTGTAACCGAGTATTTCTATATTGCAGTATTGATACTATTTTTTTTTAAGATATTTTTTTGCGGCTTACGCCTTTTATTGATTTTTGAAGGGACAGACAGTAGGCTGACAGGAAACGGGAGAGAGATGGGGGGATGACATGCAGTAAAGGCCGTGTCGGGTTCGGGAGTCGAACCCGCGGCACACTGCGACTGGATTACCAGTCCGGTGCCCAGACCGTTACGCTACGGCCTGGGCCGCAGTATAGATACAGTACTTTAACTTTTTCCACCACTGCCTAGTGGAAACGATGATAATGCTGAATAAGCTCTGAGCTCTGTCACCATGCCATATCACTTAGTTAACACTACACAGGCACTATGCACCATCAATTATATACTGTACTTAACAGTTGATATCATGCACAACACTATACACCATTATATATTTCTGCATTTTTATTTAACCATGCTCTTTAACCATCCACATGTTTAATGTGATTACACATAAATACCCTTTCATGGATATACTGTATTTAATACCTGCACGCAAAGTAGTGCCACGCACGCACGCACGCGTACGCGCACACACACGTTACCACGCTGTTACAACCTGTAATTGTATGACAATAAAGTTAAATATGTGGGCTTAAACGGTCAAAGTACACCACCAGTGATTTCTTTCACATTGTAAAAAATAAATAAATTAAGCAATACTTTAGAGATGCTAAAAAGAGATAGGCCTGTTGCAAGTTTATTGCACTTACATTAATGCTTTAACTTGCACAAAGGTATATTGTATTTAGTCAATGATGGATTATGGCAATAATGTGAAAAAGGCCTATTCCTGTTAAAGGAGAATTCCATACTAAAAGGCTTTCTTACCTTTCTTTGTAGTTGTTACGTCCCCATCAAAGAGGTCCAGGTGTCATTTTGTGCAAAAGCTCCTTATTGGCTATTTCCCCTACCATAAGCCCTAAATGAATTGCATTGAATTGAATGGGATGTATGGGGTGTTGTGCTAATTCGCTTATTTCCATTGAAATAAGTAGTAAAGTGTGCCGCTTGGGTTATTATTTACATTATGAAGAGAGGATATATACAAAAAATATATAATTTTGAGCGATGGAAATAAGCGAATTAGCACAACACCCCATACATCCCATTCAATTCAATGCAATTCATTTAGGGATTATGGTAGGGGAAATAGCCAATAAGGAGCTTTTGCACAAAATAACACCTGGACCTCTTTGATGGTGACGTAACAACTACAAAGAAAGGTAAGAAAGCCTTCTAGTATGGAATTCTCCTTTAATATATGAAGCACTATGTTCTAACCACTCGCTGCTGGTTAAGCTTAAATGCTTGTTTCTGATGCACAGACATGGTTGCTTGAGGTTGATATCACTGCCAGGGACGTATCGGACAAATCAGAATTGTGTACAGAAAGAGAAAGAAAAAGCAACTACTTACTAAATATGTAGTTACAAAAGGTAACTACATAGAGTATCGGCGTGTTATGCATGAGATTACAGTGAGTTATAATTGTATGTCAGGTTCACAAAAGGTAACTTTCACTGGCATAATCCTCAAAGTTCAGTTCACACATACGGGCTCACACAGGCAGGCATGCGTCTCTCTGGTTTATGAAGTATATATTTTTCAGCACAAAGTAATATTTTGGAAGTGCCAACAGACCTGATACGAGATACTTGGGATGAGCATTGTTGTTTTGGTGTTTATGAACATATTTTTCTTTTTGGAGTAAAGGAATTCTTAAAGATGGAGTTTAAATACTATAACCACACCTGGGGGTCAATTATTAGAGTAATGTTAACTACATAGACACAAACTCTTTAAAAAAGAATGCATGAATTTTGCAGATGAGGCTGCTAAATCCATTTAAGCATTGGATTACATTACTGCGTTAACGTGCACACACATGCAAGGAATGTATGCATGCTACCTTAGTTGTGCTTCTCCCTATAGTGGTCTCCAGACAGCAGTGTACTAACTGCAGGCTCCAAACTGTCAATCAAATGCGCCGTGCATATGTAACAGAGAAAACGTAGTTCCAATTGCAGTAGGCTACCATGTGTTTTGGTATTCTCAACCTTGGGACTGCCCGCCCACGTGGGCAAAAAAAACATATTTTATTTGATTAAAATGTAACACAATTCACGTCAATGGTAGAAGGATGTGAACTGGTGGATCACTGTGCAAACGCTAATGTGTATTTTCTCTTTGATGGTTTAGCTGTGATTCTGAATTGATATGAAGCTGCGCTGGTTCTGACAGTGTCATTTCCTCGTTTGTCGTCAGGTACATTATTATTGTTGACTTGTAAAATAAGAATATTCTTCCCAGTCTAACTCTTGAGAAACACATGCTGTGATTCTGAATTGATATGAAGCTGCGCTGGTTCCGACAGTGTCCTTGTTTGTCGCCACTCGCCAGCCTACTGCCAGTGATTGTGAACGTGAATCAATAAATGGCTGCTGCAGCCACCGTTTGAAGACTTGGGCGAATTCTATAACACAACACAACGCAGGTGAAGTACACACCGCTACACACACACACACACATACACACACAAGATGTATTCGGAATATTACATTCAAGTAATTTAAATACCAAGTAGCATTAATTTACCCACCAGGCTGTGGACACCCGGGCCTGAACTAAGCTACGGCTGCACTTCGTACAGAAGGTTCGAACCGAACTCCTGATTCGAACAGCTGTAAAATTACACCTTTAATTTAAAGTAGACTTGCTGGACACTCTTTAAGCAACATTCCAGGTACACACATTCACCGAGAGCATGCAGTGCTTTCCCAGACAAAGGGTCAGAACCCATTCTGGGGTCACAGATCCACTTTTATGGGGTGTGTCATTTTGTATGTGTGCATGTACAGTACAGCATTGTACAGTTACAGTATATCGTATCTTAGCTCTTATCTATAAAGTGAATATGCAGACATGCCTTGGCCATTCCTTCTCATGTGTTAATTAGGCTTGTTAAACACAATGTTTTTTGTACATTGTTTAGAGTAGTCTGATGCTAGGTTCCTGTGATCCTATAGTTTAATGAGTAAGTGCACTTTCTCTCTGCATTTGATGTATGCGTTCACCTTGCTAATTGTAAGTCACTCTGGATAAGAGCGACTGCTAAGTGTAAATTGTAAATACTGTACTGTATGTGAGTATACAAGTACTGTATGTGTGTCAGAGCGAAGGGACTTACGTACAAACAACCCAGTGAGCTACTGTACACTCACTTCAGGAATGTAATTAGTTCAAATGAGAGCTTCTAGTACTGCAGGCACTATTTGCATATTTGCACACGACCTTATTCTTCCTTTATGTTCAGTCGTCGGTGCATCACTTATCTGAGTGTTGTGCGTTGTGTTGTGTTGCTTCCATGTAAATAACAACATTATGCTAATCATTGTTTTGGAGAAAGCTAATTAGAAATAACTGCCCAGTAATGAGGGTGTATTTATGGATTATTTGTAGCATTATTTTTGGTTATCTTATCTAAGGAGGGCTCAGATCAAAGGAGAGGAGGTCAAACATATTCCAGTAGGCTATATGTTACATTTTATTAAAACAACGTTAGTTCCAGGCCAGCCACGCATTGTGATTGAGTAAGAAGCACTCGCCCTGGGACCCAAACTAGTGAAATTAGCCCAAGATGCTTCTAAAAAGTGTTTAATTTAATGAAAGTTCTTTGAATTTTATGTATGAAATTATTTTGAAAAAGGCTTCTTATTTGTTTATTTATCTATGAAACACTGTGCGCGCGCACACACACACACACACACACACACACACACACACACACACACACACACACACACACACACACACACACACACACACACACACACACACACACACACACACACACACACACACACACACACACACACACACACACACAAAGTTAATGACAAAACTGAAATCTTATTAGTTGGTCCTAAAGAATTGAGAGATCATATTAATTCCCTGCTATGTCCCTTATCAGTAAAAAAGAAACCCTGTCAAAAACTTGGGAGTGATTTTAGATGACGAGCGTATAACTTCCAGAAGCACATTACTTCAATATCCAAGACTGCCTTTTATCATCTAAGGAACACATCTAGATGTTAGATGCTGCCTGTCTCAATCAGACTGTGAGAAATTGGTTCATGCTTTTATTTATAGCAGATTAGATTACTGTAATGCTGTAGTGCAGGACAGGTACGTGCTCCATGTTCAGAATGCTGCTGCCAGAGTTTTAACCAGAACCAAGACATGTATTTTGAACATATTACTCCTCTTCTCTTCCACTGACTTGCAGTGAAACAAAGAATTGATTTTAAATCCATCAACGGCTTAGCTCCGTCCTATGTTTCTGACATGCTTGACCCATACGTGCCACCGAGACCACTTATAACATAAACTCTGAATCAGGTTATGGTGCTTTTTAGTCATTATGGTCCTACTCTGTGGAATTCTCTACCAATTGATATAAGGTTTGCTACCACACTGTCTTTGTTTAAAAGAAAACCAAAAAAAAAACCTACTTATTTTCACTAGTTTTCAGCAAGATTGGGAAATGTGTATAGTTATTTTTATTTTTTAAATAATTTTAATCGTATGTTATTGTCTTCATTTTTGTATAATTATTGCTCTTTGTATTTTATTCTTATGTTTTGGTATTTCATTGAAGCACATCGAATCCTCGCTTGTGAAATGTGCTCTATAAATTTGACTTGACTTAATACCCCTGCCAGGCCGGAACGGACAAACGCGAGCATATTTTGTTTTGAATGAGACAACCAGGAAATATAATGAGGGACATGATTCTGCCAGAGAGTGTGATGGGTAAATACTGTATCTTGTAACAAGATAAATGGAGTGCTGGGCCTTTTGCTCTTCTTCTCAGAACAAATGCAACTGCTACCCGACCCTGCGCTGTGATGGTGTTGCTTCGATGGGCACTGGCACTGGCACTGGCTCTACACGCCAATACAGCTTGTCTAAAACCATTAAAGTCCACCATACCAGTCCTGACCACAAAGGATAGTCATTTTGTATTTTGAGGCGGTGTCTCATGGTGGCATGAGAATTTAAAAGCCCATATCTTCGGCATTAAAAAATACCGAATACACACGGATGTGTACTTGGGGAGTCGTGGGAGGATAACTGTTCTTGAGCATACCATAAAACCAACGTACATTATTGTCCATTACCTATCTTTTTATATTTTTCCAGCCAATAGCATATCACAAAGTTATCCGCCTCACTGGTGAAAATTCCGGGAGGAAAAACGGGCACGCACCGGGGTGAGTTGTCCAGTATTCGTTTTGTGCCGCTTCTCATGCTGATGGATGGAATTATTGATTTGGTGTGTTAAGTGTAGGATAATGTATACTTTGTTGTGCGATGCAACATGTATAAATCAGACCTTGTTTGTCACAGTACAGTAATGTTCAGTGTACCCATGGGCGTTTTGTAAAAAAAGTGTAGGAGTGAGTGAACCTTGTATTTTCCTACCCAATCAGAGTGCAGATGGGCATCGCTCCGAATGTGGTGACGTCGGTGTTCTCCGCTGTGGAGAAGGTGAGGCGGGCACATGGAGAACCAATAGGGAGCCGGTGTTGGTTTGAATCCGCCCCTCTATATGCCTTGGAAAAAGAGCGTATACAGGCTACTGTCAGGCACATCTCATATTTGTATACTTTGTTTGTTTTTTATAAAGTAATGCCCTAGTTACTTCATGAAAAGAGTGATAAGAGACGATAAGAGTGTCACTCACAAAAGTAGTGAAAATATTCACTATTTGTATATATTTTATATTTTATAATAATAAAAAGGAACAGGTTTTCACCGGACAGAGACAAAATTCTGCAGTCTGAGCCTACACCAGCTACTACACCTGACCAATTAGTTATTCGGAACCTGACCCTGTTAAAGCGATCCCAACAAGCTAAGAATACTGAAAAAAATCTGAACGTAGAAAATTAATGTCTGTATGTTTGTGTAAATGTTTGCATAAGACTGTTTCATAATTATGCGTCAGTGCACGTGCGTGTGTGCGCGCACGTGCATGCCTAGGCATTCAATTAGTTGCACATTGAGCCAAAACAAATAATAATAATTAAACACAAAATGTCACGTGGTGAGATTAAAGCCTTTGGTAACAATGGTCACGCACGCACGCACGCACGTGCACACATACACACACACACACACACACACACACACACGTGCCAATCCTCTGTCCAAGCACTCTACATTATTCAGTTACCGACAGCAAAACAAACATTAACATATCAAATATTAACATAAACCCCCATGAGACATTACACTGCACAGTTTAAAAAGGGCAATTTAGCAGCACATTTGAAGCCGAGTTGAAAGTATGAGATTAATTCAATAAAAAAAGAGGAAAAACAAGGCATAGTTTGATTCTATAAAAACAGCGTGACAGAATTAAATAGAATAGACCCTGCAGGCAGCACTACTGAGCATGAAGGGATTTAAAGGGGGAATGTAACCTTTTTTTTTTTAGGTTAAAAAGTACAGCAGGTTAAATATACAGTATGGCAGGCAAAACAACAAAGGCAAATATCACCCTCCTGCCTGGCCGCGAATACAGGACAATTGTGCTTGTATCAACAAAGCTGTATGCACCACGGTGGGTTCGAACCCGTACACTCCACGTGGTGGGCAGGCATTTTGCCAAAGCGTGCTCTAGAACGTTCCTTTCATTATCCCTGGCAAATAAAGGCTGGATATACTGTACGTCATATTTTGTACATACTCTGTACAGTATATCAAATATATGTACCACACATAATGTGTGCAACCGCATACAGTAAAACCCTCGCTCACATGTGGGGGCTTCACTAAGGAAATCAATCAAGACGATACAATAATACTACCTGCAATTTATTTACTGTACTGTAATAAACTCTTGCTGCCAAACAGAGCATTGTGAAAAGCGGCTGCACATTGTGCATTGTATATAGCCCTTTCTGTTCCCACGTGATACAAATCACTAATTAAGCAGCATACAATGGAGGATATGAGGTGTACCGTTGTGTGCTTGTTAAGGCATGGCGTGCACCGATGGCTCCCCAGGGATGGGGTCGAGGCAGGCCCGTTTGGAGTGTTAATCAGCAGTCCTGATGAGGAGAAAAAAGGGAAAAGGATAAAGAAATCATAAGACATGATCATGAAAGGACAAACGTGAAACTGGAAAAAACTAAATCTGGATTGTAACCACTGGTGTACCTATTTTGGGCCATGTCGTCATAGGTGAAAATGATCAAATGGGGATTTTGAGTGATGGACAAAAGTGTAAGATTTCATAGTAAATGCGACCTGTGGTCGCAATAAATCAACACATCTCTGTCTGTCTGTCTGATACAATGAGTACTCTGAAAACTGGTCGAATTTGGGGATTCTATTCACGGTATTCTAACCCTGTGCAGTGTGTTCTGTTAAGAGGGGCCAATTAAGCTGATGCGGAAGTGGCCCGGAGGCAAGAAAGAGATATCAAATTAAAGCGCAGAAAAGCAGCAGGTGACACAAAAGGTCAACTCCAGTATTATATGGATGATGACATTCACATCCCTGTTAGGAAATCGGGAAACGGTAGAACAGCATATAGTGGAAAACATCAACATTTCTTGCCGCAGACAGAGAACATCAAAAGGATAAGTGTATGAGTATTATATATAGTATAATTCTCAGACAGTTTCTTTAATTGTTTTATAATTACATAAGATCAGCAGGTATTTGGCAGTACACTACACTCCAGCAACGAGTAGGACGAAGGCTAAACGTCCTCCGGGTGGGGGCTCCTCACTGGCAGGTGAGTCAGTAGAATACAACAGTGAGCACCACAGGTATAGGGGAGGGTGGCATTTTGCACTACACATACTCCTACGGGATGGGGCTGTCCCCATCACTTTCCCTCTGGGGGCGCCACACAATAGAATGTGGATAACAGGATGTATGTCCGTTTGGTCCGCCCTCATGCCCTCCTCTTCCGGTCGGGCGCCCGCCTATGTTTTCATTCCACTGCAATGTACACACGTTCTGCATGCGCCGGCCTGCCGACAGATTCAGTAGCGCAGTTCGGAAATCTGTTCTTGACTTATCGCGTTCTCTCTCTCTCTCTCTCTTGCTCTCTTTTTTTTCTTTTTTTTAAATGATTTGTGTTTTTGTCAAAGGCATTTTTCTGTTGACAGGCTAGTCAGTCCGCGCCAACACCGTGGTGACCCTTCTATCCCCGACCCCCAGTTTGGCTGTACCCGGGGTCCCTGTCCCAGATTTCTCGTTGTCCGTTGGAGTAGTGGAACGGTGTTCTGAGCCATCAACTCATCACAGTTTTAGTCGACAAAATCAACACTGCTCTTTTTTTTTTTTTTTTTTTTTTTTAAGATATTTTTTTGCGGCTTACGCCTTTTATTGATTTTTGAAGGGACAGACAGTAGGCTGACAGGAAACGGGAGAGAGATGGGGGAGGATGACATGCAGTAAAGGCCGTGTCGGGTCCGGGAGTCGAACCCGCGGCACACTGCGACTGGATTACCAGTCCGGTGCCCAGACCGTTACGCTACGGCCTGGGCCATCAACACTGCTCTGTTCGGATACGAGGTCATTGATTGACAGCAGTGGTTGAGCCGCAGACTATAACTTCCTCCTAAATGTGACAAATGTGTGGAGAAGGGACAACGTAACAGAATCTTTATTCTGCTAAATTGGCACCACCACAATCAAACAGTGTTTATTATTTTTGTTTAGGCCTACGTTATGCTTTAGCTATTGAAAAATAGCAGATCTACAATAGCAGATCTACAAGCTCGTAGCGAGCCACCGAGTGGCGCGCTACGAGCTTGTGTGAGCTTGTGTGCTTGTTTCGACTGACGTAGAAACATAGCTTTTTCAGAAAACTGTCAGGACGTAGAAGACATTTTTAGAATCTGATCTCAGGTCAAAATGGGTTAATTATTAACATGGATTTGTGTTTGCTACATACTTTGGCAGTGACACATTCATGCCAATAAAGAACAGTTAATCGAATAGAATAGAGCTGGGCAGTGTGGGTGGATCCACTCTTTAAAAGTCTCCACATTGCTAACCTTGAGAATGTTCTGCACGCGCGCGCACACACACACACAAGCACGAACGCACGAACGCTCTCTCTCTTCCATGTACATGACTCACCCAGACACCTACACTTTGTGAATACTTGGTTTTGTGTGAGAATTTCATTTATATGAGAACTGTGTGAGGTGTGTGTGTGTGTGTGTGTGTGTGTGTGGGTGTGTGTGTGTGTGTGTGTGTGTGTGTGTGTGTGTGTGTGTGTGTGTGTGTGTGTGTGTGTGTGTGTGTGTGTGTGTGTGTGTGTGTGTGTGAGTGTGAGAGAGAGTATCAAGGTCGATGTGACATTTACTGACAAAATGTGGATTACATGGCAACACATTAAGAATGGGGTCACTGCGTGTGTGTGTGTGCGTGCGTGTGTGAAAATGGTAGACTGCATATATTATAGCCTGTTTTCTAGTCTTTATTACCACTCACATTTTGCAACATTAGTTCACTTCCACCTATTTTCAACTTGAAGTGGCATTCCACTCATTTTCAACATTTTACTGTCATTAGAGCTGTTGGAAATAAAAAAATAAAGTCCCCCATTCATCCATTAACATGGTGAATCACATCTTGATGATGTCATCAAGATGTGATTCACCATGTTAATGATTTCTTTCATTAATGAGGGAGGGAAACTCGTCTCCTACAATAGACAACAAACCAGCTCACAGCATGTCATGTTGTGAGCTTGTAGAACCTATATAACAAGTAAGACGCGCAAACGCGGGAAGCGAACGCAGCTCGTGTGTGTGTGGTTGTGTGTGTGTGTGTGTGTGTGTGTGTGTGTGTGTGTGTGTGTGTGTGTGTGTGCTACAGCTGCGCCCTGTGTGTGTGTGTGTGTGTGTGTGCTACAGCTGCGCCCTGTGTGTGTGTGTGTGTGTGCTACAGCTGCGCCCTCTGGTGGCGGGCGGGTGGTGTAACAGCGGGACAGACACACAGACACACAGACACACACACACACAGACATTCAGCCCTTGCTGTCATAGTAAGTGGCTCACTGCGTTCGCAATTATGTTCGCCCAAGAATAGGGAATCTAGAGTTCATGTCAGTGGTTCTCAAATCTTATCTGGATCAGGGCCCACCTGAATTTGTGGCCCACCCATCTGACCACTTGGGCACAGGGGACGGGGACAAAAATCTAACAAAAGATATGTACGTGTTGTATAGGCCTACACACAGCATATCACAGTATATAATATTTATCCTCCAATACCATGTCACTGTGATATAAATCGTAGCCGTTGGGCAGAAACCTTGTATCTCAATAGTTCAAGCATTTTTGAGCGGTGTCACTACCGAAAAATAGCCGATGCAATATCATATACATTACCTTACATTGGGACATGCAAGGTTTGGCTCAAGTTCGCTCGAGACGGCGCGGTCAAAATCTATACTTTATCGGCCCCAAAAATAGTCTGCAGTTGCGTACACCGTTGTACAGAAGCGGGCCGCGGATATGAGCACAAGCGGTTTAGGCTTTAAAAATAAAATGTGGCTACATGGACATAGCATCAGTCCAGTATGGGACGAGTATAGTTGTACATGATATTAACACAGTAATACTTGAGGCTTATACATAAGTGCTTCTCAAAGGTTTTAAGAAGAGAAGATTTGTGTCACAAAGAATACGAGATGTATACAGCTTGTATATGAGCCATTCTACCGAATTGGTTCAAATCCAGAGTTGGAAATTGTGTGAAATTTGTATGCTATTTTGGAAAAACTTTGACAATATGTTCATGTTACACCAGATCTAAGCGACACATAATTAGTAAAAGCACAGTCAATTATAATATTGTATTTTAATAATTTATTGGAATATCTTTACTCTCCCAAAATGTGTCACTACCGAAACATATATTTTACCTTCGAATAAAGATACTTATTTTATCAATTCCCCAATGTAGGTGCTTCCACGATTAAATGAAGTCAAATTGATATTTTAACAAAAACAAATACGTTGAATTATTAAGATTAATCCAAATCTAAAGGCTATATTCTTTGTAAAAAGTTGATTATATTGATTTCAGCATCAATGATAGTTGACATTACACATACACCTAACCAATCATGATCAGTAAATATTGGTTGATAACTCACTATTTTTTTCTTTTTCTTTTTTTACAAAACAACCAGTTTGCCTTTGCCTGCATTCTCAGTCTCTCTCTGCCACACTTTTTACATTTTGTTTTGGTATTTTGGACCACATGATGAAATAGAATTCAGAATTATGTACATAATGTCTCAAAAGCATAAACATCCAATTTTGTCACTACCAAAACAATCATGCCACTGCTGAAACTTGTTTCGGTAGTGACTGTTACGGTAGTGACAATTTTATCTAGTTTTTAGCTTAACTCTACAATGCTAGGCAAAAAATGACTAAGAAAAACAGCTTTAAACTGATGGATAGAGAAACATCACATTTAGCAGACATTATGTGTTTTTGTAGTGACACTCCTTAAAACCACACACTGATTTTCAGACTTTGGAAGACATTAATTTCAGACTGAAGTAAACTAGCTACTCACCATTTGGCCATGATGAACATTCTATGTCATTTATTGTTATTGGTGAAGAGTGTGGGGGTGTGGCTAAAACCAGGCTCCATCTATGGAAAACATGGGACAGCTATTTATTTATAAAGTTGTTGAATTAAAAGAAAATTCACAAAATCAATCTAAATATTTCAACTTCCCTTTAAGATAAATCAATAAGAAAACTTTTAAGTTGGCCAGCATATGACCCTGACTTCATATACCAGCAGTATTAGACAATAGGTATAAACAATGGCACCACAATGGCATCACTTCTATATGTACTATGATTAAAAATGGAAATATTGACAGTTTTGAAAACCTAAAGCAGAAATATGGGTTGGCTAACCAGGACTTTTTCAGATACTTGCAGGTAAGGGATTATTTTAGTAAAAAGGTAAAAGGGTCTACTCCAGGTATTACAACAAGCCTAATCACTGTATTTACAAATGCTTATGGCTCAGGAAGCAACAGGGGTCTTGTAAGTAAACTATATAATGGACTTATGTCGTTGAAAAAGGACTCTACAATGTATGTGAAAGAGCGATGGGAAAAAGAGTTGGGCATTGATATAAGTGATGAAGTATGGATGAATATATGGGAA
The DNA here is from genome assembly GCF_964188405.1 of Protomyctophum parallelum. NCBI lineage: Eukaryota > Metazoa > Chordata > Actinopteri > Myctophiformes > Myctophidae > Protomyctophum > Protomyctophum parallelum. Next base: position 7,344,512 of record NC_139714.1, read on the forward strand.
ACGCAATCAACGACCACTAATTCCTTGACTTGGAGAGACTTTTGTTGGAAAAACCAGATTCGCTTCTTTATTACTCCAAAACAGAAGTCCAAACAGACTGGCAACCATATGGACTGTTGGAGAGAATGTGGAGATACAGTGGTTGATCATGCACATGTCTTCTGGTCTTGTTCGGTAATTCAACCATTTTGGAAGGAAGTGACAACACTTATCTCAAACATTATGGGTTTTAGAATAGATGATACATTCACATCTTTGTACCTAGGACAACTCCCAGACGGGCTAAATCGGGATGACTCCTACTTACTTAATATTCTACTTGTAGCAAGCAAAAAAGCTATTACAAGAAACTGGTTACAAAAGAACTGTCCTACTGCCGACCTATTTATCAACATTGTGAAACAACTGCATCACCTAGAACAGATGACCTATTCGTTAAGACTGCAAAAAGAGCTGGGTGAAAGAAGATGGGAGAAATGGACAGAGTACTTAGCTGGGGGGGTGGATGTGGAGTGAATATGTCCTGTGGAGTGAATGTGTCCCTCCGGTTGTCATTGAATGTAACAAACCCAAAAACCTGTAATATGTATTGCTGTTGTTGTACATCCCATGACCTCTTGTTTTTTGTTTTTTGTTTTTTTTGTCTTTAGTTTTTACTCAGTTTATTTTTATTTTTACTGTTGATGTTCCTGTCCCATTGTATGTCTTGTTTGTCTTTTTTTGACTGTCTTGCATATTCGAAAATCCTAAAATAAAGAGTAAAAAAAAAAAAAAAAAGATAAATCAATAAGACCAAACATTAAAAACCAACATTTAATATAAAGTAACATATACAGTATATATTTTTATATATTAAATGTTGTTCTATCTCAATAAATGTATTGTGATTAAATAGATCATAAGATGCCATTTGTACACATGTAAGGTCTTGTTTTTTTAAATAGATTTTACATTGTGGGACTGCAATTGGAACCAATTCGGATCGCTCATATACTGCCATTTTTGAATAGCATATGCTACAATATTAAAATGACTTTCCCGGTTTTAACGGATTAAGCCGGTGCAAAGAGCGTATTCACACATTGTCATGTTCAACCACATATAGTCCATGCACAAAGGGAAAGGGTACACTTTAATCCAGTCCGTTAAAAAGTACTGTGCGTGCGTGCATTAAGTAATCTGCTTTTTTGGTTTGTGGCGTTAAATTGAGCTCCAGCGAACATTAGAGAGAGAGAGAAGATGTGCTCATGAATACCCTCCTCTCCCTCTCTCTTATGCCTGCTGGGTCAATGTATTAGTAAAGTAGCCATGTAATAAGCGGGATAATGTATGAGTATGACGCGGTGGTAGTCGTTGAAAAATAATGCCCTCGACTTCGTCTCGGTGTTGAAACATCCCGTGGACATTATTTTTCAACTGCGTCATGCATTACCCCTTGCATAATGTAGCGTCAAATCAATTCAAATTTATTTATATAGCACACTTAAAAACAACTCTCCTTGTACCAAAGTGCTTCACAAGGCAGAATACAGTGGAGTACAATACAATACAATAAAATGCAATACAATGGCTGGGAGGAGTAGTAGGCCCTATAAGTCCTCTCTGGGGACATAACTCCCCCACTCACTTACTACCTGTAAGTGGGGAGTGTTGGCTGATGAATGAATATCAACATCCTAATACATCCTAATACTGGGGTGGCAAATTATGACAGGCAATTCCTGCTGTCAAAATATGACCCCCAGTTGTTTGAAATAGACACTCATGCCTTCCAAGGTGTGATTTGGGGTCCTAAGGATGAATACAAAATGAATATCAACATCTTAAAACCAAAATGTTGAATTGTGGGTTTGAGCTCACAATCAAAAGGTGGGGTAACTACCTGTCAGTGGAGAGTGTTGGCTGGGAGGAGTAGGATTAAGGCCCCATACGTCCTCTCTGGGGGGGGGGGGGGGGGGGGGGGGGGAGACCACCTGTCAGTGGGAGTGTTGGCTGGGAGGAGGAGTAGGACTAAGGCCTATATGTCCCCTCTGGGGGTGGGTGGGTACTACCAGACAGTGGGCAATTCAGTGCAGAAGACGTCAATAATAGAACAACAGGCAATAGGACAGAGTAATCTAGGAGGAAAGGTGCAAGATCATGTCGGTGATGCAAAGGCTTGTGAATATAAAAATGTTTTAAGTTGTGATTCAAAAGACTCAACGGAGGGCGCAGACCTAACGGCGAGGGGAATGCTGTTCCACAGTGTGGGGGCGGCGACAGCAAAGGCGCGGTCGCCCCTGAGCCTCTTTTTTGTGTGCGGAACCCCTAAGAGACCCCTGTCTCCCCTGACCTGAGGGTCCTGGTAGAGGGGGGATAGGATAGGAGGTCGGTGATGTAGAAGGGGGCCAGCCCATTAAGGGCTTTGTATACAAACAGGAGGGTTTTGAACTGGATTCTGAACCAGACCGGCAGCCAGTGGAGAGAGGCCAGGACAGGGGTGATGTGATCTCTCCTCCTGGTGCCGGTCAGGAGTCTGGCTGCTGCATTTTGAACAAGTAGACCAGGGGTTCCCAAACTGTGGTGCGTGCTCCCCCTGTGGTGTGCGAGCACTTTCTAGGGGGTGCGTGACATGAAGAGGCTAATGGTGGTGCGATGGTTTTATTTTAAATATATGAACATATTATGCCAATATATGGCAAGTATATGCAGAATATATGCCATATTCAGGTGCATATACTGTATGTGGATATATGCCAGTATGCACATATGTGGATTGTGGATATATAGGAAAAATATGTCTATATAGCTTATGCGACATATAGGCATGCATCAGATTTTGAATAATATGTCACATGTATGATGCACATATAAAAAAAAATATATATATGTTCAATATATTTCATGTCCATGTGGCGGTGCGTCAGCTATAGGTCAGGAGGTAACGGGGTGCACGGCCAAACTAGTTTGGGAACCGCTGATGTAGACTGTAGCTGTAATCAATACTATAGTCTGCATAGAAGAGGAGAGAAGGAGGAATGGTCAGAAGAGAAGGAGGAATGGTCAGAAGAGAAGGAGGAATGGTCAGTGGTCAGGTCAGTGTATGTGTCTAGTTGAAAGGCATGAGAGAGAAGGAGAGGAGAGGATGAGAGGTGACAGTCCAGTCGTTCAGAGATGTAAGAGCACTGTCACTCTGTCTCTGTGGAGAATGACTACCATACTGGACACCGGAGACACACGCACGCACACGTGAAAGAAGGCCTTTCAATTTGCTGCCCCGTCAATAACGTTCACCTTTCCTGTCAATAAACTGGAGGCGTAAAATAATGGCACTCGGACAGAACATCACAGGGAATGCCAGCACGAGTAAGACAAATTATCCCTCTGGCACCGTGATTGGATTTCACTCCCTCCACAGTAGTGAGGGACCAACCAGTGCCCAGTATGAAAAGAGTACTGGGCGGGTTTATCACCAGAGGTTGCCGTGTCATCCGTGGCCCACACACACATCTGACCACTAGATGTGTGTGGGCCACGGATACTTTCAAGATTGTCAAGTGGGCCCTGAACACTGTGGTTTGTTGTGTCATGAAACAAAACAAAATAAATAAATGTTTATTGTGATATTTCCATTGTGGAACATGTCAGGTCAGTCTCTCTCTCTCTCTGTCAACCCTTCTGAGAGATAGAGAGAGAGAGAGACAGAGGGAGAGAGAGAGAGACAGAGAGAGAGAGAGAAATGGTGGGGTGGCTTGGGGGCTGGAAACACCCAAAGAGAAGGTGGAACTTTCTTTGAAAGTGCAAATTGATTAGCAGGGCCTGTAGCATGCAGAAAGCTCAGTGTGTGTGTGTGTGTGTGTGTGTGTGTGTGTGTGTGTGTGTGTGTGTGTGTGTGTGTGTGTAGTGTACAGTACACCTGCCAGTGCAAGCGAACACACCCTCCAGGGGTGCATGCCTAAATATATGCCTGTGTGTGCGTGCGTAATCCATGTGTATGGATATACAAATACAGGTGTATTTCCACATTTCATTTAATGTGTTTTTTTTCCTCCCCGCAAAGGAATGCCCTACTTCGCCATAGAGGAACGAAAGTGAGATTTGACAGTTTAAGACTCAGACCTTCATTGATAATTCTGTGATTTTCTGAATGAGCGTGTCTGAATGGGCTCTCTCAGATTATTCCCCACACACACAGACACACACACACACACACACCTGACTGATCAAACCCCCACCATCTCCTCCAACCTGAGCAGCATCTCAGACACAGTAGGGAGAAAAGAGCAATGCAGATTCATAGTGACAGAAAATGTGAACACTGTCCAATGTAGTTTAACAACCACAGGGCAGAGCTTTACAGGAGACTGATCTGTTGGACTGACTTGGACTGTAAATCCTAACATTGCTTTCACGCAGTCTCCGCACACAACGCGCACACACACACTCGCGTGCACACACACACTCGCGTGCACACACACACACACACACACACACACACACACACACACACACACACACACACACACACACACACACACACACACACACACACACACACACACACACACACACACACACACACACACACACACACACACACACAGTCTGTTCAAAAACTGTGTTTTTACTGTGCATATCACACTGGCGGTTGCCTTGGCAGCAGTCCCTGAATCACTGAGTCACCCCCTTTAATACATGGTGTGTTGCAGTGTTAGTGTCTGGTACAGCTGTCGTCCACGCTGGTGGAATTCCTCTTTTGAAAAAGACTCACAGGAAGAATGAACTGAAACCAAATGTAGAGCCCCACCGATATTTGTGTAAAAAAAGTGCAATATGTTCTAATACATTTGGAATAAATTTGATTAAGAGTACTTAACTTACCGGTATATCTAATTATCATAAAATAAATAACTTGTGAAATGGGTACTTTTACGTTTGATGCTTTAAATATATTTTGAGGACAATATTTTTGTACTTTTTTAATAACCAGACTTTTACTAACAAGAGTGTTCCACTATATTGGTACTTTTACTTAAAAAAAATGTACTTTTTCCACCGCTGCCATTCATCCCTCTAACTATTAACCCCCATTAACCCCCATATCCATTAATCTCTCTCCATGTGATTCCTAAGAAATCAAGGCCATGCCTCCATCAGCTGCAAGGATCAGGGAGGAATGGAGTTGAATCTCTTTTCTATTGCTTTAGAAGCTGTTAAGAACGGGGCAGAGCGGCAGATAGGTTTATTATTTTCATATATATATCTCCCAACAACACTAGAGAGAGAGAGAGAGAGAGAGAGAGAGAGAGAGAGAGAGAGAGAGAGAGAGAGAGAGAGAAAATAGCCGATCTTGCGATGAGCGAAAAGTGTCTGTCCGAACTCCGAAGTAATATTCTGTCTAATGTTAGATGAGATGGCATTTTAGCTGGACATGCACAGGCGGTCTGACGGTAATTTCAGCAAAGATATTTAATGCAGAGCAAAAACTGAAAATACATTAGTACCGGTACCGGAGCGACTCTGCTCAGCGACATATGGGTTTTGAGTGCTTAAACAGATAAAGGAAGAGAGAAAGGAAAGGCATAGACAGAGCCAGATAACAGAAAGATGTTGGTATAGAGCCCTGAGGGACAACACATTAAGTAGACGGTAAAAGGACAGGAAAGAAGCTGCTCAAGGTCTTCATGGAGGGAAAACAGAAAGGAAGGCGTAGATAGAGCCAGAGTGTTCGTGCTTGCCTTGCGGTTTATTTGCCACTGTCTAATTGCTGTCTGCTTATTATAAGTGGCTTGGTTTCTGTAAAGTTGCTGGAAAATAGTTGTAGTTGCCGGTTGCATTTATTTGTGCAGGTTATAGTTGCTTATTTGGTCTTGCTTCCTAATGTCATTTAAAGCAAACCAGTTCTCAAACATTTTCTCCTCTTAAGGACCCCCACGTTAATGCATTTGTCTGCCGAACCCTCAACCTTGTGCAAGGGACACGCATATCAGATTTAGCTGTTACATATTCCACATTTTTCCAAGATTCCTTTGAAAATAGCCAATCTACAAGCTCACAACACATTGCTGTAAATAGGTTTAGAGTGCAAGTTTCTAGTTTCTTCTTTTAGACTTTTTTTTCATAGACCTGGTCGTTCATTTCTTCTCTCAAAAGCGGGCAACACTGATGGCGGTACAAGTACTGCAATTGTGCACGGACGGACAGAGATGCACTGCTGTTCTCCAGACCCTGAAGATCTTAAGACACCTGATCTGCTGGTGTTTGGTTCACGGAAAGTAAACACAGGCAGACATGAATCTGCATACGATCCTCCTCAGAATTCAATTGGAAAAGTATGTTGCTTGCTCTGAACCCCTGACAGGGGGCAACAGATGCAGGGTGAGATGTGACACAACAGATGCTACACTCATTGTGAAAGTCTGCATTGCATCCTGGGATACATGAGCACTAAACTACCTTCCTCGCCCATAGAGAGGAATGTTGATTAGGAAGGTCCTGAAAAGAACACAAAGCAAGCAAGGAAGGCATGTTCTGCAATACACGCGCACGCACGCACGCACGCACGCACGCACGCACGGAACATCATCATGCAGCGCTAACAATGTAGAAAAGCATATAAAAGGAACTCGGGTAGAACTTTTAGTCGAAATTGGCACTCATTGCCTTCGGGACTCCTGGCAAACGTCCTAACAGGACATGAATTCACCTGGTGGCCTTGCTATTGTATTCTCTATAATCAGGGAAATGGCCAGATGGAAAAGCACCAGTGTCAGGGGGCCCCCGGGACAAAGATAGTCGACTTCACTGCATACACAGTGTGGTGATTCAGAGATATTGGAAATGCTATGTGTTGGATCAGCAGCACCAGACCAGAGACACAGAAAAGACTATGCTGGATCTGGATCAGCACCATGGACAGAGACATATACAAGATAATGTGTGCTGAATCAGCGCCATGGAGAGAGACATGAAAAAGATTGTGATGGATCAGCACAATTGACCATATTGCAGACTGCGACCATCTTGCCATCAAGTTAATTGACATTGACAGCCCATACATCCAAACAGAAAAGTCCTATCTGATTGTATTAAACGACTACAAACTCACCAACATTGCAGCTGTACGAAAAGCTTGACTTATCCTCTTTCTATCTGCAAAGTGTTTGTTTCATAAAAATCCATAAATCCATAAAAATCCACCATAACATGTCTGTGGACATGTTATGAGCTACTTTCTGTCAAGAAATTCCTTGCAGAGGACTATTTTTGTGTTTCAATTTGAAAGTGCTCGTTTGACATCACTCAACTGCCCTGCATACGGTACCACCTGTTTTGAATTTGCACATGATGCAGGAGGCAGCAGATGTTTCTTTACTGAAATCGAGTGATTCCAAACTCCAATGGCAACATGGCTGCGGTCTGCATATATAGTAGCCTTGAAGGATATTGCAAGTGAGCCCCTCAACTAATTGGCAAAACACAAGGATTGTAATGATAATGTAACATAAAAATCACACCTGTGTGAAGTAAGTGTTGCAACTCCCTGTGGAGTCCCCGGAACTTCCAGACTCCCAGGAACACGGCCAGGGTGCCGGCCCGGTTCCGGAGAGCCGCCCGCATCCGAAACGGTTGAGAAATGACAGAGTTACCGTGTGGGGGTCCCTCTACTGTACTGTACTGTACTGATACACCTGAAATCATCATATATACAGTTAATATGTATGTGTGTGTTTGACTGACACTCGACACTTGGATTTGAAAGCCAACCAGATGCTATGTCCGTGCTCAGACCCAGACACAAAGCTACTTAATGAAGTGCATGGTTGCACCACTTAAAAAAAGGAAATTAAAGTATGGTATACTACTTTAGTTAAAATTGACATGCTCTAAAAATGCACGTTGGACCACCCACGTCCGAAAATGCTTTCAATATTGAAACGGTTGAGAACCTTCTAAACATTAACCAGTTGAACCCTTGCATCCCTATTCTGGGGGAGGCCATTTGCCGTAAATAATTGTGTAGATTTTCGGCAAAGAGGCTTGGTGTAGAGGGGGGGGGGGGGGGAGCCAAGGTTTGAGGGTTAAGTGGTTAAATGTCTGAAAATACACATTACCATTAATCAAAAAAAATGTAATAGAAATGATAATGTGTAAACAAACAAATGAAACAAACTAGTTTACACAAAACCGATAACAGCTAACTATGACATCTATGCAAAACAATTTTATACAACACAGTATGTACTGTAGTCGGTGTCCCCATTTCATGACTGATACACATAAACTTTTGATACTTCCACAGTCTCCCCATAGTCTGTCTACAATACATCAAACAGCCATGTAATCCCTAACACAGTACACACACACTAACACTCCGATACTCAAGACCGTCACATGAATAAATTGATCAAATAGCGGTATGCTAATGAGGACAGATACTTGAAATGCCTATTCAGAACTCAATTGAGGTTGGAAAGGAGAGAAGCGCGCGCGCACACACACACACACACACACACACACACACACACACACACACACACACACACACACACACACACACACACACACACACACACACACACACACACACACACACACACACACACACACACACACACACACACACACACAGAGGGCTTTCACCCTCCAGCTTTTCACACAGGGATGTCTGGAGGGGAGCATCACCAAGCTGGCGCCCCTTACTGTTACTGATAAGTCATATACTCGTGCTCATGACCACTGATACATAGATACATAGATACGCACGGACATTGCTGGTTGTAGGTTGTGGTTGCACCACTCAAAAAAAGAGGAAAGGGCCTGTGATCTGATGGATCCACTGTAGTTGCGAACGCAGTGAGCCACTTAGTATGACAGCAAGGGCTGAATGTCTGTGTGTCACGCTGTTACACCACCCGCCCGCCACCAGAGGGCGCAGCTAGACAGCAAGGGCTGACGCAGCTAGACAGCAAGGGCTGAATGTCTGTGTGTCCCGCTGTTACACCACCCGCCGCTGCTTAACAACGACACTGTCTGTAACTTGCTCGCTGTTACACCACCCGCCGCTGCTTAACAACGACACTGTCTGTAACTTGCTGTACTAGGCCCAACATAAAAATAATACTGTCACAACGACACTGTCTGTAACTAGGCTATGTGTACTAGTGTGTGCATATGGGCTAACGTTAGCTAAGCAGTCACAGTCCTGTTTACTGCTGCTCAACAACGACACACCAGAGGGCGCAGCTAGACAGCAAGGGCTGAATGTCTGTGTGTCCCGCTGTTACACCACCCGCCGCTGCTTAACAACAACACTGAATGTCTGTGTGTCCCGCTGTTACACCACCCGCCGCTGCTTATATATATATATATATATTATGGGGTTAGCGGTGCTGAGCCTTCTCGTGGCGGCCCTGTTTTCACTAATTTCACAGTACCACACACTTCTCACTAATTCGTAATTTATTCTAATTGTTATTGCAATTTACGATCTGCGTTCGCTTCCCGCGTTCTCGCGTCTTACTTGTTAGTATTTGGTCACAGGTTGTTGTTAATACGTGTCATTGTTTCAATATTTATTAAAAAAAACCACATTGTCCACCACATTGTCCACCACCCACAAGGTGGTGGACGCTGGACGGTGGTGATTTATATAATTGTCAATTTGACGTATAGTTGAACAAACATTTCTACCGAGTGCGTTCATGAGAGCAAGATTGCGCACGTGCACACGCAGCTATGTTGATATCCCTGCTCACAACGCAGTGAAGTGTTGAAACTGTGTCGACTCTCTTACCGGATTATAGGCGACGGCTCTATAGGCCCATCAGCCAGCATACCGTTACCGCAGCTCATTCTACCACTGCTGTTTTTATTCTGTGTCCAAATGAAGTTAATAATAAAGATGAACAACCCAGAGATTGAACCCATTCTGACCTGAGATCAGATTCTAAAAATGTCTATTACATCCTGACAGTTTCATTATTAACCCATTCTGACCTGAGATCAGATTCTAAAAGTGTCTTCGATTTTTCAAAAATAGCAGACCTACAAGCTCGTATCGCGCCACTCGGTGGCGCGATATGAGCTTGTAGATCTGCTATTTTTCAATAGCTAAAGCATGACATGATGCCGACACCAAAATGGGTGCCCGGTCAGAATGGGTTAACAAAGAGATGAAACAAAAATAATACTGTATGTGAATGTAGGTATTGTGTGCGTGCACGTGTGGTTAGTCAAGGATTAGTACAAAGCAATATAGCCTGAATCCATTTAACCACTTATACTGTATATTATATAGTGTTAGTGTATACTATGTTTTACGTTAAGAAATCCCCTCACTCTCAAGCTGGGAGTGTGAGGAGTTGGATAATCAGCACAGGTGGAATATTACACATGTAGATAAACGGATCTCTGAGTAAGAGTGAAACGTGCAAAGTGTTACAACCATCATGGCGGCTCTGCCGTACACATGTGTCCCCAAAGTCAAAGGGACAAATGGGCGACTAATTATTCCCACAAAGTGACAAGTCAACATTGATTACCAGAAACACTGCACACTGTAACGACGGACTGGTCTTAATTGCCAATATCAGACTCACGACACACGCACATTGTGCACCTGCACGCACACACAGGCTTCGCAAAAGCTGCCGTCAGAGCTCTTATGTCACGGCAGTCGGGAGAAAACCTAACCTGTCGCTGCCAGATCCAAGAAGCTTGCTACACAAATTTGTTTCACAGCTTATTGGGATCTGGGATCGCGGAAGCAAATTCAATGACGGGGCTGTTCCTTTTTTTCAAGATACTTGGTAGATGATTGGATGGGACCGTCTGTCTATCACCGTGTGGGCGTGCAAACACAACCAATCATATTGACGTGTCTATATAGCTTCACATCCGGTTTCGCACATATCCCGCCCTTAGCTCACGCTGATTGGTTCGGTACGGAACGGATTTTTGTCAGCTCAACTCCCTGAGAGATCACAGATGAGTGCTGTGTTGGGGAACATGGTTACCCAATACCGCCCCCATCTGGCAGCGTCAGGTTAGAGAAAACCATGTTTATTGGAGAAACGACTTATCACGGTCATTTCATCTGGTTTGAGATCAGACTGGATGCTGAATGTGTCTTATAGGGCTGTCATTATATACAAGTAATGTTTATAGACACTTTTCTTTCTGCAAGCATATATTCATGAATCACTGGGCAGGTCATTACACAACCCCCCCCCTGCTCTCTCATTTAAAATAATAACATTTGTGCATGTGTGAAATGGCTTAATTGTATAAATATCACTTTGAAGCCAACACATTTCAAATTCAGGTTCTGGGCTATAGATCTCTCCTCACTCCCTTCACACAGGTGCGCACGCGCTCTCTCGCTCTCTCTCTGGAAATATCTAAGACATCATGTGGGAGAAATATGTATACACCAGCTTGAGGGCAGTAGACATAGCTATCTATGGTCCACAGACCATTATCACACACACACGCGCTGGGTCATTTGTTTAAGTGATTCACGAGTTGGAAGACAAATGGAGACTACACTGTTGAGAATGGATCGGTTTCGGCGCACGCACGAGCGCACATGCACACACACGCATTTAAACACAAAATCATACAAGTGCAAAGCCGCGAAAGGACAACTTCAGGACTCAAAGTTAACCCCGATTCAAAACGTCAGAGGCACATTTAGGAGCACTCAAAAATGTTTAGTGTTGTGTAGTCGAGTCCACCTAAAGCTAGTCCAAGTCAAGACCAAGTCTTTTGGTCCGAGACCGAGTCAAGACATAGTCAAAATGATGTGTGAGACGAGACAGAGTGAGTGGAAATGTGGACTCCAGACAGGACTCGAGACACCAGATTTGAGTACTACTACAACAGTAAAAATGTAGTTGCACAAAAGTAGCAATATGTTTCAAAAGCTGACAGTCGAAGCTCAGCTTTTGAAACAATGTGCACAATTATTTTTTGTGTATAATGGTGCCCAACATAGGGATGCCAGGTTGAAAGGGATGCCAGGTTGAAAGTGGTTAAGTACGTCTGTGGGTTTTATACACGATCTAACCAATGACAACGTTTTAGCAATAAATAATAACTACGTCGGATTGATTTGGAACATGGGTTATTTCTTACAGTTTTGGACATACAAGGTTTCTGCCTCGACAGCCGCGATACACAGTCCCCCCCCCCCCCCCACCACCCCACCCCACCCCAACCCACCCAGCCTACACGTTATCCATTTCCATTTGGTGAATTTATCGCCTGCTCTGTGCCTCTTGACCATGCACTTCAAATCCAAAGATGATTCACTGGGGCTCTCCCACACTGCTAGTTCCTATACGCTTTTATTTCTTTCTTTTCCTTTTTTTTTTGTGGTTTATGGCTTTATTACCAGCTTTTGACATATTTATCCGTGGGTCACTGCTCTTATGACAGCCCGCAAATCCCTGCGATGAGAAGCTGCGATTGAAAAGGGCACGGCAGGGAGACGGTTGTTGACTGCGAGGCCTCCTGCCGTGAAACTGATTGAAGTGTGCTTGTAATGGCACGACACGGGTTCTTATACGGGCAATTGATGGGGTGCAAACACTGTTTAACGTCATACATGAAGGTTTTTGTGTTTCGTTTTGGTTGTTTTGGTTGAACGTCATTCAGGGTTTGCCAAGATCTCACTCATTACTTTTTAAATCAATTATGCCAACTGTGTGAAATGTATACTGTGCATTTTGCTTGACGATTCATTGTCGTACGAAAATAAATTGTGATGAACAATATAATTGTGGTTTCATGTGCCATAAACACACATATATCTGCCACACTGGGCAGATATATGAAAAATAATGCCAATTACAATGTGTTGTGACACGTTGTCACTCGTGAGCTGTTTTTGGAAAATCTCAAAACATGTAAATGCAGACGATTATTCCAAATAGTTGTGCTTATCTTTAAAAAAAATTGTGATTAGGCTATGCCAGGGGATTTGGATGTGCTTTTGAAAGATCATTTGCCATGAATGGGAAAATAATTGTTCATTCAGGACTTGTGATTCATGTCTTTGTTCTTTCTGCTATGCCCCTGGATGTTTATGGGTTCATTAGCAGCTGTTGACCCATCTACCCGTGGGCCTAGTGGTCTCATAACACTACAGGCTGCATCTCACAGAGAGTCCAGGAGTCACTCAATGCTGACCATGGACTCACGCATTACTGTACATTTTCTTGAGGGAGTCAGTTGAATGAGATAATGAAATAAATGTAATCAAATGTATTGCTTCAGTCACAGGAAAAATCCTCCAACTAGAGCTGGGCATTTGGACTATTGAGAAGCAAGTTTTCTTACTGTATATCTTATATTAAAGATCAAACCAATATGCCCATCTATGGGCATGCCAATATACAGGGTGGCCTTATACTAATGACTAATGCTCATGTAACTATGACTCAGCCATAATAACCATGACTTCCCAATGCCGCTATGCCCAAATATGGAGTGTGTTGTCTAACCTAAACGTGTCGTCAAGGATTCAGGCACAAACCAATCAGTCAGCTCCATATGGGCGCAAAATAATAGTTCAGCAACCTGCCTACTAGCCTCAGAAACCCTGCCTACCAATGACATAATCGTTCCAAGCTTATAGCTTAGCTATACAATATAAAAAAGCTTTTCTGTTCCTGGAAAGTTAACACACTGAAATGTACTGAAATAGAAGCCATTGTTGTTGCATCAATTAACCACAGCATTCATATTCTTGAGGAGGGGAACATTAGCCAAAAATAGCTCATTTACTACCACACAATGACAATGAATTCACCATACGTTTAGATTGGCTATTTTTGACAAAGATATCTGATAGGTAGACAGACTGGTGTCAGAGTAGCCTGGGCACTGTGGGCAGCATTCCTTTTTGGGTTTATGATCCGGTCAGGAGCGGATGATATTGTTACGTCATGTTGTAGTCATTGTTTTGTAGTCATCAGGCCAGAACCCTCTATCTGGAACTTCCTTATCCCTCAAACCGATTTTTCGCAAAAAAAAGCCTGGTGATGCAATGTTAGTGTCAGAGAGGAGCCAAGATGTTGTTGAAAAAACATTTTCCAATCTACTTTACGTGACTTAACCTTAGTTTATATAGTTGTTGATCACGTCGTCTTAGCTTCAGAGTCATTTCAAATTCCTGTTCTGGGTCTGACCTTGCTCATGCCGACATACATTTAAAGTGTCTCTCTAAAGAGGCCATGGATACTAAAATGTCCTCAACAGCTGCTTGTAAAGTCTGTTTATAAAGGCTCAACTCAGAATTGATTGAATTCAGCTCCCCTGATCTCGGTAAACTCAACCCCCACGTTGATAAATTGGAGGGTAAAAAAAGAAAAAAACGCGTTCCCAGTGTTACAATTGGTCTGCAATCCAAACTATTCTCTATAACATACGTGATAAATGTGGGTTTTTTTACACGCCAAATCCAATTCCACTCTGCTATAAAATCTGTTCCTGACCTTGATTCCCATTCTTTTACCAGTTGAACCCCCAGCATCCATATTCTGAGGGGAACATTAGCCAGAGATAGACGATCTTGGTCCAGTTTACCAAGTCTAGAGGGTGGTTTAAAGGAGGAGAAGAGAAAAAAAAGAAACCTGAGGTGAGTTTTAATCTAAAGAACTGGTCTCCCCCAGCACCACTGCTAGGACTTATTGGGCGCTTGACGAGTTGTGACACCAGGCACATTAAAAACCCCAATCAATCCAGACTTTATGGGAACCCTCTGGGGCCTAGGCCCCCCTGAATCATGAGCTCTCGAATCGCTCATTACCTCCCAGCGCTTCACTTCCACTAACTGATTCTTGGTAGCTCAACCAGAGGAACATTATAGGGCATTTTACTACAGTAGGGCCCCTATAGCCGCAATTTGCGACTCTAGATATTTTTTAGTAATGGGCTAAATCTATAGAGTTGCAATACCCTCCAGTGACAACCCATTGATCCAAATCGAATTTCCGTTCTGCTTGTATTAAACAACGTTAAACTCACCAACATTGCAGCTGTAGGGCAAGCTTGAATTATCTTCTTTCAATCTGCAAAGTGTTTGTTCTATAATAATCCACCGTAGACATGTTATGAGCTACTTTTCTTCTAAGAAATTCCGTGCTGTAGTTTGGAAGCACTCATTTTAAATTAACGGGTCGTGCTGCTGCATCCTGCATTATGTGCAAATTCGGAACAGGTGGTACGCAGGGTGACTTCGACGACCGCGTCCATACTCCAACACTTAGAAATAATCACGTGCACAGAATGTATTGACAGAAAGTAGCTCATAACTTGTCTACGGTGGATTTCTGTGATGAAACACATTGCAGATTGAAAAAGGATAAATCAAGCTTGTTCTACAGCTGCAATGTTAGATCGGAAATTCGATTTGGATCAATGTGCTGTCAATGGAGGGTATTGCAACTCTAGATTCAACCCATTATAATAAAATAAAATCTAGTGTTGCAAATTGCAGCTACTTAAGCCCCCATTATACTTTGTCATACCTCTACAGTTTTCAGCAAAGATATTAAAATGATGTAGAGCAAAAAGAGAAAGGTTTCTCTAGAGGCCAGAGTCACTCCAGTCAATCATGTTCGATGTATTAATCCACAGTGACTTAACAATGATGGTTCAGGGTGACATTCAGGGGGCATTGTGATATGGCCTATAGTGGCTGAACTTGTGACACTGAGGTCGCCCAGCAGAGCCGTGATTGGGAGTAGGCGGGTATGAAAAATGAGCAAGGTGACAGATCGCTAACAGCACCCATGTTTTTCTTAAGGTGGTGAGATACCGGTACTGACATATGGCCATGTCTAGCACACACACGCACGCACGCACGCACACACACACACACACACACACACACACACACACACACACACACACACACACACACACACACACACACACACACACACACACACACACACACACACACACACACACACACACACACACGCTATTGGCTAAGAATAAATTCTAATGAAATTAAATATAGTATACAAAAACAGTGCATGTATACAGTGAGACTTTTTCTGAGCATCTCTTGTATTTCTTGGAAATAAGCGACACCCGTCCCGGCCGCGTGTATTTTGAATGCATGTGGTGGTAGAAGCATGTTGCCAGAGAGAGATGCCAGATGATCCGTTCGAATGAGAGATTAAGATAGTGTCTCTAATATGATCAATCCTTTATTAAAATAACTAGGGACTAGGGACTAGAAGTGTGAGGAATGATGGATTTACTGGTGGTGCGGTGGGGATCTATGCATGGTGGACCTCTCCATGTGGGTTCTCAGCAGTGGTGGAATTACAAATTGGAGTACTTTTTCCACCACACTGGCTCTCAGTGTGGCGGCGTCGCCATAGCAATTGAACTAGGCATGTTAGCACGGCATGCTGTGGCTTCACACGACAGCAGCTGGCCATGACACTGTTACACCCAGCCCGACCACCACCCAATGGACTGAAATGAACTGAAAGAAGCCAGATAATAGCCAGACACCCGTCCCGGCCGCGTGTATTTTGAATGTGAAGTAGATGGCAATCCTATGCACGTGACATTGTGACATGGTAACCAGGCTAAGCTAATAGTAACATCAAACAAAGAAAGTATGTGCCTCACCTTGAAGTGCCTCCGGCCAGCCCCTGCAGTCTCGCTGTTCAGTTCCTATTTAGTCGGGGTGCATTTACAAGCTAAGGTGCTTGAACAGATTGTGCTTGAACAAATTGTGCTAACACAAATGAAGACAACTGGGGAGACTGTCTGTTCCAGCTATCCAAATTGCTTCCCAATAATTGGTCCATTGTTACTGGCTCTCTAAGTGCATTAGTTTCACATAAGTACACATGTTATTGTTTTCCCATAACACCTCCAAACTGCAGCCAGTCCAACAAGCAAACACTCACACTGAAAGTTTCTGGTGCACCCACAGACATACAAGGAAGTATAGGCCTGAAAGGCAGGGTTAGTTAGCCACACCCTCGTCTGGGTCCAATATCACATGATCTATTCTTCCTATGCCCTATGAACCATAACCTAAACTACTACCGTAACACAAAAAATACCTCCAAAAACAGACATCAAATCATGAACATCAAAATAATCAACAGTTTGATTGAACGGGCCAGAGTTCCCGCATCTAACAAAAAGCATAATTTGTGACCGAAAGCAGCAATTCAATGACCATTGAACAATTTTGTTGTTATTGTTGTTTTCATATGAAATTAGATCTACCAGAGCTTTAAAATGAGATGATATGACCCAATGATTTTGGAAGTAGTTTATTCTTCTCTGAAGGGACAGCTTTGTCACATGAGGACAATAGGAGCCTAATAATCCATGAGTAAGGCCTGACAGTGACACCTGCTGTGTGAATCTTGACAATGTGGTTCATTACTATTCTTGTTGTTTCCGCTTCTTTGCAACTATAATCGTTACAGGAATAATAACTCTAATGCCATCTATCCCTCTAGGACAGGTCAAACAGTTCACATCCTTGTGGACGGCGGCAACTCTGCTTTAAATAATGACTATATAGGAAATAACCAACATAACTTAATCCATTTAGAAGTTCATATGAGGATTGAGCCATACGATGAAGTTTATATGAGGATTGAACTCAATGGACAATATGAGACTCCATGAAGTCAAACTCCAACAAAAGTCCAACATTTGTACAAGTGCACAATCTGGGGCAGACAGATGTGAGATCAATGGTGTTCCATGGTGGAGGATTATGAGGTCACGAAAAGACTTAAACCAAGACTTCAGTGTGGCGCGTGTGCACACATGCACGCACGCACACACGCAAACACTAATCTCAGTTTAGTGCCTATTATTTTCATTGGGAGAGAGAGAGGCTATTCACTCTCAAAGGTTGTGTGTATATTTGTGTGAATGCAGATATTTTGCAACAACATTCTCCCTCTCTCTCTGTCACACACAAGGGCACGTACATGTGAGTACACGCAAACACACACACACACACACACACACACACACACACACACACACACACACACACACAGTACAAACTCCCTCACATAGAAAAATAAAAAATAAACATGTTGACTGTTGAGTCACTCGCACGCACACACACGCACGCACGCACAGTTACACACACTCTAAAATGTCACTGGTAATGGTCTCTTTCAATTTCTAAAGAACTTGCAGCTGACATTTAAGAGCCTGTCGAGCTTGGAGGCCTGCTGGCCCCAGAGCAGTGGAGGACACCGTCAAATCCAACATGCACTTGTTTTTTCACTTCTCCTTGCTAATTTGATAGCAAGGGACTTTTCTACTTTAGGTACACTGCTCTGCTTGCTTAACACAAAGTGAGTCAGTGGAAAATGTAAGGAAAGCTAGGATGAGCAAAAGCCTACCAAAATATGTTTTTGGTAGGCAAGGGTGTGATAAGAGCATACTTTAGTCGAGAAGTGGGGGAAACACTGGAATCCCCCAGGTCTCTACACTAGGTCCCCTCCTGCTTTTAGCTCACAACATGACACACTTAAATCGGCTATTTTTGCAGAATATTTGCCCCAGAATAGGGCTGTTAGGTTTTATTGACAATATGTGTACAGTGCATAATTTGATGCTGTATCACCTTCTGAAGATCACTGGGGCTAATGGGTGAGAAATTAAAATGACAGATTTCATCTAAGGTGGTAGAAGCATGTGGTGGTAGAAGCATGTTGCCAGAGAGAGATGCCAGATGATCCGTTCGAATGAGAGATTAAGATAGTGTCTTATGATCAATCCTTTATTAAAAGAAGATGGCAAACTCATTACACCTGTTTGAGGAGACATCTGTTTGGACTGGGTGAAGTAATCGGTTATTGAGTTTTTGCTTAGAGAATGCTGTACTTGATTTGACTAGGGACTAGAAGTGTGAGGAATGATGGATTTACTGGTGGTGCGGTGGGGATCTATGCATGGTGGACCTCTCCATGTGGGTTCTCAGCAGTGGTGGAATTACAAATTGGAGTACTTTTTCCACCACACTGGCTCCCAGTGTGGCGGCGTCGCCATAGCAATTGAACTAGGCATGTTAGCACGGCATGCTGTGGCTTCACACGATAGCAGCTGGCCATGACACTGTTACACCCAGCCCGACCACCACCCAATGTGCTACTGTATGTCGTGGGTTAAAAAAAGGGGTCCAGCTCGCTGGGTTCGACTTTGACGACCACCCAGCTTTCAGAGCCGACACGACGGTATCAGGTATCCAGGGCGAGCATGCAGGGTAACAGAGGACAGGGGGCGGAACACCTCGACACAGCCGGTCTGAGCCGAGAGCAGCAGGGCGATGTGGCCCTCGACCGAGTGAGAAATTGAATGTGTTAAGACGGTCGCGTCAAGAAACACACAAACAATATAGTCACACTACATCAAGTGTGCGTCAAGTTTCATCAAGTGGGTGGGTTCTAGATCTGCTATGTTTCGGTGTGTGCAGGCATCGCCGCTCAACAAAAACCCAAAACCCTAAACCAAACTTCTAAATAACTAATCCTGACTCTTTTTCTACATTGTAACATTTTGTTTAACCATAAAATGACCATTTATCTTGTGAGGACCAGGAAAATATGTGGCAAAATGTGGTCCTCACAAGTAATACTGTGCAGACACACGCGTGTACACATGCACCCCACATGACATGGTGGGACTCTCTCTCTCTCTGAGTCAGCAGAAGGCGTTCAGAAGGCATTCAGCACTGCAGCAGGGTATCCCAGAGGATGAAACCTTCCAAACAATGGAGGGATTTGAGTTTTATGTATTGCAGTATGTAATTGTTTCATGATTAAATATGGACTTTGAGGAAAGCGGGATTCACCGAGAAGTTATTACTTCCCAGAGAACCAGGACCATCCAGTGGATAGCCTCCCATTTCTTTTCACCTGACAGTGAGGACTTTGGCCCGGTAGTTCGCAACCCATGCAGAGGAACACACCATCTCCTCCAGCTCCACTCTCTACTGCATTGGTTCCCAAACGTTTTCACTGGAGATCCAACAGATGGATTTGGTGTCTCCTAGGGAACCCAAACCTATACATCATGAATTAACCACTTAATGTAGTTGTGTTCAACATATGTTCAGGAGTAGAGACCACCCTCTGCTTATCACAGCTTATCCCTATTCTGAATCGCTTCCGCACACTTCACTAATTTGCCACTAATTCACAATCACCCGTATCCACTCACCACAGCTAGTCATCAAAGTAGAAATACACCTGTGATCTCTCGAGCGGCTTGTTTGTTTGGGATGTTCTGTGTATAATGTAAATAATAAAATAAATACCTTGATAATAAACATTTAAAAAACTTGCGACCCATTAAAATCAGTCCGGCGTGGCCGAAAAAGAGTCTCAGTACTGGCTCCCAGTAGACGGAGTCACTAGTGCAGCGCATACGAACACAGTCAATAGCGTTTGTTGGAGAGGCTAACCAAGCCTGGAGGAATCATATCTCAGTCTCAGTTTATGTCTTCCCAGGGAACTGAAAGAAGCCAGATAATAGTCTAATAACAGTGTGGCTTCCCCACCCAAACTTTAGCCATCAATAGCCTATATGTCATGTGTACAGTTCGGGAACACAGCTGCATAAATCACAATGTAGTGTAGTGGTCAGTGATGAAGTAGCCTCGCCCCGCCATCGTGATTTATGGTCTGGAGCAGGGGTTCTCAACATTTTTGGCCGGGGACCCCCGGAAATGCTTTGGCAATGCCTGGGACCCCCGCCCCGCCCCCTCCCGACCCCCAATATAAATTGACTGCTACAATAACCTTAAAAATAGACAATACACCATAAATAAATACTGAAACCAGATAATCATTAGGGAAGGTGTATGCATGTATTGTACTTTATGTAAACTCTACATTTCCATTTTCCATTTGCAATAATTAATAATTTATATAATTAATGATTTGGGACCCCAGGGGTTGAGAACCCCTGGTCTAGAGGGGCGGGTGCCGCCGGGATCACAGTGTTGGATCATATTGATTCGCCGATCTGAGTGCCCGCCACTCTGCACTGCAGTTCAAACCCCACTCCTAGACCAGGAAATGTGTCTCGTTTCCCCAGGCTTTTCTTTTTGAGCCGAATGTGAATGAAAATAAAAGCCTGGGTACCCGGTACAGAGGCTATAGTGGTGAAGCTTAACAGGCTGGAGGCTTGAGTAGTGTAGTGATGGTCTACCTCTCCTTTGGCCAAATCATATAGCAATCTGTATTAATACTTAACCTAATTAGTCAAAATGTGCTTCATATGAACAAGTTGGTATTTTTACAAGCAAAACTGCAGTTTTCACCTTTTCACTGTAATCAGTGGCGGCTGGCAGTGATTTTGGGCTATAATTAAGACATCCATTATGCTACAATCTGCAGCAATAGCATCATATTCCAGATATCAAAGTATATATAGCAATGACACTACTACAGGGCAGGCCTATACTTTGTTACAGCAAGTGCTCCACAACAACAGAAGTCCATGCCCACAACAAACACTCCACTGAACAACGTTTGTATTTGTATGTAGATAGCTGCTCTTATACTGTCATTGCAAAATGGAATAAAGATGCAAGCAACTGCAAGGCGCGCACGCACGCGACACCGAAACAACAATAACACACGCACAAACACAGTCTCTCTCTCTCTCTCTCTCTCTCTCTCTCTCCAACTCGAGAGCTCGAGCCTCGAGCCACTTTCAATGTGATTAAACCAGCGATTATGTTTCTTAACTTTGTGAGATGAATGAAGCAGAGACCACAATACCTTTCTGTGGGTCCGGTCACTCCGGTGTGCGGTCAGCTGTCTGCCCCAAGCAAGAATTTCAAACTCACAAAAGGTATTTTGTCTCCTTTCCTTTTGTTATATCCAAAATGGACTAAATGCTCCCAGTCTCTTAACTTCATTTTCCCCTCCACGGACACGGGACAAAACGGATTATAAAGTAAATAATAAACCATTCTTTTACATCATAAACAACCACACACGAGCAATAGCCTCGGCCCCAGGCTTTGCACACGAGCAGGTGCTGTGAATCACTGTGATATTGGTCAATAGCCAATGACCTCACGGTTTGAGGCTGAGAGATTTTAGCCCCAATGCAATGAAAGCCAATGGAAGCCTTTTGGGCTGTAAAAAATCAGCCCATTTTGACCTATTTTGTGATTTTATGCTGTTGCTGCTTTAGCTACCAGAATATAAAAATATCTATTCTAAAACATTTTAATAATACTTTCTCATCTTTACTCCATTAAGGTGGTTCTGGTTGGTGACATCAACGGTTGAGGGAAAGAGTACAAGACGGACCTTTCTCAGATGGCTTGGCCTAATGGGCTTCCTGCTACATCGTCAAATGTAACAACTGAAAATGTGCTCGGCAGAGCACAGACCTCTGCCAAGGTGGCAGTTTGTTTATAAGACTGTGCTGTGTCCCCTTTTGGCCAATAAAACGTAATGATGCTTTAGCCTACAAATGGGTTGCCAAACAAACACTCAGTGACCATGATAAACACTTGTTCAAAGTATGGTTTAATGTTTATCTGTTTTGACATTACACGTTTTGTTGTGACAGATAGACCACATGACCACTGCCATGTCCCCCTAGGCCAATCTCTGTGAACAGTTAATCAGTTCTTTCTTGGCTCAGGACCAAATTGCCCATCATGTTTTGTGCAAAAATCCATTCAGAAGAATTAAACAGAGAGACAGATACATGAGTAATGAGTACTTTTGTCTTTTAGTGCTTAGATGCCCATACTTTTGTACTTGATTTTGACTTTTACTTAGTTTTTACTAATACTGTTACTAACAGTAACAGTATTTCTACATTGTGGTATTGCTACGTAAGCAAACAAAATCTGACCAGTCTAGGGGCAGCCGTGGCCGAACGGTTTGCAGAACGGTCTTGATATCGGAAGGTCGCTAGTTCGTATCCCCGGACCGGCACGTTAAAATTACCACCACTGAAGTGCCCTTGAGCAAGGCATTGAACCCCTACCATGAAATGTTCTATATGAGCAGGGCCTATGTAAACAAGTTATTGAGCTTAGTCCAGTTACCCTGGGTAAATATAGTAACTTTGCTTTGCTGAGGTGAGTGACTGTACTGTACCGTGGCCTGTGTGCGCGTGTGTGTGCACCTTCATCCTACAGTAGCCTATGCCTTTATATCTTGCGGGACAGTGCTGGACACAATGCTTTACGTTCCCAGGATTTAGTTCTGCATGCTTTCTGTTCCAAAGGCTCATACAGAGACTGGAGAAAAAGGTTGTGCAATATTCTGAACCCTCTGCCTGGATATACAGTAGGCCTATGTTAAAGAATGATTTGAAACTCGCTTACGTTACCGTAACTGTGTTTAAATCAAGAGAAATATCAAAGAAAGGACTTAAAAGGACAGTATTTTGGATGTCATTGTTTTATTGTTTTAACCTTTTATTCCCTTATATCGCAATTTGTTCTGTTTACTGTATGAGAAACCTGCAGCTGCCAGTGTCTGCTTATGTCTCAGGTGTCTCTTGAAAAGGAGATTGATTATTACTCTAAGTATAATTATTTTAATGGTCCTGTAATTGCAGGTTAGGAACAATGGGGGGAGTGCTCGGGCCAGCCAGCCAGCCAGCCAGCCAGCCAGCCAGCCAGCCAGCCAGCCAGCCAGCCAGCCAGCCAGCTATAATGCTGCCTCTTTGTTTTTAATTGAGTTAGATTATTTTATTTTTTTGAAATTAATTAGAGTTGCTTTTAGACAAGATATAATTTCAAAAGATTGGTATTGGTGGTCTAGGTGGACAAAGTGGTTATCAAAGTTTATCATATTAAGGAAGGACCCCAAATTAATATGTATTTGGTCGTGGATCCCCATCTGAAAATATGCTGTTGTAGTTACAGATTTGTAGTTACAGTAAATTTGATGCTATATTAACTAATTTAGCTGGGACTCCCTGGAACCTTCTCGGAACGCACTTTGATAACCACTGGTCTAGTATTTTCCAAATTTGCACCGGACCCCAAAATCCAATAAAAATAGCACATCTACAAGCTTGTAGTTTGTAGAGCTTGTTTAGCCATGCACACTACAAAATAGGGCTTAGATTAATGCTTGTTTGTGATAATAATCTAAAATCTGCAAATAACCTTTTGGCTTTTCCTTCAGAGGTCGGCAGAGCGAATCATCTGCCTCCATCTCACCCTGTCCTCTGCCTCCTCTTCTCTCACACCAACTAACTTCAAGTCCACTTTCACTTCATCCACAAATCTTCTCTTTGGTCTTAATTCCTCTAGGCCTCCTGCCTGGCAGTTCTAACCACAAAATATGCATATTAACAATAGTGACTAAAGTTTTCAAATAATTGTAGAGGAGTAAAAAGTACAATATTTGCCTATGATACATGTACAGTATAGGCTACTTAATTACTTTCCACCAGGAAGGAAAGCTGAAATGGGAGAAACACAATTCATGGTCTGTCGCGCGCCAAGATAATGAGATATAGGCCTAGCAGAGCTACAAGCCAAGAACACGGATGGGAAGCCTTGTGGGCTTGTAGGTCGGCTATTTCCACAGAGGGAGGCAGAGAGAGCGAGACAGAGACAGAGACAGACAGAGAGAGAGACGCGAATGGATGGATGGATGAGGACACAGCAGAAAAGAAAGAGGGAAAGACAGGGAAGAAGAAAGGAAGAGGAGGGAGACAGCGAGACGGGTAGGTGAGACAGGTGGGTGAGACGCACGGGTGCATGAGGCTTGGCCGGCGGCCATTTTAATTTGGCAGCTGGTGTAGTACTGATGGATGTAACACATAGGACCTGAGAGACTGATACTATAAACGACTCGAACACACACACACACACACACACACACACACACACACACACACACACACACACACACACACACACACACACACACACACACACACACACACACACACACACACACACACAATAGGGTTACAACTCACACTTTACAACATGTGTCTATGCCAGGCTTTTTAGCTGACCAGAGATACCAGACACTACTTTGATTGTTTTCAGATGCTTTTTAATGGAGCTATATTTTGTAAGTATAGAGGCATTGTAAAGATCAAAGCAATGATGCCGCCCTGTAACTACCAACGCACTGAATTTGTTTAATGGTTAGTTTGGACCCATTATAGACAGGGCAAAAGCTATAACAACCTGATTACCGGGTGTGCCAAACTTTTCTCAGTTGTTTCTAATATGATCGTTCACGTAGAATCCAATTCTGCCTTGTACATTTTTGTATCGTGCATAGTTAATGAGATAATTTGCATATTAGACACAACTGAAATAAAGACATAATAAATACATGAACGTATTATGGCAATAGGTTGGCATAGTAATATCTTTAGGGCACACAATATTCACATTTGATCAAATATAATATATATTTATGTGAAATGAGGTTTTAAGGTGACACATGCACACACCAATATACAGTGTATGGTACACATGACATGTGAACACGCAAAATGTGTCTGCAGTACATGAGTACAACTTCAACGCCAAACACCATTAGCGCACGCACGCACGCACGCACGCACGCACACGCACACGCACACGCACACGCACACGCACACACACACACTTCGATTTCATTATTTGAATCCACAAATTACAATTAATTTTACAAGGAAACAAATATAACAGGGTTGAGAGTTCATGTTCACTTAAGGATACACATGGCACCTCCTCCTCCACACAGACAAACTGCCTAGAACAGCCCAAACAGAACAGTATTTGGCAAGTTGTTTGACTTTGCTTTTTGTCATGCCAGCTATATTCTTAGGCCACTCATGGTCAGTTTATGCACATGGCCCAGGCTTCCGAATATCAGTATGGCAAATCTACAGCCATAGCCCAGGTTTGTTATACTTCCAAGTTGGTTGATACTTAGAATGTTTATCACACAGCTGGGCAGACAAAAGCGACATAACAGTGACAGTGAGTGGAAAATTCATCTCCTGGGGTTTCACCGATGGCAAATAGCCAGTCCACTGCACACATGCACGTGCACAGGCATGCATGACACAAACGTCTGTCTGTCTGTCTGTCTGCCTCTCTTCTGTTTTGTGTGTGTGTCTGCGTTACCGTGTGTGTGCGCACATGTGTCTGCGTTACTGTGTGTGCGCATGCATGCATGCGTGCGTGTCCATCCATCTGGCCGTCTCAAATAACACATTTTGACAACTACTTTATGTTCCCCAGATTTTGGCATCATCAAACGACAACTTAGGCTTTTAGC
Organism: Protomyctophum parallelum; assembly: GCF_964188405.1. NCBI lineage: Eukaryota > Metazoa > Chordata > Actinopteri > Myctophiformes > Myctophidae > Protomyctophum > Protomyctophum parallelum. The sequence continues at coordinate 7,370,791 of NC_139714.1, forward strand.
AGACCCTCTTAATCCAGAGCAATTTATAGTAAGGACAACGCAAGGTAATACATCAAATGCAAAATCCAATTGGATCTATAGATCATAGCATATAGGCAAACCAAGAACCTTTGTCAATCTATTAGTAGAATACCGGTATCCCAAAAATCTATAATCTGCAGCCTACATTGCAAGTACTATACACACACGATAGGATGCCATGCAGGTTAACACAATGACCTGCCATCTGTCTATATACATAACATGCTTATCTAAATCAGAGGTGGGCAACTTTGACAATGGAGAGGGCCACTATATTTCCAGACTCACTCCAGAGGGCCACATGTTGCATATTACTGTTATAGCAAAAAATAGCCGATCTACAAGCTCAACACACGCTATATTTGAATTGAAATCCTGATTTATTTTTTTCTGAAAATTAACATCTTTATTTAATTCCAAATGCCTTTAATTATAGTTATGTTAACTTTATGAAATAAATACAAATACATTGGACAAACACTTATTTTAACAAAAAACTAAAATCCATTTAGTGTCCCCCCCCCAAATAAACAACCAATAACCAAAGTAAGTAACAATGGAAACCTTTTCTCACATGGATATGATGGAATTAAAATTATATGTAGAGCACATGTTTGTGATTGCAGGGGACGCCATTCTTATCGGCCATATATAAATCTGATTGGAGGCTGCAGGAGTCAGTTGTATGAACACACCTCCATTCTCGGTCTCTGCGTTTGCTCCACTATTGTATCACTGACTAACCTGGCTCACAAAAACTTGGCGGAGGCCGTGTGTGTGTGTGTGTGTGTGTGTGTGTGTGTGTGTGTGTGTGTGTGTGTGTGTGTGTGTGTGTGTGTGTGTGTGTGTGTGTGTGTGTACAGTACAGTACAGCATTTTACATAATGGGAGACAGCCTGAAGGTGTATGCATGCACTCCCGCATTCACACAACAACTTTCAGTGTTTCTTATTTAAAGAAAACAGCACTGAGGCCCAGTTGTTTATCTGGTAGCCTAATTCAGTTGCACAAAATGTTAAACCTTTTTTGAGTGGTGCAACCACTCCTACATCCAGCAACGTCCGTGTACCTAGGTAGGTAGGTACCTGTATAAGTGAGCACGGGTATGTTACTTATTTATACCAGTAGGGGGCACCAGAGTACAGAGAAGAAATTGGAACGATACAGAGAAGAAATTGGAACGATACAAATTGGAATGATACAGAGAACCAATAGACGGGAGTTGCACCACTCAGTTCACACTGGAGTGATTTTTAGTTTTCACAGTGAAGCTCAGGTTAAAATCAGCTTGCAGTTGACACTGTGTAAACTAACAGGTATTATAAGCCCATACAACACTATAAGTGTGACGTGTTGTTGTGAGTTTATAGATCTGTTAGCGAGTGAAACCATCACAATATAAATAATGAATGCTATGTTCTTGCATATTGCCCTGACTCAAGGGCCTCACACACAGTGAGAACTGTGACTGTTAAACATTTTCATGTCAGACCCCAAAATTGAAGAAGTATATTTGCCCCATCAGAATATATTCGATGCTATAGGGACCCCTATACAAGTTTTGTCTTATTATTCAAGTAGAGAAAATGGGTCCCGCACACTGTCTTCACTTACAGCATTTTATTGAGCAACGATTCGGTCGTTCAGACCTTCATCAGGACGCCTGACTAAACGGCCCAAACGTTGCTCAATAAAATGCTGTAAATGAAGACAGTGTGCGGGATCCCATTTTTTCCCACTGCTCCAGTTCTCCGACGCACCTTATCCTCTATGGATGTGCATAAGGATTTATTTGTGTTGTCATTCAAAAAATGTCACATTATATTTGTTATAGCAGATCTACAAGCTCGCAACGCGTGCAATGGGGTGTGAGTTGTAGATCAGATAACCGATGTACAGTAGGCTATACTGAACAGTTCAAGAGTTTAAAATTTGACCTTTGAGCAAAGTGCATTACGACTTACACAACATAACGTCAACAAAAGTATCGTCTTGTGTCCATTGACGATTTCTGGAAAACTATTTGCATGTTTGCTGGAGCTACGGCTAGCATGATTTGAATGCTATGCAAACAAAAGTCCAGCTGAGTTATAATACTGTATACAAGACAAAGAAGATTTGTTGGAGTGAAATCTGATTATCAAATTTGTACATGCTGAAAATTAGTAAACCGAAAGGAAGGAAGAAAGGAAGAAAGGAAGAAAAGAAAGAGAGAGCGACAGACAGACAGACAGACAGCCTTTCATTTAAAACTATCAATCTTTATTTATATAGCACATTTTTCAGGCAGTGAGTGCAGTTCAAAGTGCTTTATAGTAAGAGCAAAAATAAAAAATATATATATAACAAAGAGCAAAAACACAACAAGAAAGCATCAACTACATAGTAATAACAAACAAAAAAAACAACAATAAAAGGAGCGACTAAAAACAGGAAAAGGACATGTAATTGGAACTATGTGATTGGAACAACCTGCCTGTTTAATAAAGGCAATTAGTTACAGTAATTAACTATCTTGTATGTATTTAAGGCATCTATTTTTATCTACAACCTGGCTTTGTTCTCAGATATGGAAATAAATTATTTTCAAAGCTCGCATGCACACAGACTGCAACACACACACACACACACACACACACACACACACACACACACACACACACACACACACAGAGGGAGGGAGAGAGAGAGAGAGAGAGAGAGAGAGAGAGAGAGAGAGAGAGCTACCAACAGCTTAAAGGGATACTTCACCCTTTTTGTAAAAAATATATATATACATTAATGACGTTTTGAAGATTAAGAACACTTTCCTGGGGTTTTTTACGTGTGTAATATGTGGTTTTAGATTTTAGCAGTGAGCCCAGTGCGTAGCCTATATTCCGTTTGTGTCCGAGCATAGGCAGAGACCCGCCTCGCTTGGCCCGCCTGTCTCTGATGTCATGGACACTGGGCTCATTTACCGTACTTCCTGGACTACATGTCTCAGTAAGACAGCCGTCTCCCTATCCTATCCACAAGGAGGAGCAGTGCACCAAAGCATTTTTTTTTCTTCAAGAGTTTTCTAAATGTAATTAAGAAAACATCTATACAAGCTCACAACATATCGCATTGTGACGCGATTGAAGTCAATGGTTAACTTGACGTGACTTTACGCGCGCGTGCATGCACACACACACACGCACAAACACAAACACACACACACACACACACACACACACACACACAGTCACACAGTCACACACACTCTCACACACACACACACACACAGTCACCAGTGGCGGCTCTAGCTGATGTTGGTTGGAGGGGCTGAAGAAATCTTATGCTACGGGCCAATATACGATAGTATATGCTGATTGATTTATTAACAGTTTGCAGAATTACAGTACATTTCAAGTACAACTCAATACAAAAACATGCTATCCATTGTTCACCCTATACTACAGCATGTTCACAGAATACTGGTCTACAGCAACAACAGCATCAACATCACATTCCACAACAACCCAGTACCCATGCAGTGCTACTCAGAAAATCTATTACACTATGCTACCCAACTAGTTCAACCTGCAGCAATAGCATCATATTCCAGATATCAAAGTACAGCAATGACACTACTACAGGCCTATACTTTGTTACAGCAAATGCTCCACAACAACAGAAGTGCATGCCCACAAAAAAACACTCCACTGAACATTGTTTGTATTTGTATGTACAGATAGCTGCTCTTATACTGTCATTAATAATAACAGTACGCATGCACGCACGCATGCACGCACACACACGCGCGCGCGCGCAACTGGCGCAAACGGGCCGTTTGCGCCAGTTGCGTTGCGCGCGCGCGTCGGTGCCGTTTCGAAACAAGCAACTTGCAAGGCACACACACATGCACGCACGTGCGCACGCACACGGCACCGAAACAACACTAACACACGCACACAAACACAGCCTCTCTCTCTCTCTCTCTCTTCCCAACTCAATGAGAGCTCGAGCCACTTTCAATGTGATTAAACCAGCGATTATGTTTCTTAACTTTGTGAGATGAATGAAGCAGACCACTCTACCTTTCTGTGGGTCCGGTGTGCGGCCAGCTGTCTGCCCCAAGCAAGAATTTCAAACTCACAAAACGTATTCTTCGTATCCTTTCCTTTTGATATATCCAAAATGGACGATATGCTCCCAGTCTCTTAACTTCATTTTCCCCTCCACGGACACGGGACAAAACGAATTATAAAGTAAATAATAAACTTATTTCATTTAAAATAGGCTACTTCTTTCACATCATAAACAACCACATACGAGCAGGTGGCCACGTGCTGTGATTGGTCAATAGCCAATGACCTCACGGTCTGAGGCGGGCCCTAGGGCTGAGCACAGCCCTCTATTGGCTCTGGGGCTGAGAGATTGTAGCCCCAATGGCAAGTAAACCAAGCGGGCGTGTCTTGGCAGCTGTCAATCATTCAACGCAATGAAAGCCAATGGAAGCATTTTGGGCTGTAAGAAATCAGCCCATTTTGGGCTATTTTGTGTTTTTCTTGTAACTATTTGATGCTGTTGCTGCTTTAGATTATACCAGAATATAAAAGTATCTATTCTAAAACATTTTAATAATAATTTCTCATCTTTACTCCATAAGATAGGGGGGGCTCAGCCGCTCAGCTCCCCTTGCCCATAGATACGAGCCACCCCTGACAGTCACACACAGTCACACTCACAGTCACACACACAGTGTTTTGTACCCAGAGTGTTATCAAAGCTCTGGAGCCGACCAGTGGGGCGTGATGATACAGAGACGTGGAAGATAATGAGGTCAACCCTCTCATCTGGGAGCCGCCAGAGACATCAGGATTCAGCCATCAAGTGTCACACACATAAGCACGCACATTATCGCTGTCGGGTGGAAACCGTGTGTGTTCAAAACCGTTCCAATACCATTTAAAACATCCATTGTTCAGTCGTTTTTCAATGTGGTATCCTAATTGGATCAAACTATATATTGTACATCGTTGCTGTGAGCAGAAGCAGAAACCTTGCATCTCCATGCATATTTTAACTTTTTATGTTTTTCCTCCCCTTATAATGTCCTAGTTTGTTATACTACTAACTACAATGTCACACAAAAATAGCAATTATACGAGGATGACGTTTGTGTACCAGTGTCAATGGCATGCTCTGAGAAGGTGCAGGTGAGGTGACTGAAGTAATTTGCGTGTGACATCAGTATGCAAACATGCACAGCAGGCGCTAACGGGGAGATTAGAGGAGAAAGAGGAAGAGGCAAACAAGCAACAGACACTCTCTTTGTGCAGCGAGAAAATAATACACTGCTGTGAGATACTCCTCCCTGCTGTGTATGCAGTCAAATTAGTTTAAATCCAACCGTGTGCAAAGTCGGAGGATCATGACTGTGCACTCAGGGGTGAGACGTGACATGCGGTCATGTTTTCGTCAAGATCTGGCTACGACAAGATTGTTTAGGCCTACTACCTCCTAAGAACCAAATCGTTATTTTCCATCTCATTTTGTCAGTCTACAAGCTGATCCTCGGTACTCACTGTTGATTGCTTGGACTCGGGGCCAGTCTATGACATTTCTGTGCTAGGACTCGAGGGTACTATGTCTGAGTACTGTGTCTGTGTCTCTGAGACGGTATGCTTCAAGAGATTAGGTTTCTATAAATCTCTGGCTCAAACCAATCACTTGGTGATTGGTATACCAGCTCAGTGGCCTTGTGGTTAGAGTGTCCACCCTGCAACTGGGACGTCAGGGTTCGATGCCAGGCCGGCCGAGTCATACCAAAGACTCTGAAAAATGGGAGTGCCTGGGAGTGCCCAGTGCCTCCCTGTTTAGCACTCAGCATCAAGGGTTAGATTGGGGTAAGTCACGACATACTAGCGTCATGTGCAGGGGGGTGTAGGCTACTTGTACATCATGTCCAGGGGGTGTACTTGTACATCAAGCTGCCTCACTATACATAAACAGGAGATAGGCCCCTACCCTATAGGCCAGTCAATCTAAGATAAAAAGGGAGGTGACCCAAAATAAATTGCAATGGTAATCGTTCAAGGTTTTTTATGGCCAAGGAGTGTTTTTCGTGCAGAACTAATGCTTGGAATGGGTTCAGAATCTTGAATAACCCCTAGTTTGACAAGTCACATGCTACTTAAAGCAAATGTGACATTTTTGCTTTATAGATTTGCAATGGTACCCCAACGTTCAATCCCTGAATTTACCATGATCCAAAATGTATATAATAATCACATTTTAATGTGTTATTTGGATGAACCTATGGATCATAAAAAACCTTGAATGAACCTTGAATTTCTTTTGGGTCAAACCTCATAGATTGACTGGCCTTCATGGCTAGGCGAGGCTTACTTATAGCTCCCATAAGTATCATATGAAATGTACACAGCTTGTCTGTATCTTCGGGTTACTTTAGTAACCTCAGTTATATAAGTGACTCGAGAGAGAGAGTCATATGGGGTCCAAGCCACTAGATGGCGCAGGCACACAGCCTAACATACACTCACGGAACAATTTGATTGGATCGTGAACTGTCACTCATGGCGTGGTTATATGGACCACCCACCAGGTATATAACCTGAGGTCCGCCCTGAGTAACGTCATTCCTATCAACCTGCTTTCTGACGTCTTTGAAAAGACAGAAGGGCGACTTAATGACTCTCTCTCTCGAGTCACTTATATAACTGAGGTTACTAAAGTAACCCGAAGTTATCTTAAGTATCTCTCGGAGAGAGTCATATGGGGAACATAACGCTCCCGTATGATCGCCTTCGGCTGATAGAAAATTCGATCCTAGGATCATCTCTATTTGAGAGAGACCAAACGCAAAGGAGGCCCAAGAAGCCAACCCTGCGCGTTCACCCAAAAGAGACATCCTTTATAAAAGATGTCCTTGACCCAGGGCCGACAGCTCTGCTGTTCCAGCCCTGCTGGTCAAAAACAACGATGGTCATCCATCCCTAACGGTCAGGGGCCAGAAGGGACCACATGACCTTATGAGGATGTCCCTGACCCAGGGCCGACAGCTCTGCTGTTCCAGCCCCGCCAGTCAGAAGACACGATGGTCACCCATCCCTAATGGTCAGGAGCCAGAAGGGACCTCTTGACCTTATGAAGATGTCCCTGACCCAGGGCCGACAGCTCTGCTGTTCCAGCCCCGCCGGTCAGAGGACACGATGGTCACCCATCCCTAATGGTCAGGGGCCAGAAGGGACCCTCGACCTTATGAAAATGTCCATGACCCAGGGCCGACAGCTCTGCTGTTCCAGCCCTGTCGGTCAGAGGACACGATGGTCACCCATCCCTAATGGTCAGGGGCCAGAAGGGACCCTCGACCCTAAGCCAGACTTCCTGACTCAATGGGCAGCAACCCCCAGGACTGCATGTCCCAGGGTTGCAGGGGCCACATCCAGGTTATAATACGTGGCGAAAGTCGACGGAGACGACCAACTCGCCGCAGTGCAGACATCCTGAATAGGGACACCCTTGGCCAGGGCCCAGGATGTAGACAAACCTCTAGTAGAGTGTGCACGTAGGCCCTCTGGGGGTTCAGTACCACACGAGGTATAGGCTAACCTTATAGCCTCCACAATCCACTGCGAGAGTCTAACTTTCGAAATGGGTTTACCCTTCCATTGGGAACCCCAGGCCACAAAGAGCTGCTCACCCAGCCTGAAGGGGGCAGTCCTTGACTTGTAGACTTTCAAGGCTCTCACCGGACAGAGACAATGTAGTCTCCTATCCTCCACCGAAGAGAAGGGAGGAGGATGGAAGGCCGTGAGATCCACGGGCGAGCAGCCCGCGGGAAAAGTCTTAGGCAGAAACGAAAGGTTCGGCCTGAGCGTGACCCTGGTGTCATCACCACTGAATCTCAAGCAGCTGCTGCTCACTGAGAGCGCGTGCATGTCACCAGCCCGCTTCGCCGTCGTCAGGGCAACGAGCAAAGCGGTCTTCAGAGAGAGGAACTTCAGGTCCACCGTTTCCAGTGGCTCGAAGGGGTCTCTCACTAAGGAGTCCAAGACTATCGTCAGGTGCCACGAGGGGACCAGAGATCTGGCGACCGGTCTGAGGCGCGTAACTCCTTTCATGAACCGACGGATCAGCAGGTGTTCACTGCTTGGTCTGTTGTTCATACCAACATGATAGGCCGCTATGGCCGCCAGGTTGATCTTGACTGAGGAGAGACCAAGACCCCTGTCTAAGAACTCCTGTAGGAAAACCAGAATGTGTCTCACAGACGCCTGAAAAGGGAAGACCTCTTCCTGTCTGTCCGAGCACCAACGCTCAAACACATGCCAGGCAGTGTTATAACGTCGTCTGGTGGAGGCAGCCCTGGCACCAAGGATCGTCTCTATGACATTTGGAGGCAGACCAGTCGCTTCTAGCGACGCCCCTTCACGGGCCAAACCCAGAGATCTAGGTCCTGAGGACGTGGGTGAAAGATCTCTCCTCCGGCCTGGGTCAGCAGGTCCCTCCACAGAGGGAGCTGCCATGGGTCTTTGAACAGGAGAGGGACTATGTCCTGTCTCCAAGATCCCCAGGCTGGGGCTACCAGCGGTAGCTCCGATCCCTGATCCCGCACCCTGGCTAGGACATGCGGAATCATTTCCAACGGTGGGAACGCGTAAAGCAGACCCCGAGGCCATCGATGCGCCAGCGCATCCAGGCCGAGTGGAGGGGAACCTGACAGAGAGAAGAACATAGGGAGCCTGTTGTTTGTCTCTGAGGCGAAGAGGTCTGCCCCCGGCCTGCCGAACTTGGTCCAGACCAAGTCCGCTACCCGGGGGTTCAGGGACCACTCGCTGTAGCGTAATGGTCCCCTGGATAGTAGGTCGGCCCCCTCGTTGAGGCGGCCCGGGACGTGTCACGCTGAGAGCGACAGCAGGCGGCTGTCGCACCAAACCAGGAGCCTGTGTGCCAGGGAGCACAGGCGAGGAGACCGGAGTCCCCCCTGTCTGTTGATGTAACAAACCGTCGTGGTGTTGTCTGAACGAACCAGGACGTGGTGACCTCTGAGGAATTGTTCGAATTCTCGGAGTGCCAGGAACACCGCCAGTAGTTCCAGGTAGTTGATGTGGGAGGAGCGCAAAGCTGCATCCCACACCCCCCTGGCCGTCCTCCCGTCGTGGGTGGCGCCCCAACCGGAGAGGCTGGCGTCGGTGGTGACCAACCTCCTGACTGTGGGGAGACCCATCGGGACCCCCTCTGTCAGGACACCTCTGTTCGACCACCATTTCAGAGCTAGAGTGCAGTTCGAGGACACTGTCACTCTGCGTTTCGTGAACCTGGTGGATAGACCGAGGGATTTCAGCCAACGCTGGAAAGGCCTCAAATGGAGTCTGCCCAGACCTACCAGAGAGATGGCCGAGGCCATGAGTCCGGCCATCCGTAGACACGTACCCAGTGGAAGTGTGCGGCCTGTCTTGAACATGGACACGCACTTCAGGAGGTCGTTGACCCTGTCTCGACTCAGCTGAGCCCTGTAGGAGACAGAGTCCAGAGTGATGCCTATGAAATCCGTGGATTGGGTAGGAGTCATCATGCTCTTGGCTAGGTTTATCCTGAAACCCAGTGAGGTCACATGGGACACGACCCGAGTCGTGTTCCTCGCGGCCTCCTCCGCTGAATCCGAACATAGGAGCCAGTCGTCTATGTAACTGGACACCCGTAGACCGAGAAGTCTCAGGGGTGCCAGCGCGGCCTCCGTACAGCGGACGAACACTCTGGGACTGAGGGACATCCCGAATGGAAGGACCGTGTACTCGTAAGCCTTTTCCTGGAACCCAAACCGCAGGAACTTCCTGTGAGGCGGGTAAATGGGGATGTGGAAATAGGCGTCTTTTAGATCTATGGATGTGAACCAGTCGCCTGGGCGTATGGAGCGCACCAGAGACTTGGCCGTCAGCATCTTGAACTGAAAAGACTTGAGGTGCCTGTTGAGTATCCGCAGGTCCAGGATGGGACGTAGGCCCCCCCCCTTTTTCTTGACCAGAAAGTAGCGGGAGTAGAACCCGCTGCGACGCTGGGCCAAGGGTACCTCTCTGACGGCACCCTTCTCCAGCAAGGAGGCTATCTCCTGTTGGAGAACCAGACCCTCCTGACCCCTGGCGTTGGTGAAGATGACCTCTGAAAACGCCGTAGTCTGTAGCCCTTCGCTATGGTGTTGAGGATCCACGTGGATGCTCCACACCGCTCCCACCGTGCCAGGTTCTTGGCTAGTGGGTTCTCTCCGGCCATGGGAGGCGCGCCCCGCCTGGGGGCAGCGTTCCCTGGCATGTCGGAGAAAAATTGGGCATGACCCGTCTCCCCAGTGGCGTTTTAGTACGCCACCTTATGCCCTGCCCCACTGCGTCGGGGGGGCCCATGGGGCCCCCGTGGCAGTGGGTTCATGTCCCCCCCCTCCGTGGATATTGTTTTGTTGTCTTTTTGTATTGTGGCATAGCCTGTACTACAGAAAAAACCAGAGTGCTGTACTTGTGCAAACAATATCGAGGGACCTGGCTACAGGGACGTCCAGGACGCCCACCTGTGCCATGGTCCAGAAGCGCATTGCGGGCGGACCGGACGTGCAGTCCGAGACTGCTACGTCCGGTGCTGGGCCCGGCGCATGAGGGGAGGGTAGGGTGTGTGTCACTTGGGCTGCTGGTCAGGGCCTCGCAGCCTGGACGCTGCACCTCCACGTTGAGGGTCATCCTCTCGAGTGCGCCTCTGAAGAGGCCTCCGGGGATGATAGCACCCTCGGAAAGCTTTCTCTGGGCAACGGGATCCAGACCAGGTGAGGCTTCCAGCCACCTAGCATGCTCTGAGGTGGCCATAAGGCCTGTCAGGTCGGTGAGTCAGTACGTGAAGGTCACAACTTTCTCATGTAGGTGACGAACTCTAGCCGACTGTTCAGGAGTAGGGGCGTCGCCCATCTCCTGAAGAAGGGAGCTTTGGGAGCCCTGGAGTAACGCTGAAGCATTGAGATGCCTCCCAGACGCTACTACAGGGGGAGGGACACGAGAGCGTCGCAGAGTAGCCGGGAGAGTCATGGGCTCCTTCCAGCTAGCCGTGTAATGTGCTCTGAAAAACCTGGGACAGGGGAAGCAGTGGTCCCCCGACAGTGATTTTCTTTTTTGTCGTGTACATACTGTGCAGCCTGGCCACAGAACCCACCCATGGTGGAGATCTGTGTCAAGAGCTTTTGCCTTTTTTTGGGGAGCGGTCCCGGTGTGCAGCCCGGGGCTGCTACACCCTGGACGGGGCCCAAGGCATGGGAGAGCGTCTGAGCACGCTCCTCCTGGAGACGGAGTTGCAGGGTCCGATTGGCCCCTCCGGAGACGCTGTGCCGGTCGTAATCCTGGCAGCCGTCATGTTGGCTGTTGGACAGCAACGTGAGGCATTCAGTGACCGTATGAGAGCAGCGTGAAACAATAGCCGAAGTAGCTCCGATGCTATGGCTATGTCATAGACGAGTTGGTGTGGCACCTTGAAAGCAGCCTATCTGGAATGCTAAGCATGCTAGGGTGGCATCGGCCATCCAACGAGGTTGCTACTCCCGACCTCGAAAAGGTTAGCTAAACAGCTAAACAAACCTAGCTTTACATTGTACATACCTGTAATGTTGAGGGAAGCAGTCGGTAGTCGAGGGTCGTTGGGGAACCACGTCGAGTGAGACTCGTGCCTTCGGCCGCTGCGTGAAGTAGTAGTAGTGTCGGTGGAGGCCTAGGACTGCATCCGACATCCCGTTGTCGCAACCACCCGGCTCAGGGGAGCCTCGTTGGTGGGCTGACGAGATCCCGCTGGAGGGAGAGCAGCACCCAGAGCAAGCCGGTGAGGCCTGGCTGATGTCTTGGGTCTGGATCCACAGGCCTGTTCACCAGTGTGGTGAAGAGCATGTGGAGCTTGTTGTCGACGGTCCGAGCCGCCTTCCCGGCAGGGGAGGAGCCCAGGAAGGACTCGTCACGGTGTCTCTGAGACGCGTCAAGGTTGAGGGGTCTGAAGAGAGAGGACGAGGCGGTGGGCTGACGAGATCCCGCTGGATGGAGAGCAGCACCCAGAGCAAGCCGGCGAGGCCTGGCTGATGTCTTGGGTCTGGCTCCACAGGCCTGTTCACCAGTGCGGTGAAGAGCATGTGGAGCTTGTTGTCGGCGGACCGAGCCGCCTTCCCGGCAGGGGAGGAGCCCAGGAAGGGCTCGTCACGGTGTCTCTGAGACGTGTCAAGGTTGAGGGGTCTGAAGAGAGAGAACGAGGCGGTGGGCTGACGAGATCCCGCTGGAAGGAGAGCAGCACCCAGAGCAAGCCGGCGAGGCCTGGCTGATGTCTTGGGTTTGGCTCCACAGGCCTGTTTACCCCTGCGGTGAAGAGTGTGTGGAGCTTGTTGTTGGTGGCCCTTGTCACCCCCGCAGGCCATCTTGGGTGTTGGTGTAGCTTGAAGAAGGAACCAGCAGTCCAAGACATTGTAGAAGCACTTCACTTTTAAGTTATAATATAATATCATTATAAAATAATAATATATAATATAACAAAAATGTTGTGAGGAAAACTGTGTAACTCACAACCGGATAAAAGAAGAAAAGTGGTGGTGGAGTAGAAGAGTAGGACTCGTGGTGCTCCACTGGGAACTGGGGAGGGCTGTCGCCACCCCCGCAGGCCATCTTGGGTATTGGTTGTAGTCTGAGAAGAAACGGTAGCCCAAGAGGAAACTTCTATTTTTTTATTCTTATTTTCCAAGTTATAATATAATATTATTGTTTTCCAACTAATAATATATATTACAACAGTAATGTAGTGTGAGGAGAAGTAGTCTGGTACTCACAAAACAGTGTAGAAAGAAGGTGAAGTTAAAGTTATAATATATAATATTATTGTTTTACAACTAATAATATATATATATTACAACAGTAAGAAGACAAAGTCACAATATCCATATTATTGTTGTACAACTAATAATATAAATATCACAACAGCAACGTAGTGTGAGGAGAAGAGTCTGGTACTCACAGAACAGTGTTGGAGAACAAGAGACTAAACAGAGAGAAGCCACGTTTTACAACTGTGGCGACGAGTGAGCTGTTTAACTGATGTTGCTTGAAAAGGAGCCGGACTACGGGGAAGGCCGCAAAGCCTGGGGCTCGCGTAGCGAGGCCGGCACGCTGTGCTGCTTTAGGTCAGACGACACAGAGCAGGGCGGACTTCCGTCGGTAGCGCGGATTGCGTCGTGTAAGGCGGACCCGTGGTCTTCTAAGCCGCACGTGCACGGGAAGCTAGAGAGGGCTAAGTGAGCGCCTGACGGCAGGACACTTAGCTAACGTCTCGCGGAGCTAAGAGGCTAGCGGCTGCGCTAGCGGGAGCTAGCTAACCCAAAGGGCTAGCGAAACTGCGGAGGCTAGATAGAGCAGCGCCTGGTTAGCTGTTAGCTGGGCAGGTGAGCTAGTGAAAACTTCGGGTCTTGTTCTAAGGCTTACGGTAGCGCTACGTTGTGCAACAGTAGACTAAGGCTAGCAGAACAAAGGGACGCACGTGGCTAGCAAGGGGGAAACAAGTTTCGGGGAAGCTAGCAGAGGACAAAACCACAAGTCGCCGTACGGCCCACTTGAGTTTTGATGTCCTTAAAAGAACTTACGGGCTTTTAATGCTGGAACGTCCGTGAGTGAAGAGAAGGACACCAACGTAGGGCTGCGAATTTCCGCGGCACAAGTCTGAGACCCGTCCTGATGGAAAGCAATATTCAACAGCCGAAAGGTGATTCTCTTTGATAAGACGTGTATGCGATAGCACAGAAAGCGAGGAATGACGTTACTCAGGGCGGACCTCAGGTTATATACCTGGTGGGTGGTCCATATAACCACGCCATGAGTGACAGTTCACGATCCAATCAAATTGTTCCGTGAGTGTATGTTAGGCTGTGTGCCTGCGCCATCTAGTGGCTTGGACCCCATATGACTCTCTCCGAGAGATACTTAAGATAACTAGGCCAGTCCATGATATGCAGGTACAGTATGGCCATATATTTGCCCAGACATTCACCACTCATATATAGATCTGCTATATTTGGCAAATATATTTGGCAACAATTCACCGCAGAATAGGGATCATGTGGTTAAATCCCTCAAAGTTCACCTCTCAGCCTTTCTCACCTAATTCAGTTTCTCACCTCTCTATCGTATTAGTCCTCTGTCCTCTTTAGTGCTCTTCATTGCGTTGCTTCGCTCGTTGTGAGTTTGTACATCGGACATTTTTGGCAAAGCGATTTGTTGTAGAGAGAGAAAAGCGTAGACCCCTGGGACACCCTGGTCAACCAAGTATACTAGGGTAGTTAAAGCAGTAAAACTGAGAGCGTACAAATGTAACCAAATAAGGGTGAGATCTGGATGCAGGTAATATTTCATCAGTGCTATGTTAATTACTTCCACAAAACAGATAGATGAGTGCACATGCATCTTGCACGTACCACTAACGCAACCCCGAGTTAATAATTTGTCAGTTTTTGTTTGACTATGTGTACACAATCAAAATAATTGGCCCTCTGCTCGAAATGACATCACTCTGACATGGTTGAGGTGGTTTTATAAGGGTGTCTGTACTGTCAGAAGCCCTGCACAACACACTCAAGCAGGTAAGAGAACGATATGACTACAAAACCATGATTTGAAATATTTGCCTCGGGTATGATTAATGAACAATTTATTTCAAGTAAATGTATTTATTTCAAATGTTTATACTTTAAATTAAATGTCGGTAGACAAATTAAATGTGAAGACGTATATCCTTCGGGACAATTATTATTACACTACGCAGCCATTTTGTGAACCATCAGGGGGCGCTAGTTTGTAGCTCTGTATTTTGCCTTTTTTGTACTAGTCTTGGGCGACATGACTCAGACTCCAAATCAATATCACAATTATAGGTCTCTTGCACACTGCTGCTTTCTTCAGATTAGGTCCTTGCATACTTTTTCGGAAAAACAACTTATTTCAACATTTTGCCTCGATTACATGATAATGAACATTATTATTATTATTTTAATATTGGGTGTGCAATAAACATGAACTTAATCATAATAAAAGAAGTCAACCAAAGACGCGCCCTAGGCAGCTGCGTGCTCTGCCTGTAGGAAGGGCCGGGCCTGACAGCACCTCAAACGTCCTTAAAACAACAGACTTCCCAAAACAAACTGGTCAGGCTTCTACTGGGCCTCACCCCCCGAACCCACCTCACCCCTGCCCGCTTTTACAAGCTGGAATGGCTTTGGTTTGACGACAGAGTACAGCATCTTGCAATGGGTCTGGTCCACAAGATTCGATACACCACCAAGATACCCATGTACCTGTCTAAATACTTCCTTAATTTCAATGAAGTCCACACCCACAACACCAGAGGGAGCTCAACAAACCATGTGGCATGTGCAACCCAGATTCGGCACAAACAAGGGACTAAATTATTTTCGCTCATATGCCACTAAAATGTGGAACGCCCTACCAACAGTCATTAAGACATGCGAATCCCTTGACTCCTTCAAAACCGCTCTCAAAGGGCACCTACGGACGGCTGCAATTCGAAACTGGCCCCCGTAAAATCTGAATCCACCCCCCTCACTGTTTCTTTTCCCTTTTTACCTCCTTTATGATCAATATCTGTTCTGTTCTGTTCTGTTCTTTGGCTAAATAGAAGTGTATATTTGTACTTCTCTAAATGTTTTGATGAATTGAACATGGTGGACCCTCTTGTAAACAAGTGTAATGCTTTATTGGGTCGTCCACTCACAGTTAACAGTTTTTGTATTGTTGTGCTTGAAATGTACTGTAATTCTGCAAACTGTTAATAAATCCTTCAATCAATCAATCAAACTATATGTTTTGTAAATGTACTCTGTAATTGTTATCATTGTTCTTTCATTATACCTGTTCATAAATATGTGTATTCATCATATTCATCCAGCCATTGTTTATTCAAGGCTCCAATATTACTGGATGGATCTACCATTTGCTCTTATAACACGTCTTTCAAGTTTCAACCCATATTACTCTCAATGAGTAACGTGTGGAATTAGTATGGCATTACTGTCATGCTGTATAGGCCTACCATAATACTGTGCAGTTGATCATTTCTACTTTTTCATTTTGAACAATAAGTCAGTTATTCCAGTTTGTAGTGGTTTGTGCATCAACATGTTTGTGAATCAACATGAATAAATTGATAGATATTTATTTATTTACCCACCTACAGCACCTATGTCTAACCACGTAGGCCTACTGTGCCAAAATACTTACTGCTAATGCCTAGCTTACTTATAACATAAGACAGCCAGAAAGTAAAGTCAGCCAGTCAGAAATTCAGTCAGGCGGTCAGTCAGTCAGAACTTGTTTTTTCAGACCCTGGTCTGGGTAACAAACATACAGTAGGCTATGTTATACTGTAGGTCAGACAGGATGATATTTTGTCCCCATCGATGACGCTAACCCTGGAGGTGTAAATTAGCTCCTTTCTTAGTCAAATAAACGAACAATATTTCCATAATGTGATGCCAGTACAGATATGTTGTGATATAATCAGGACACAGGTCCAGCCTGTCACTCTGCAGGACAACACACCTCCGAGGAGCAGGTAAGGACAACGCATTGTGGATTTTGTCAGTCAGGTGGAAACTCTTTGCAAAAAAGGTTCCCTTTTTTATAACTTTTTTCATGAGAAGACTGATGCACAACTCAAAGGTTATTGACAGGTGTGTAGGACAACCAGCATGGTCCAAATGTTCTATCTGTTATATCTATCATATCATATCAAAGAAAAAGGTCTGGAACTGGCAAAAAGGATACTCTCTATTAAAAAGGGGAAACAATAGGGAAAACCTGACACGTTGTGAGCTTATAGATCCGTTATTCTCTTGGGGTAAGTATGGAGATACAAGGTTTCTGCCCAATGGGAACGATTTGCTTCTGATCTGACTCCACAAGAACACCTTGCCAACAACACACTTCAATATTGTCACTGTCGGAAACGGTTTCCTTTTTTATTATTATTTGTTTACATTTGAACCCTAGAACACTAAACGTAACTTTCGTCAAACCATCACTAAACTCGGGTATATTTTACCCAATGTAATATATATGTCGGTAGGCCAATCAGAGGCAGGCGGGGCGTTACCATGTCTATGCTCGGACGTAGAAAGAAGGACAGTGAGGAAATAACATCACAGGGGGAGCAGAGAGAAAGAGAAAGAAAAGAGGGGAGAGTAACAAGGAGTCAAGGACAGAAGGAGGAGAGAGACGAGCACTGAGGCCTTTCCAACAATTAGCATCATGAGAGGAGCTACAGGGCGCGCGCGCACACACACACACACACACACACACACACACACAACATTATATATGTATTTGGCCTCGGACCGCCATGTAAAAAATATTATATTTATTAAATGTATTAAAGTTTGGTTAAATTCTAAAATGACACAGATGCTTTCCCGGTTTTAATGGGTTTAATGAGTCTTTTACGATGTAGATGTATTGGGTTCTCAGAGATAACAGCGGCATACAACTGGAGATTCTGTTCCCTGTGCTATAAAACCTTTGAGAAACACTGATGTCAGAGGTTAAAGGGTCGAGACGGTTCATGTATTCTGTCTTTCTTCCTCGCTGTTTTCATAGACCGCTCCACAGCAGCATACTGTGAACATCGGCCGTTCACTAGGACAACTCTGGAGGCCATTCCATCATTCCCACCGCCACTTCAGTGACTTGCCGTTGCCATGGAAATGATCCTTGCGACATTGGTGTTGTGCACAGGTAAGAGAATGTGTGTACACATCAGTTACATGCAGGACCACATTGGAAAGTGTTTCGTTATACGCTTTTAATGTGTTATATCCTGGGTCTAAGCAGTGGAGGAAAAAGTGGTAAGGTACAAAAGTTTTGGTATCAAAATTTACTTAAAAGTACCAAAAGTAGTCATTATGCAGACTGTCCCGTTTCACACATTTTCAAATGTACAATATTATATAAATATATAAATGTATACAAAATAGCAGATCTACAAGCTCACAATGTGTGGCATCGCAACGCATTGTGAGCTTGTAGATCAAGCATTTTCAAATGGCAGAAATGTATATAGGGCTGAAGTGGTTAATGTATGGTAATGGTAATTTTATGATTTTTACATGTGTAACTTTTATCAAAATCAAATCAAATCATACATCAAGTACAATGCTGGTCAGTCATGGCTCCCATTTCACTGAAACCCTGCTGGTCACATGGGTTAACAAGTGGATATGATATGAATTTGATATGGATAAGATTGGGTTGTATACTGTAAGGACATAGACCGATATTTCTGCATGTGCATGCAGAAATATAATGTGAAAGAAGTCAATATAACCCCAAATAACTTACATATTGTACATCATGAAATGGAAAGTAACTAAGTACTTAAGTACGGTAGCCGGTAGGCCTACTTAAGTCGAATTTTAAGGTATTTTTGAAGTATCATTAATGAGTACTTTTATGTTTGGTACTTTAAGTACATTTTGATGCCAATACTTTTGTACTTTTACTCAAGTGAAGTTTAATTCCAGACTTTTACTTGTAACAGAGTAGATCTATATTGCAGTATTGATACTTTAGCTTTGACATTTGAGTACTTTTTCACCACTGAATATAATGTAAGACAAGTTATATGCTGGGCTGGTTCCAAATATTGTGTTATAGGGGTCTATAGCTTGAGGAACCAAATAGAACTCCCATTGAACTCAATGAACGTGGCCAACAGGTCCTTTTCTGTCACCGTGTCACCCTAATACTTTAAAATGAATGTTGTGCATTGTTCTATATTATAGGCCCGTTCATTCCCCCACCCCCCCAAAAAAAATTGCCGATATAGGATCAGAACATGTTGCATTGTGATACGTTGTGAGCTTGTAGATCGGCTATTTTCGCCAGAATCCTCGCCCCCAGAATAGGGACGCTACGTAAACGTAAAATGTGTCATTCATTTCCATTCACTTTTTTGCAGCATCTTTCCATGCCACAGTGACATCAAGTCACCTAAGACAGTTTGATGTGGTGAGCAGTTCACCTAAGCCCTGGGAAGAATCACTCAACACATGTCTGGATGCTCAATCTAACATAGCAAGTGTGTTTGACACCGATGAAGCCAAAGTAATAGGGACACTACAAGAGCTACTTGGTGTTTGGCTTGTTTGGCTTGGTCTTCATCGTGGGCAGGATAATGTCTCTACTTGGTCAGACGGTGTCCCTTATGCGTTCAGAGTCTCCACCGTAGTTCCATTAAACGGACGCCAGATCTGTGAGGCCATTCACAACAACACATGGACAGGCTTTAGCTGTTCAGACAAAAAACCTTTCATGTGCTACAAGTGTAAGTCATAAACATTATTTTTATTATAACAATAATTTTAATTCTACTGCTGTAACTTTACTCTCCTTTTTTCTCATCAAACTGATTTAAGGGTTCTTTAAACTTAATGTTTTAGCTTTAACACGAAAAGGAAAACAAGTGTTATCTCCTTTTCACAGGAGTGTGTGTTTTCCAGGTTTCCAGCACTTCAGCCAGTCTTTCCAGCAGCCATTACACCTGAACATGTTTTCATTTGATGTATTACTCTGATTATAATATCATAAACCAAGGGTGAGTTGTTGTGTTCTTGTGCAGCCAGTGACTACATCCTGGTGGATGTGGAGAAGGACTGGTGTGAGGCCAGGAAGTACTGCAGGCGTCACCACACTGACCTGGTCAGCATCAGCAACCAAACACAGAACCAGGAAGTGATGGAAAAGGGAAACAACAGAAGCTTCTGGATCGGACTGATGCACGACGAGTGGGAGTGGCAGGACGGAGCGTGCTCCACGTATAGAGAATGGACTCAAAATCCATCCGAATCCAAAAATGTTGCAACTCTGTTTAAACACAACTTTAAACTTTATTCACGTTCACAAAGCGATGGTAATGGCTACGCTGTTGCGTGTTCTAAAGGTACGCAAAGTTTGTTATCAGCTAGCCTCTGTACCCAGGCTTTTATTTTCGTTGGCGTTCGGCTGGGGGAACGAGAGACATTTCCTGGTCTAGGACAAGAAAGCTGGTCTAGAGGGGAGGGGAGGGGCGGAGGGGGGCAGTGGTGGGGGCTCAGATCGGTGAACCGATATTCTCCAGTGGTTGCTCCTTGCACGCCAGCCCCTCTAGACCAGAAAGCAGGCTGGCTAGGCCAGGCAAGTTATCAGCTACTACACTGCACTGTAGGTCAGTGGTTCTCAAATGTGGTCAAGGATTCCCCAGTGGTTCTTGAGGGCATTCCAGGCGGCCCTCACCTAAAATAGTTAGTGAATCAAATGGACCGTTACAGTTCTGTAACTTTCAGAGTGTACAAATGAAACCAAATGTGACCAGATTTGACTGAGAGCCTGCCATCGCGCGACCTCCAGCTTTTCACCAGAGGAGAAAAACTTATTTTATTTTATTTTTTATCCAAAATGAGTTAATAGTGCATAGGCAGACTCTTCCCATACTAGAGCATGTCTGAAATAAGTGTCAGAGCTGAATGTAAATATGAAATAAATGCTTAAACATGTAGCTAGGTGTAATGTTTAGAGACCACAGAAGTGAACCTTTCAAGCCTGTTTTCTCAACTCGCTGTTTTCTGCAAGTCATTACTTTATAAGCCATATCTCCAAAACTGGTCGGTCAAACTGAACAACCAATATGTCAATTTGAAGCTATGATTCCCTGCTTTCATATGAAAATTGGCAGTCCCTCAGTCAAATTTGACCACAAATGGACTCGCATTTGCACACTCTCAGAGCTACGGGGGGGAAGTCCATGAAATGATAAAGACTGTGAAATGCTGCTGTAGGTACTTTATCTATTCTACAGTGTCAGTCTGATCCTCGTGTGTGTACTGTATCACCATTTCACTGTCCCCCTCTACTTCAGGCTTGGTGAAAATCAAACTGATCCGTGAGCGGAGAACCTGGGAAGAGGCCTTTGAGTACTGCAAGACTCACCACACCAACCTGCTGTGGATAGACGGACCTGAAGACCAGATCGCTGTGGAGCAGTGGCTGAACGCCACCGATGTGAAGAAAATGTGGCTCGGTCTGAGACAGAGTCCTGTGTTTGGGTTCTGGTTCTGGACCAGTGATCTGGTGGTGAACTACACCAACTGGAGTTACAACAACGACATCAACGGCCCTGAGCTGCCTTGGTCTCACCAGTGTGGAGTCATCAACAAGAACGGCTCCTGGAGTGACGAGCACTGTCTCTTCCAGCTGCCTTTCTTTTGTGAGGACTTAGATTATAGGTAGCAAATTAGTCATCTGTGTGCCCAGATTGCCGTTTAAATTTCCCTACTCGATATTTCTATTATGTTGATTAACTGAATGCATGCAAAGAATGAGCATAGGAAACTGTAAACAAAAACAAACAAAAGCCCAAATATTGCCCGTGGCATGAGACACACTGGGCAAGACCTAACTGTCGGATGTTCCACCAAAGGAAATTACGAGGTTTACTAATCGGTTTACATTCTCTGTGATTGAAACGAGTGTTGTGATTGGTCGAAAAATATTGTTTCCGAGGGAAGACAAATAGTAAAAAAAAAGATTATAGATTTGAATACAAATAATCATTTTTCACACTTTTCACAATAAAATGTACATTTTGTAGAATTCCCATGTAACTCATGCTGTTGCGCCCTTAATTGCAGCCTTTGTTATTTGGGATATGGTGTTTCTGGGCATTGTTGAATTCATCTACTCTAACATATATCCAATTATTAAGAATAAAGTTTGACAGTGTGACTGAACCTGCCGTCCAGTCTTGTGTCAAGGAGGAATTGAGTCAAAACATACATGGTTACAATCCCACCAAACGATACAGCAGGAGAGAGAAGAGACGGAGGCAGCAAGACAGAGACAGAGAAGTAGGGAGGGAAAACAACAACAGGCAAACGGACATGATGCATTTTAGTACACCTGGCTGGCAGAAAAATACTTGCTTGCGGGAAGATTCCTTAGACAGAGACTTAGGGGGGGGGGGGGGTCGCGATGGCCGGCCGTTAATTGGGCCGCCTCAGCATCACGCTCTCATTCACATGATTCACTCAACCAATCACACACTCACTCCATCTTCATACCGGCTACTTTAACCGGAGGTTTGCATTCCTCCTCCTGCTTCCTTCTTTGCTGCTGCGTATCAGCGTGCTGCTGTATACAAACCTGCTGCTCACCCACCTCCACCCCAGCTACCACCTGTCGTTTTGGATCTACTGTTTAGGTACGGGGGATTCAGAGTCCCTGTGGTCGGGACTGATGCGCTTGATCTGAGTACCTAAAAAGCAGATCCAATATCATAATAAATGTATTGCTCATCTTATATTCAATTAATTTATATTCCATCCATTCTTGAGTTGTCCTGACTGAAGTGCAGAGGTTGAAACAAAGATCAACTTAACACGTTTATCCATTACCCAGGTGGACGCCTGGACGGACAGAAAGAGATTGTAGAGATTCTCTATCACAGATCAGAAACCCAGCCAGAACCATAGACTTGCACCTAATGAGGGCTTTAAGTAGAGCCCAGAACCACATAGACCCACTGAGATCTTCCATCTAACCGAGTCCACAGCCTCACAAAAGGTTGAAGGGGAGACACAGAGGGAGAGAGAGGAAGATGGTAACAGGCCACATTAAGGTAGGGAGAGGTTGGAGAGGAGAGTGGGAGACAGAGACAGAGACAGTAGACACACTATGAGGAAGTGGGAGAAGAGAGGGAGGCGGGCACGGGGAATGCAAATATGTGCGTGTTTGTGTGTGTGTGTGTGTGTGTGTGTGTGTGTGTGTGTGTGTGTGTGTGTGTGTGTGCGCGTGTGTGCGTGCGTCAACTACTTAGCAAGCATAGCCACACGTGTGTACATAACTGCTCATGTGTGCTCACTGCAAGCATGTGCACACAACTTCCAATGCGTGTGCGACGTCAGAGCCACAAAGTATGTGAGGCACACGTGCACCCTCATATAGTGCACCACTATAAACCCCAAAGCCTGGAATTGCACAGATAAAAATGCTTCCATTCCAAGGTCAGGGTCGGGCAGTAGATCCAACACTGACTGATAAGTGCCACTCTGATACACGTGTTATCTTAACAGCTAGCTTAGGTTACCCTCACCGAGTCGGTGATGTAGCTCCAGATCCTGTAGAACAGCCCCGGGGCACTATCAGACACTATCCGCGAGGACGGCACACAATCCCTTTTATTCACATGGTATTGTGAAGACTAGTTAACTTGTAACGCTATAGCGCAGGGACCCTAAGGTCATGCACCCTAAGGTGCCATGACGCCTTAATTGCAGCTCCAGGGCTGCCAGGGAATACTTTGATAATTTATCAATATCACAATGTGTCGCTTTTCGATGCTTCATGAGCATGTAGATCTACTATTTTTGAAAGATTTTGAAAAAAACGTGTAGTGTAAATCATGTAAACATTTAACACTATCAATTTGGGGGAAATCACTCATTTAAGTAGGGTGGTTTAAGTGGTCATGGTCCTTTGCGACACAGTTTTGATAAAGTATTATTATCATGATTATGTACGGTATCCCTGCCTTACCACACTCCTCCCGTGGTCTTAAAAATATCCATTATGATGGATAAGATTGGAAAATGGTTATGGGCCTTAGATAAGGTAACACTTTAAAACCATCAAATTTCATTGGCCTACAGAGGCCACATGCTGTAGAGATGAACAAGACAGACTGAGATTATTATAGATATTTTAGATAAGAGGGAATAACTGAAGAGTATGATGGTGGCATGCCGTGTTTTCTCTCTCTCTCTCTCTCTCTCTCTCTCTCTCTGTATCCTGGGAATCGCTGTACAGCCACAATCAGAAACCAGTGGTGGTGAAAGTACTCGCATGTTTTACTTAAGTAAACGTATCAATGCTGCAATGTAGAAATGCTCTGCCTTCATCTGCCCCGATGAAGACCAAATGAGATCGAAACATGTTGGTATAATAAAGGCTGTTCCCTCTTTTTAACTACTAGAGCGGTGCCCGTGGGGCCTCTACAGCGGCACTGGCCTACGTGGAACGATGCAAGTTGGAAATGCATGCCCCGCCCAGATATTATGCATTCGAGCCTCTACAGCGGTGCCCGTTGGGCACTGGCCTACTTGGAAGTTTGGAACGATGCAAGTTGGAAATGATGCCCCACCCAGATATGTATGTGTCCCTTTTATGCCCATATATGGAGTTCCTTGTCAGGCATGCCCAAGTATGGAGTCTATCTGTGTCAGCCATGCTCGTGTACTTGTACGTGAGTACACAATGTACTTGATATGTATTTTGTACTGCCTGAACTGTAGCATACTTTATAGTTAGCTACGAGAGACATCTCAGACAGGCAGCAAGGTCAGCCTTTGCTGCAGTTAGCGGTTATTATGTCTCAAGTGTTGCCGTCACGTCATTGGGATTCAGCTCTATACATGTTCCTGTGTGTGTAATAAACTTTGTGAACCTTTAGCGTGATACTGTCTCGTGTCCCGTTATTTGTTCTCCCGGGCCCGCCGCCACAGTCGTCGTACCAAAGGAATAATTCAACTGGATTGTCACACACCACCCAGCCTGCACACACTACCGGTCTGCCAGAACCAGACGAGGCTCCAATTAGAGTTTACAACACTCTGCGTGACCCAACCCAATAGAATGCAACGCTTAACACAAGCCTTCGTAGTAAACCCCTGACATGATGGTGTAATAATTTTGGTCTATTTCTCACAACTCACAGGGCTCTCCCTCTCCATTGCTTGCCAATTAAATGGCTCCCTCTCTTGTCTACTGGTCTCTGGCCTTTTGCCAATCAAATGGGCCCCTAGTCAATTTCCTACTAATCAAAACAGCACACCCCCTGTCCAATTCCTGACAAATCTAAATAACACCTCCGCCGATTCTTGGCCATCTTTGCTTCAGTGTCGGCAAGTTCACATTCACAACATGAACACATGCTGCTACTTCATCAAAACAAGTCTCCCCAATATAGAAAGTACTTGCAATGATTTGAATAAAAGTGCTTATGATGCATATGTGACCGTAGGCTAAAATCATTTATGTTTTATATTGCCGTCAAACCAGATCAAAGCAAAGTGCAGTGCTTTAAAGAAATCCTCTGATTGAAACCATCTTCCTCTGTACTGTTGGGACCCGTTGTGAGCTTGTAGAGCTGCTATTTTCTGAGAATGTTCGGTACAGAAAAGCAACACTAGGGTCAAAATGTGTCCACCGGCATAACTCGAACAGACGAACACTGTCATGACACTGTGGTGTTACTGGTGTAGTAGTATAAATGGAACAACTTGCATTTAGTTCTCATGCATGGCCGCAAATAACTAATTCCACCAATTGACAATGAAAGTTGAGAGACACAATAGCAGTTTTACGACATTAAAGTGGGGGAGGTGTTGGTAGTGTTTGGAGAGAGACGCAGTGAAACGGAAATAATTAACATCACCACGGATACCTGCCTGTGAGATCCACTGATGCACAACACCCAGCTACTTTAAATTGTCAGAGATTCCTACGGGGAAAGCTCAACGCAAATGCAGTGTGTTGGTTTGCTACTGCGGCATTGTCAATTAGTGCTTGAGTTGCTGTGTGCGTGCGTGCGTGCGTGCGTGCGTGCGTGCGTGCGTGCGTGCGTGCGTGTTTTCAGCATTTAAACTGTTCGATTTGTCATGTTTAATTGCATCCGATTGTACAGTTAGGTGACTGTAAATATGTCACAAATGACTGTTAGGAATTAGGCAATTTCAGGAATGTATTCGGCTCCCGGGAGCTGTATGGGTTGGCGCCCCAGACTGTGTCTTCCGTGAGGAGGAGGCCCAACAGCCCACGGTAAGCCCTTTAGGAGGGCCATTCAAGCCGCAAGCGGAGCCTGCAGCACCACCGTTGACCCCGGTGGAGCCTGCGGAATCATTGCGGCTCAAGAACCTGCCACTCCTGAATAAGTGTCTGGTGCTGGGAGTCTGGTGCGACGCACAGGCCCTGGCTGCACCTGGTGAGAGCATGAGTGGACCTGGTGAGATGCAGGAGGGGCCCAGACAGGAGTCAACCCACAGAGCCTAGTCCTTCCACGCGCCAGACCTCCCAGTCCCAGCAGAGTAGTTCGGGGGCGGCGGACTGTGTGGCCCTGTCTTTCCCTAATGGGACTGATCGTGGGTAGCTACTGGGACGTAAGTCGGGACTTGATCACCCTGGCTGGGTCGCCTTAGTGAGGGGTATGATGTTGCGAGACCCGAAACCCAGATGACCTTGGGATACATCACTGAGGATACGTCCCAGGTGCATCCATGCGATTTTTATTGTTCTATAGTCCGGGTCCATTTGATTATATATGTTCATCTATTTTACAAATGAAGAATTTCTTCCCCTGGACAATCAGGCATATGAATGATCAGGGAAACGAAAAACAAGCTCGGGAAACGCTAATATGCCAAATCAACTTGCAATGCCAATTAGCAAACGACTTTCCTAGACTTCTCCAGTGGCGCAATTAGGGTACCGACAGCACTGAAGTGGAAGTGGCTCTAAAACACAGAGAGAGAGAGAGAGAGAGAGAGAGAGAGAGAGAGAGAGAGAGAAAGTGAAGCGCTAATGTTAGATAAATAATAACAGACAACATACTGGAGAAAACACGGTATAGAGAAGAGGGACTAATTAAACAAATTTTACAGACTCCCTTGGGGGGGGGGGGGGGGAATCTAACCAAATGAACAGATTCCAGAGTGCCTTGTTTCTGTTTTGTCTCGTGATAAAAGCTGGGTAGTTTTCTGTACAAGTTACGCGATATGGGCCATTTGATTTGAAGCATGAAACATGAGGGCCCATCCTGGCTGTGGGACAACGGACGAGCATATGTGTGTCCCACTGTGAAAGGAGAACAAGGAAATATTACATGGGCACATTTTTACGGCGCGAGTGATTGTCTGATGTCTTTCAACAATGGGGAATCAGAGACTTAATGACTTTGATAATGATATGTCCCGCGCGCACACACGCCCACGCACACACACACGTCTTTGTGAAAGAGATAAGACACTCCATCCATCCTTTAGTACCACATTAAATATTCACTCATGTCCCCACTCTCTCTCTGTCTCTCTCTTGGCTAAATCCCAAACATGCAAATGGCAATTGTGCGCACTAATGAATGCATGTGGGAATTCATCAGTGCATTGTCCTCAGCTGAACCTGTATCTCTCTCTCTGTGGCGGTTAATGATAGCCCGGGGTAAAGTTCAGACATACCGGATGAGAAGGAGCAAGGCATTCAACCCAGTAGCAGTTAAAGCCACCTCATCACGCTAGCAATTGGAGCTTGACGACTTAAACACTCTATCCTCGGTGAAACAGAACTGAAATGCAACAGCCGCACGCACGCACGCACGCACACATGCACACACACACACACACACACACACACACACACACGACATGCTGATGGATAAAGAACGCATACAGCACGCACACTGCCACAAACACACATACAGTCATGGACCAAGAGATGGTTAAAATCGCCTCGTTCTCAAAAGCCTTCAGAAATTAATCTTACTTTTATTTCTGAGAAATGGGCCTATTTGTCCCGTCAGTAATTTCTTGCTATACTTTATAGGCCTATGTAATTTGTCATTGTCTGTCCTGTGCAATGTTTGTTTACGCAGCCTAAAAGCCAAACATAAATGAAAATTTGATTTATATATTCCAGTGTTCCATGCCAAAAGAAATACAATTAAATCGTTCGTCACAATTAAAACTAAGTCACTAAAATGTCATGCTTGTGCATGTGACAACAATGTCTCTCTTTCCAACAGCTCAGTACATTTAGATGTGACACCTGTACTGTAGTCATCACACCTACAGTAATGAAGTTGCTCGTTTCTCAGGGAGCCCATCTTCACTAAAGTTTTGATGGTCCAGACAGGCAACATCAGCGTTTTGAATTTACGATGCGATACGATACAACTTTATTGTCAGCTTTCACTGAAATTTGCTTTGCGTCCATGACGTCACCGTTCAAGATACAGTACAGGACATACACAATATATTACACAAGGTACATTACAGGACACAAATCACAGAAGCAGACAGGAACAAGAACAATAGAACATATCCTCTTGGTTTACTGATTTTGGTTTAAAAGCAGAACAGACTGGTGCCGAAAACCTCCTGTGAACACTGCCTGTCAGTGTGTTCAGAATTACATTGTGTTTTCAGGGAAATTAAGTTATGGATCATCTTCGGGCATGCTCTCATTACATTATTTTTCCCCGACAGATTTCTGAGGACTGTAGACTGCTTTGCTACTGTATTATACTATTATATACTATTGTTTATACCTATTGTAGCCAGGCAGAGTTAGAGCCTCAGGGGCCACCATACAATGCCTGCACTGTCATTTCCTCATTGTCAATCAAAGTGAGTATTTAAAGGCCCTTCAGTCAGTCTACCAAACATAGGCTCTGGGTGTTGCTGGCCTGGCTGTGTGTCTTCCGACCTGAGCCTCATTTGTTCTGGGTTTTATCTTTTCCCTGACTGGATGAGTAACATGATGCATGATGTTGTTTTTGAGCATTGTATGTATAAGCAGTATTTTAATCATTTTTGTTACTACCCAGGTTTAGGTCATTTGTCTCGAGTCCTGAAGTGACGAGTCCATGTGCCGAGAGGGATAATATGAAAGAACAGACACTTGAAGATAGGCCTATATATATATGTAAACAATTTGGTGTTCTGATTTGGTTGATGTATTTTGCTATATTGTACTAAATGGTTGTTTGTCTCCACTTCCTTAGTAATCACCACTGCTGTTTTGTTTAGTTTGAGTTTATTGTTTCTTTTTGTTCAAGCCATTTCTGTTTCTGTTAATTGAGCTGTTTTTACTTCTACTAATTTTATGCTTGTTTGTTTTACCCCCACACTGTGGCGAGTGCTGCTGCTATCCAGACACCAAGGGGAGCCTGTATTGGTGATTTGGTGTATCAGCCAACCGGCCGTGTGGGTGGCGGCGAGTAGGATCTCACTGTAGCCCACGACCAAGGTTAAAGGTTTGCTTTGTTGTGAATACGAGCACCTCTTTTCACGGTGTCACCTTTGTTTCTTGCATGCTGTGTGCTTCAGTGCGTGTGTGTGTTTAGATACTATTCCTAGTCGTTATTTGGGTAAAGGCTAGTTCCCCTACAGCTTAGCTCCCCTGTGAACGTTTGGTTGACTGTTTTGCCTGCAGTAGGCTATACTGCTGCTGTGTGGTGTTCAGCACACAAGAATAATGCCTTTTTTTGCCTTAGTTTTGTGCAGTAAATATGTTTGTCTGACTATTTTAAGTCTACTTTTGTGTTTGTGTGTCTAAAACTCTCATACACTTTTTTTAACAATAGGCTTAGGCTATGCAGCCGTTCTGTGCGCGTGCACGTGCATGCATGTGCGTGCGCATGACGTCCCATGGTACCAGTAAAATAATCACCGTGAGACCACTGCACTTTGAAAGAGCAGATGCTCAAAAATGCAACACGGTCTGTGTCTCAACACGGTCTGTGCCAAAAATGAAATCGCACAAATCAAGGAAATTGTTTATTGTATTAGGTTTCCTTTTGGGACTCAGTGATCCGTGTACATCAACCGTGCCCTTTTATCTTATTAAAAATAATAAGGTAATAATAAAAAATAAATGAAAATGGCAAGCTCACAACACCTTGCGATGCGAGCCATATGATCTTGTGGATCGGCTATTAGGGCACAGACACCACAGCTGCCTGTGGTGTCTGGCAGTGGCAGTGGACCATTTAGAATATGAATGTCAACAGAAGACCTGTTCTGAGTGTGTACAGTGTACAGATAAGCCTACAGTAAGCCCTGTCTAACATCATCCCTCCATATTACATAGCTGCACTATATCCTTTTAGTTGCCCACACATGTCAATGTCTATATTGTCTTTCAGTAGCCTAATGTCTGTTTCAGTAACACTGCAAAATATTCCATTGTAGATGACTCAGTCTACCACAGCAGTCAATCTGCCGCAGACACAGTATGATTTAACACAGATCCCTTGGGGCAGTGAAGGATAGTAACTATTAACTCAAGTATGGTAGCATATTTAAGCATAATTTTGAGGTATTCTTCACTGGAGTATATCAAATTGAATATTTGTACTTCTATTCCACTAATGTACATCTCAGAGGCAAATAGTGTACTGTACTTTTACTCCACTACAATTATTTGAAAACTTTAGATAAAGGCTACTTTGTATGAGATTAATATTATTGCTCACCACATTCATGGCTCTGTTGAGGAACTTGACATTCAAATTCATGAGCAGGCTGGATCGCTCACTGAATAGACTCATTGGACAGATGACAGACCCAGGCCGTAGTTCTGTAAGGTACACTTCTAACATCGGAGGACACTGGCATGAGTGCCTCGCCTAGAGTAGTAACCTGTGGGGCTGGGTACTGTATTTTTTATTTAATTTGTATTTGTATTCTCGTATATGAGATGTACTGTCTTACCTTGTGGGCCACGAGCCTGTAATAAAGTTTATATATATATAACAGCATAATCTAACTGCAGAATCTGTCTTGAGAGATTACTCGAGACAGACTTGTCGGCTACCACAATTGTCAAAATCCTCTGCATAGTGCCATAGTCTGTCGATTAAATGAGTCTAGCTGGAAACCAAATGAGTTAAAGCCTATATCTAGCTTGCTCCTTGGCGGATGTAGAAAGAAATGTCTACAAATACTTTACAGTTTGTGAACGGAAATGACAAACGGATGACAGCTTCCTGTCACACTATGGTACTATACACACTTCTGAACAGACACAGCAGTCGTTTAGCACTGGGAGACAGCGTAACAGTAGTTAACACTGGCCATGGTGTTGAAGGGTGAACAGTCTGGAACATGAATAAAGATAATTCCCAAGGACTTTTTTTGTCCCCGTCTCTATAGTGCGGCCTAAATGGAATGCTTATGTGATGACAATGGCACATCCTCATTTTATAATCCTTAGTTTATCATGCATTGAGTTGGTATTATTCAAAGTATACAGCCAACTAGCCCGGTATCTCTTCTCAATCATGTCTGTTATGCAACATGATGTCACAATTTAGCATATCTGTTTTTCACCTGTCACACAAGCCTGGTAGTATGACACGAAAACATCATCTGCCAACATGGAAACATTAAGACTTTCTTCTTCCCGGTATACCATCTATGGAACTTTTTTGTTCGGGTGGAAACCTTGTATGCCCAAAACCACTTAAAATTATTAATATTTTTATTATAATTTTTTAATAGCAGATGTACAGTAGGCCTACAAGCTCACACTATGTTTGCTACTTTTATGTAACACTGTATGACAAGTAGGGAATTCATTTACAAAATGAATGCTGTCTGCCCGACAGCGGCGATATGCAAATGTCCTGTCACCGTGTGCAATTCTGGATGCCGTTTCATCCAAAGGGCTCTTACACCAGCGGTATGTGGTAGGCTAATGAATAGTTCATAACAATTGGGGGGAAAATGCTAAAACTCAAGTCACTTTAAAATTCACAAGAAATAATAAAAAATGCACCAGCCTAACTAACTGTGTGTGTTTGGTGACAGGCTCGCATCTTGATTTTTGTCATTTGAAAATAAAGCAAGGAGCAGTAACATACAAGTAAGACGCGCAAACGCGGGAAGCGAACGCAGCTCGTGTGTGTGTGGTTGTGTGTGTGTGTGTGTGTGTGCTACAGCTGCGCCCTGTGTGTGTGTGTGTGTGTGTGTGTGTGTGTGCTACAGCTGCGCCCTCTGGTGGCGGGCGGGTGGTGTAACAGCGGGACACACAGACATTCAGCCCTTGCTGTCATAGTAAGTGGCTCACTGCGTTCGCAATCAGAGTTAGAGAGTAGATTATGAACAAAGTTCACACGTTGGAAGGACAACACATATGTTCGGTTCTCTCTGGGAAACTGGTGGTTGTAGCTTGCCAGGTGTCATTAGCAGCATTTTCAATGGGTACAGATTTTACAGAACATAACAGCAGCAGATATCCGAGTTTTAATGCAAGCTTTCAGTCCTTCTTCAGGCAATGCAGGTCCATATTTTAAATTAATCAATTACTCTTTCTTTTTTACTGATAAGTACCGTTTTATGTGTTAATTAAAATGTGTTTGGGGCATTTGGAGAGGAAATAAAGGCATGCTTTCATCTGGCACAAAGAGGGGGGGGGGGCATTTATGATTCATGAAATAGGAAAAGAAGATCGTGCTGAATAATGTGATTGTTTTTTCTTGATTGCACATATTGAACACATTGTGCTACAGTAATTAAATAGCAGTAAAAGTCACAGTAATCAATCATTGGTATTATATAGCACCTAATGTACCTAAAAGGCATCCCTACTGTATGTCCTTTGTCAAAACCCCACCTCGGGTATGGGCAAATGTATTTATTTATTAATGAACTGGGCAGGGTAAACTGCAAACAGTTACTGTTTCACACATGGGGATCCGAATAAAGACATCTTCCCCCGTTCACTAGGGGGTGCAGCGAGGGTGATGTGTGCTCTGCTCACGCCCACTCTGTTTACCATATTGTATAGCTTGGTGCTTCAGGATGCAATGGCTGATAAAACGGAAGGTTTCTATAGCGGGTTAAAAAACTGGGAATTATATTTTCAACCCACAGTTGTCTACTCTACTGTCTGCCTGTCTGTCTAGCACATATAACGGGGGCATTGCAGTTCACACTTCTCAGAGGCTTGTGGTTTAACCATAAGATTTATGGATTAACCATATGATTTATGGTTTAACCATAAGCCTCATGAAAACCAAAGTACACGTACCCACCATTCATCAGCAATGCCAACTCCCTCCACAATGCAGTGAACCGGTTTGCGTACCTGGGCAGTGCAATTTCCAATGGCACGGCAATCAACAATGATGTTGACAACAGACATGCCAAAACAAATGGCTCATTTTGACCGGCTCCATAAACAGTCATGGAAAAAACATTCAACCCAGCTCAAATACCAACTCACAGAAAGCCGTGGTGGGAGCTTGCTTCTATGTTCACAAAACCTGTCAATTACAATTAGTGACAGTTGTGTCTTTGGAAGGGTGCCACCTTCATGTGCGCAGACCTCTACCTCAATCAGCCCACACTAGGTCAGGATGATCCAGATATTAGGTGATCTGTAGGTCAAACATTGGATTAAAAACTGTATAGGCATGGTGGCACAGTCGGTAGTGCTGTCACCTCACAGCTAGAAGGTCCTGGGTTCGATTCCCGCTCGGGAACTGTCATTTCTCGACCGCTTTGGACGTGGGCACTTTCCTAGGGGTCTGGATGTTGCGGGGACCCCCGGGGACCCCCACCTGGTAACTCTGTCATTTCTCGGCCATTTGGGACGCGGGGCGACTCGCCGCAACCGGGCTGCCCCCCTGGGCGCCTTCCTGGGGGTCTCGATGTTGCTGGTACCCCCCGCGGACCCCCACACGCTACAGTTGCACCGCTCACTTCACACTGGTGTGATTTTTATAAACAAATAAGACCAAGTTGCACCCCTAATCAAGACTAAAGATAAAACACACTACTCTGTCTCTGTTTCTTTTCATGTTCCTCCACTGCTCAGCTGCACTCTCTATCTCTCTCTCTCTCTGGATATCTTCTGTCCCCTCTTGCAGAAGCACACAGTGAGTACAGACACACAGCAGATGGTGGGATAACAGACAGATGATTAACCACTGGCCATGCATAAAACGCACTCCTCCAGGAAATGACTCACCGTCCACTGAGCCCTCGCAAATGTTGTACAGATACTGAACACTCATACAAGACAAGTCGACACTCACACGGTTTAACACACACATGCGCGCGCGCGCACACACACACACATGCACACAACACAAAAGCTTGTGGCTCTATTCTCCAGAGTTGTGACCATTCAGGAAATTACTTTCATTTTAGTTTCACACAATGGAGTATGCTCTCGCAAGGCAATGAATATCTCTAACTGTATGGAAGCCATTAGGCCTCCTAATGACATAATCGGTGGATAGCATATTTGATCAACTTAAGAGGTAAATACAAGAAAGTTAATCTTTCTGGTGATGCAGTATTGCAGTTATGACACTCTTGCAAGTGCTTTAAACGTTATACCTCCCAATTCACAAGGATTAGTGGGCTACTTTGTAATAATCATGCTGCCAAGGCTTGACAATGGAGATCACAGAGAGGTCTGCCTCATGCTTGGGGATTTAACTGTACGTGTCGCAGTGTGTATTTTGTGACGTTAACATATTTTTTTTAAACCTTGACAGTTTACAGACTAAAAGCAAAGAATCTAAGGCATTTTGTAAACTGTATATTCATGTGTGCAGTCAAAATACAATAAGGGGAAAAGATGACAAAGCATAACCTAACCATAAATAATGTCCCAATCCCCTGCTGATTGTGCACCGTGGGCTGCGGTAGGCTGCAATCACGGAACTCCAAGAACTCCAGAGTGTGGAGCAATGGGCATTTGTTTGGGGGATATAACAGTCTGTGGGACTAATGGGATTTTGGACCATTGGGACATTTTTCAGGCTATTGGAGTTTCAGAATAATGGGACTGCATGGTGCACCTAAGTGACCTAAATGAAAAAAAGTGACACACCAGCTTGTAAAAAATCTTATGCTGCGCTCACACACGCCGATGCAAAAGATACAACACCTACACAATGTAATTTGTAGCTGTTGTACTTTTTGCAGCAGCTTCAAACGTCGAATGGATCTTCTTTGCCTCTTCATGTCGCTGGCTTCCATTGACATTGAATGCTAAACTGTAGCTTTGCATCTGCCCGTGTGAACGCAGCATTAGTCTAGTCTGGAGCCCTGCATGTGTGAACACTTCAAAAGACAGCAAACTGCAGCTCTCTTATGCACACAGATACACACTCTCATAAACTCGCCTATCCATGAGAGCAGACTGAATACCGTATGCAACTTTGAACTTGCACGTAACATGTGCATGCACATGTGCACACGCAGCGGCAGCTGTGATGCTCTGTGAAGTTAAACAGAGGTAAGACCCCTCACTGGCTCACTGGGTGGCAATATCCACTAGAGAAATCTGCACATGCTGAAGGAGACATTTGTCTTGGACCCCAAGGACCCGCCCTGCAGCATACAGATACAATACAATACAATACAAGACAATAAAGGTACAGTGTGACTCGTACAACATTTAAATACCATACCACACACCAACATACCTAGTGCAAAAAGGAGAAGAACATCCTCACCTCATAACCTTCGACCCTTACCCTGTCTGCCCTCTGCAAGGACTCTGTTAACACCTTGATGGGACTATTTAATCCATTAATAAAATGTGCGTGTGTGCGTCAGCAAGCGCCTCTAGGCTGTAGAGCGATGCGATCAGTTTTCATAGCACTAATTTGACGGAGATTATCAATCTCCGTCTCGGGCACATGACCGTGCACTTGAACTTGACGGTGATTTACGCCATGGGCCCCGATGGTGTTAAGGAGTGTACCTATTATATACAGAATTTAATACATCACAGCACTCTTTGACAGTATCAGTCTCAAAGCGCATGAAGAATGTCCCATAGTCTCTTGATGTTGGAGTTAGCTAACTGCTGCTCTGCACACTCTTTATGCTGCCTTCTGGATTCCCTTAGCTGTTGATTTAGGTCCTTTTCCGCAGCCCTCATAGCTGCTGTGTCCCCTGGCCCTGTCATCAGGGCCAGCAGACTACAAGTTGTTTAGTGGGCCACCTCTGGCTGGTTGGGGCTGATTACCTTGTACCGAGCGAATAAGGTATTGAGCTCACCTCCGAGGGAGGTTAATAGGCTCTCTACACAGCTGGGGAACCTGTCTGTAATCTGGTATCCTGACATAAAGATGAATCTTTTGTTTTTTAAAGAGCTGGAGAGATGGGTAGACCTTTGTTAGTGATTTTCTTTTTTTAAAGGAATTAACAGCAATTAACACCAATGTCACGATCCGTAGGAGAAAGAGCGCAGAAGCCAACGATGAGTTCAAAACAACATCTATTCTGAAAAGATCACTTAAATGTTAGTGTTCCACATTTCCAAATTTGATCTTTTCATATTTGTTTCATCACCAAATGATGTTTATCCTGTAAGACTTCTCCCTCCTGATAGGATAAGATAACATTAAACATCACACCTTGACAATGTATTTTCTACTAAAGATAAGGAGAGACAGTGATATTCTTTAACAAAACATGATTTACTTATCTTTAATCCACAATGAATGGTTAACAAACGTCATGCCACCATTTCCTGGTACAGTAGGTATGCAGGTTATATGATGAATTGTTATCATTGCTAACTTAACAGCACCAGAGGCCATTATGGATTATAGATCACAATGCAAGGTCTCCGTGACCCTGGATCCATTAGAAATCTGTCATGGGCACTGTTGATGTACTCTCCTCCTCTCCCTTCTAAGTTCTG
Organism: Protomyctophum parallelum; assembly: GCF_964188405.1. Classification (NCBI taxonomy): domain Eukaryota; kingdom Metazoa; phylum Chordata; class Actinopteri; order Myctophiformes; family Myctophidae; genus Protomyctophum; species Protomyctophum parallelum. The sequence goes on from NC_139714.1 coordinate 7,407,339, forward strand.
GCACCAAATTCAATGCCAGGCATTTGTTATGAAACATGTCCATTAGATGCAGTGCACCAGCGGGAACTGATTTCCCCTTCAACACAAGCCCAGTGAGACCAAATTATTTGTTTATTTGTTATAATCAGCTCAAACCGAAGGCTATGTCCCCCGTCTCTTTTTGTGCGTGCGTGCATGCGTGCGTGTGTGTGTGCGTGCGACGGTGTGTAAACTATACTTGTGAGGGCCACATTTCTCCCCAATTATCATCCAGTAGTATTTGAGAAACAGACATTGTGTCAGAATAAGAGAAACTGTTGTTTTATGAAGTTTGTTGGCGAAAATAGCAGATTTACAAACATATCACAGTGTGACACTTTGGCCAACTATTACATTGTTTGGCCAATATAAGTAAATTAATATATGATAACCCTTCCACAGTAGTAGCTTTTTCATATTTTAATTTTTTTGCAAATTTTCATATATAATTGCCTAAAATGGCTTTTATAAAAATGACATCCTAAAATGTTGATGTCCTCCCTATAGCATAGTGTGTGCGTACATGCATGCATGTGTGTGTGTGCTGTATGGACATCCCCATTTTAGCTAAAAGTCTATCGAGGTCATTGTTTATGAAAAGTAGAAAAGAAAGGGAGAAGTGATTTATCAGTTTTCTTGTCTCTCTCACACTACCCCCTCCCCCCCTCTCTGTCCCTCACTCTCTCTCTCTCTCTCTCTCTCTCTCATATGGGGACACGCTGTGAGTTTGTAGATGGGAAATTTTCGGTAAAGAGACTTAGTGTGCAGGGATATACCAGCAGACCAGTAGAGCCCTGGAGTACACCGGTCAACTAGGTATTTAGAGTTTAAGTAGTTAAGCTGCTGTCACACCAATCAAGCGACGCTGTGGGAAACTCACATGTATGCCGCCGCTAGGAAGCCCCCAGAACTAACAGTTACTGTATGCACAGAGCCTATATTATGTGACATTGTACAACTTTCTGCATCGCCATCCATCCATACTGTATAGCCTATCGTCTCTTATATAAGACTGTACGCCCCCCTGTGGGATCAATACAGTTGCATGAGATTACTTGAATAATATATGGCAGTAATAACAACTGCAGCTTCAACACCAGCTCCCGGCAGTTCCACATGCAGCGAACAGGCAGTTAGGGGATTCCTGCATGACAAGACATCAAAGTGCCATCATTAATTATCCTACAGATTAGGTTGGATTGTTGCCTCGGGCTAGGAGCATCAACGCAGCAAATAACACTTGAAAAATATCTGCATTGGATTACTGGAATTGGACATGCACGGATATGGTTATGCATCAATAGGACACAGTTAAAACTTCATGCTTAAGGACCACAGTAGCTGTAGACTAGCTGAATAGAGCCGGATTAACAATGGAACTAGGTGGAGCTTAAGCGCCAGGGCCCGAAGCTTGCAGGGCCTGGTACGAGACTATAGGTACAGCTGTTGCTTCTTTCAAAAAATATAACGCAACATAGGAACCCCGCTAATTTTCTGGAGGGGGGCAGTCGGTTTGGGGGGGTTCCCCACGGCTTCCACCTCTGACAGAGGGGAAGCGAGTAAGCAACGCCGTCAGAAGCCCCCTTGCTCAGGAAGGCCCCCTCACTCAGACGGACCAAGTTGTGACAATAACATACAGCCTATGTAAAGAGGAATATAAACAAGACCTTGGCGCAAAACTTCATATTTACCCTAATACAACAAAAGTGTGTTCTTACATCCTCCATTTCACGATTTCAGCACTCGTAAGTAAATTAATTTAATTGCTATTATGAAAGTTTTCAGTGATGTTGGACCCACAGGTTGCATTGTCGTCAATAATTAATCTGTCTTTAAAACGTTCTAATATTAATATAGCATATTGGCATTGTCTGTTGGTGCACACATGTTATATGGACCATGTAACAACATGGTCAACAGCACTGTTTGCAAACGTAGCTACATTTGTTGGCCACAAAGACAATTTAGACAAAACATGCTGCTGCCTGCAAATGGAGCTTGTAGATATAGGCTAATTATTTTTCGGGGAAATTGCAGATAGTTTAGCAGAGACTGAAGTTGGAAAGTGCGGCAGTGCTGTGTGTCAGCGGGCAGCGCAGGCAGTAGTGGATATGCGCTAAACGCATGCATGTTAATTAATTAATTAATTCATTGGCTGAATCAGTAGGGGCCTTTTGATTTGGTGAAGCGCCAGGGCCTTGAGAGGGGTTAATCCGTCACTTAATACCTACTATACCAACTCGCCCCCGCGAAATGTGTTAATGTAGTTAACAGTTAATTTAGTATTTTCCTCCCTCTCTGAAATCTGAAAATGTCTTGTATAGATTTATTTGATTGTATAGTAGTCGATATACTCTGTAAAAATTAAGAAAGAAGAACATGAGGCAGAGATGGTTGATTAAGTTAATTTAGGACCTTCTAGCAGTTAATTTTGTTTTATTAAACACGTTTCTTCCATGTAGCCCATGTTTTGTAATGGCATCATCATGCTATTATGCCCGTGGATATACAGAGTGAACTTAACAATGACCTTTTATATAATCACCAACAATTCTTATCTTGTTTACAAACTAATGGCCAGTTGGTCACTTTACCATATTCTGTTGGTCAGCACAGATAGAACTTTGGCCCAGACCGTGTTCCATCTTAGCTCATTCTTATTTTGTCATTTTATCCCTAGCCTACTGCCTGTTTACACATGCAGGGTTGTTCATCTTATCCATTAATGTCATGTCACCATCCACGTGCCTAATCATCTCGGTCCTAGATTATCCTTTATATTATTTTATCATATTTATATTATGGATTTCCTGATGCCAGGTTCAGATTTAATATCTTATTGAAGTCTCCATACTGCCTGCCTGCAGCCACAAATTTACCATACTGTAGCCCTGTTGTGATATTAGCCTACATGTATTTGACCTTGGTGCCTAGTGAGAAAGTAGATAGCCACTCAGAGTCAGGGAGCGCTTATGGTACAACAACCATAATGTGACTGAATTTGACAAACACTCATATCGCAGTTGTGAACTCCCCCTTTGGAAGTGGATGAACTATCTACAAACCAATGAATGGAGATCAACAAACTGACGTCATATGCAGTATTAAGCCAGGAACAATGCTGTGAAGAGGAGAATTCAGCACTTTTGGACTATTTACTCTAAATTATATTGATGTAATGTAATTGTACTCTGAATTCCAATACATTTCTCTGTAATTGAATTTATTACCTACTAAAACATTGTAAAACCTAAAACCTTCCTCCTAAGTTTTTTTGCGTCTGCCTTCAAATTACTTTTAAGGTATTTTTCTATTTTTATGGTATGTGGTACATTCAGGATTGAAAGGGCAATTCACTCATTTTTAAGGTAAAGACAGCACTACATTTGGGTTTTCTGGCTGAGCTATCGAAGTTATTTATATACAGTCCTTTAAAACTATTACAGTATTCATCTAGGTATCAATTTATATCTAACAATAGCCTCGGAGATTAGGACTGTTTGATGGTGTCTAGAGTTACAAGCCTCGTTCTGCTGTATTATTGCTGTCATGTACCACAACCATAATGTGACTGAATTTGACAAACACTCATATCGCAGTTGTGAACTCCCCCTTTGGAAGTGGATGTCGGCTAGTTGACGTCTGAAAAGACTCGCCTTCAAATGGCTCTATTTGTGATAGTATTGCTATAGACGAGTTACTAGAGTGTTCTGTAACTGGAGTTTCCATGTCTGTCCAGCTCTTTATTAAATAGAAACTGCAGATCAAGTTGCTCTCTCACCTTGATTAAGGTGTCAGACAAGCTAATACAATTGTTTTTGCTGCATGTGTGCAACCACCACTAGATACCCGCGGAGATCGCAGGTTAGTCCCTGCACTACAGTGCACGGTGGACCCACTTCTGAACTAAAATGTTATATGGCACCAACTATTAAAGTACATCCTTGCAGGCAGTGACAGAGTAACAGTACTGTACTGTAGCTTGCCTGCCTGTTAATGTTTTGGGCAGCTGCGCTGCTGCTGATTTTACCAGCGTGATACTTTTACAATTAATGAATTACTCACCTAATGCTGGCTGCCGCCGCCGTAGAAGCATGGCTTTCATATAGTAAATATACACACTTTGGCTAAAAGCATGTGTTTAATCCACCACCACCACTTCTAATGTTTACGGCATCATGATCTGAATTCTGAAACACAACTGTCTGTCATGTTATACTGTCATTGTAGGCTACAATCGAAACAGACTTGATCCTCTTCAAAATAAGAGCTATACTTGTAATGATTAGTCAACACTAGTTTTATTTCTTAAGTGAACTTTTGAATGGGTATCTGTCGTGAGTGACTGTGTAACGCTGTGTGGTCGTCGATCGATCATCTGACAGCCCCAGGCCCCTGGAGTCACGAGCAGGGGTGGAACGACACCCCCTCCCCCCCGGTAGTTCCACCCCTGTAGACAACCGTATACTCCAGGGGTAACCAACCAGGGGTTCGCGAGCTACCAGTAGCTCGCGGGAACCTTTCAAGTCGATCCCGAAGTGTCAAACTGACGGGCAGCCAGCCATCACTGCCAATACACAGTAGAACGTGTATAACGTGTATTTAGAATAGCGCGCAGGCCATCCACTGGTTAATGGCTCATTGGCTCCTCCTGCTACAGACCGAGACGGAGCTGGAAGCCAGTAGCGACACAACACCTCACAACAACCCGAATATCAGCGGCTTTCCGTCCGCAGTTTGCTCGTCGGGGACCGGGGTCGCGTTAGGAAAAGAGAGAGAGAGAGTCGGCGAGGAGGTTGCAGTTTGGGTCGAGAAGGAAGGAGGGTACATGGTTAAAATTAGAACGAAGCAAGCTGGGCCGGTCGAGGGGAAAAAAAGAATCGGCTCTATTTTTTTTCCCAGCCACCACAAACCAACTCCCCAAATGAACTCCGTCAGAGCCACCAACATAAGACCCAGGCGAGTGTCGAGGCCGCGGCGCTTTTGTATCAAACACTTTCCTCTTTACTGAGCCTACTGTCATTGAACTGCTGTCCGATAAAATGCAGGATGTGTTTGCATTAACTTCAGAAATTGAAATGGAGATTATTGGATTAGTAAATGACTGTCACCTGCAGGTCAGAGCTAAAGAGAAGGAATTTTGGTCTCTTGTGAGCAGAGAGAAGTATCCGCTGATTGTGTCGTGTGCACTCAAGCTGCATACCTACTTTGGTTCCACATACTTATGTGAAATGGCCTTTTCACAAATGAAAATAATAAAATCCAAGTTTAGAACTCGTATGACTGACTCACATCTTAATGACACCCTCAGACTGGCAATCACTAAATATGAACCAGATTTCAAAACGCTTGCAGATGAAGTGCATGATGAATTTTGATGAATTGAACAATGTGGACCCTGTTGTAAACAAGTGTAATGCTTAATTGGGTCGTCCACTCACAGTTAACAGTCTTTGTATTGAGTTTGTGCTTAAAATGTACTGTAAATTCTACAAACTGTTAATAAATATTTCAATCAATCAATCAATCAGTCACAGCAGTCTCATTAAAGGTGGGCTGACCCTGAGAGTATGTCACCATATCTGTGCAAATATATATGGTCATGTTATGCCTATGTCATTTGAACATCTGCCAAAGTGAATATTCATTGAAATGAGAAACAAAATATTGCATTTTTTGGTTTTATTTAAAAAAAACTTGTTTATTTGTATTTTTGTCCTAATATTTTTTATTTCTAATATTATTTGACATTGATAATATAACTTACTATAAGTATTCATTCTAATTTAAGCTTTAGTCTTTGTGTGGATGTGTGCACATGCATTGAGCCTGTCAGAAATAGCAAAAAAACAAGTGTTTTTTCTAACACGTTTTAGTGGTAGATCTTGGCTTACAATTGGGAATAAAATTGGCTCTTGGGCTTGAAAAGGTTGGTTACCACTAAAAGTAAATTCGGTCGCCGCTTTCATATAGAGTATACTATACTCTATATGAAAGCGGCGACCAAATTTACTTTTTAGCATTACTCCGGTTGCTATGCAACACCTCCGTCCCCACCAGCTATGGGTTTTTTCCATCCAGCTCCATTGAGCCTCCATTATAACATGATTTTCAAAGCCCTGTATCTCTAGTCTAAAGCTTCGAGCGCTGTCCATGGCGAGCCGTCGCGCATCCTGATGATCGGATTTAATTTGTGACTTTGTCTCGCATCGGTCCGGACATGTACCCCTTACCGAGAGGTAAGGTGGTTGCGCTAATGCTAATGATCACTCCTCAAGTCATAACAGCCCCTACCTGTTAGGATCGTTACAATGGGGAGTCAATGGCTGGCAAGGGCTGAGCTGTGCTTATGCTACCACCTAGCGGTCAGCGAAATAATTAAGCAAGTGAAATGGGAAGTGATGACCCAAAGAAATCAGCAGACAAAATTGGATCTGGAACACTATAGAGCTGATGAATAGGTAATCTCTCCTCATGATGTTCTGCCTGCTTTAGTTACAGTATGCAATCTATAGTGACTTACAATGTTCTGTTGTTTAATATAATCTGCACAAAATTAAGTATGAAGTGGAGACACGGACATGGCAATGGATTTAGAAGATCATTTACGCATTCTACTGCAGGCATTCACTATGCATGAATCTTTGATCTACACTGACTTTTATCAGAGAACTGACAACATAATAACTAGATGTGTTCAGTAGAGCAAAGTCATCCGCAATGGTGACAGAGAGAAGAAGCAAGACACTCTTGAGAACAGTGAAAAGTATGGCAGACAGACAGACTAACAGACTCGATGACAATTAAGCATTAATTCCAGTATACGTTCCCTCTCTCAGGCTGACACCAGTCTCACAGGGCCCTGTGCCCTGATGCTGCCTGCATGGCTGCATGCCTGAGGACAAAGAGCTTTTCCCAGCCAACAGTCCCCTGGGGGCCTTCATTAAAACTAAGCCCAAAGTGTCTGACCCTGCACTCACACTGCGATAGCTTGAGACCAAGTGACTGGGACTCTGGGAGTCATTTTGTCTCCAAAGAGCACCGCCGCACCGGGTGGGTGGCAAGGGCTAAAACGCAGTGAAGCCTTTGCTGTGTGGCGATAACCTATCCCCCTGGTAGATGCATTCATCTGACCTGCTACAGCTTTAAAAAGCTAATTACTTTAGATTTACATGAATCACAAATCCATCCATATAGAGGAAACAAGGCAACCCTGCACTTGTCCCGCATTCTTCATTTTGATGTCCCTGTTCATTTGGAGGGAAATTAAAAATGTTGAGGTGTCATCTAGATACTAGGCAGACTTATTGATGTTAGAAATGTACTGACTGCAGAACAAGTGAATCACTATTTGAACGGTTCCTCCGTTGTTTGAACGGTAACGGATGGACAGCAATGCCGACATAAGACAGATAAAAGTGCCAGCAGCAGATCCATGAGAGACAGCTACTGTACGACTTGGCAACAGAGTAGAGCTCTCCCTCTCTCTCTCTGTCGGTCTTTGTCCAAGTGCTCAGAAATACACAGATGCACACAGATAACAAAACCATGTAACTAAACCACAGTAACTAAACCACATGCTCACATACACACTGCCAGAACTGAACATGCATGCACTCACGCACACATAAATCATACAACACACAATATTCAGCTCACAGACACTTGGACGTCAATGCGCTCACAGTCGCACACGCACACACGCACGCACAGACACACCTTAGGCGTCAATGCGCACGTGTGCACACACGCACGCACACACACACCGACCACCAACGTCAGAGTGAAATCATCAGTCCAGACGAGAGAGGAGCACCATTTATGCCATTATAGATAATGTCTCGTCATGTGGCGGGGACACTGTATTGTATGAAATACTGGTAGCTACAGTAGGGCCAAATCAAACGTCATTCCAATAATGGAATCGTCTGGGACGCTTTGAAGACGGGCATGACATTCTGACACGTCAAGCATGCACTGACATTGCTCAGACGTGACATGGGCGGCAGTGGCTCAGGGGTAGAGTGACCGGATGTTCGAACCCGGGCTCCCCCAGAGTTAGTGTCCTTGAGCTCTGCACCCCTAACTCCCAATGTGCAGGTTGGTGCCTTGCATGGTTTCCATCCAGGTTATGGGTGCCTTGGATAAAGGCGCTATATACTGTAAATGGACCATTTAACATTTATGAGGCAATGTGGGTTTGGAGGGAAAAATAAAGTGGACTTCACAAAACACATTAGTCATAATATTATTGTTAGGTACTGTATCTCAGGTGAGTCATCACATTTAAATTGACCACCTTGTTATGAGACTGGTTAGAGGATGACTGATTAGAAACACTGATTGAATCAGCAAGCGGTCAGCTGATTACAGCTGGGGCACATGACTTCTCTGTATCCTGCATTCATTGCAATGTTTCATTACATGGAAGGAAAATGAAGCATATCATTACGTCATGCTGCAGGGCACGGGAGTCGCAAAAGCTCAACTGTAATCAGCTGTCTGCTGATTGCTATCAATCAGCCACGCTTTCCTACACACCAATCACACCTCATTCCCTCATCAAGGCAGTCGGTTTAACTATAGCTCTCCCCTACACAATCGCTAAACATTCAGTTTAAACATTTGAGTAATGCCAGACTCTGAAGTAAACTGGAATTCAATGTTGCATACCTCTAAACGAATTCAATGTTCTATGGCGTTAATGTTAAAATGCATTAAAGTCTGCATGACATGTTGAGAGATAGATAGATAGATAGATAGATAGATAGATAGATAGATAGATAGATAGATAGATAGATAGATAGATAGATAGATAGATACTTTATTTTTGTGTCATGCACCACAGGTGCCCAGCCCACCTGGACGTATAGGACACAACATATAAATCACTGTATTGTATGCATAAAATAAAATAAGCTCCGTTTATCAAATCAAGTGTGATTGACAGAGGGACAAAGGAATGCCTGTACCTGTTATATTTGCACGCATGGACCTCGTACTACCTGATGTATTTTTTTTCAAAAGGCACTTGTAACATCTGATGTGTTTGATATTTGACGTACAACAAATGAGTTCTTTAAAGCGTTTAAATGATTAATAAATTTAATTTATCTTTATTTAGACACTCACTTTATGTCATAATGTTATTATGCATACATAGATAATCTTTCAGCTACCATACATTTGGCTGGTGATATAAAAAGTTAATTTTGCATCCCGACGCTGTGACAAGCCAGCATTCCTGGCTGATGACGGGCATAATTTTGCCAAGGAAGTTGTCACCCATAGGCTCTCAGGGGAACAAGATGTCTCGCCGTTTGAGGAAATCTTGTGGAGCAGAGAGAGGATGAAGGTAAAATGTGGTAGCATCTGGTAGGATTCGGAAGATATTTATTGAAGCTTTCGACAAGGCACTTTGGTTCACCAGGTCTTGAGAAGATAAACTCCCTGTAGGTATATCTGTCAGATCTTTTTTTTGTTTGTTTGTTGATGGGTTGTTTGTTATGCCTGGCTTTCCGGGTTTGTGTGAACACAAACATTGGCTTGTGATCACCCCATAGCGATGATTTGATTGGCTGAGCAAAGTACATATTGAAGATAAATGTGAGGGCAGAAAAGTGAATGACATTTCTGATGATTTGATTGGTTGAGCACGGAATGTGATGTATGATGATAAGAGCACACCTCACTTCACACAGGTGTGATTTTTGTTTCTGGGTTAAGCGCCACGCTGATACGATACGATGGGAACTATATATGCACAAAAACTCAAGTGAGAAAAAGACGACTGTAGCGAATCAGTCTGAATTCCAGGCTAACCTTTTCTCTCCTCACCTCCCGTCTTATTTGGCCTTTCATCGCCTCCTCATCACCCCATTTCACCATATCCATCTCCTTGTCTGTTCTTCCAGCTGCTGCTGCTCCTCCTCTCCTCCCATCTGCTCCCTCCTCTCCTCCCATCTGCTCCCTCCTCTCCTCCCAAACCCCTCGTCTCCTCATCACCCAGCTGCCGCCGTTCAATTATTACCTCTTTCTTTCTTTACAGAGAGAGAAACTGTGTGCCCATACCGGCGGCGCCGGCAAAAAGGTCACTCAGACAAAAAGCCGTGACAATGCTCCGACAGAGCCCTGCGTGTAGTACAATCACAACTACAATGGAGGGACAAGATCGTGTGTCATTTTCATTTCCGCTGTCAAGCCTCTCCAGTGAAGCGGCGTGAAACAGCAATTAAGCTCATCACGGAGATACGCACGCGATTTGAAATTAATTCCCATTGTCAGGCAAATGGAAGCGGAGCAGTACTCGTACTCGTCAGGGAAGCACACATAATTTCATTATAATTTGATATAGCTGATATCTATTCCACTTCCCAACTTTCTTTCATTTTCTCTACCAAAAACAATCTATATAGGGCTACTGTATAGGCTATGCGACACATGAAGTAAACAAAGTAAGTATACAGCTCTGGTCCAGTCGTGTAGGCTACTGTAGGCCTGCTGCGGTTAGACCAGTCATTAGTCCTACAACCTATCTAAAACCCTCACCTCCCACGGGGCAGCTCACCTAAACCTACGCACACACACACACACACACACACACACACACACACACACACACACACACACACACACACACACACACACACACACACACACACACACACATAATGAAATTACATGCAATTCCTCAAAAGTGTACAGTACTTAAAGGACAACTTTTGTTTTTTCAACCAAGGTTCATGTTTTAGGTTGTTGTCAGAAAGTAAAGGTTGAGTGTTAATTTTTGCTCCCACCCAATCAAAAATACTTTAGCTAAAATCGCTGAAAAAGAAAGATTGAAACAAAATGAACACTCATCTTTTACTTTCTCTAATAATAACGCCAGATTGAAGAAACTTGCTTCACACTTGTTTCACAAACTACTTCCATCTGGTATCACTGCAGACCAATCGCTGAAGAAGACGGGCCCTATTTTTCAAGCTACTTGGCAGGTGATTGGCAGATCACTCCCGTAGCTGCCGCTGATTGGTATCCATACTGCGTCAGCGATTCCAGACGGAGGCTGTGTTGTGAGCTTGTGAATCAATACCACGCCCATCTGGCGGAGTCAGGTTAATGTAGGCTACTATCCACCACTGCCAGTCAGTGATAATGTTAACAGCCGATTGAGATTGTTTTATTGTCTGTACTTTGGGGACTATGGCTTACCTTTGTTACTCACTTGTTTTCAAGTGATGAAAGAATGTTCTCCACAGTGGCACTCATGGTCTCCATTCTCCATCATCTACTACACAAACAATCCATTTACTATTGTACAAATGTACGCATGCACAAATGAGCGATACTTTGGAGCGGTGTGGTTTTCAGACAAAAACTGGAGAACAGAGACCATTGCCACTGTGCAGAGCAGTCTTTCCTCATTTGAGAAATGTCTTTACTTTGTAAATGGTAAATGGTGCGTTTATATAGTGCTTTACATAGATTGTGCATTACATTCACCCATTCACACACCCATTCATACACTGATGGCAGCGGAAACCATGCAAGGCACCAACCAGCACATGAGGAGCAATTAGGGGTTCAGTGTCTTTCTCAAGGACACTTCGACACTAACTCTGGCGGAGCCCGGGTTCGAACTGGCAACCTTGCTGTTACCCATTCAGCCACTCTACCCCTGAGCCACCGCCATCAATCTTGACATATCAAGGAACCTATATGCTAAAAATATTTTCTTTTCATAATCGATTAGTCTGATTAAGCAGTCGTAAACACTTTCATTTTACAGACTTCTTTTTTGCTGATGGAAGCATGCACCTCCCCAACACAGGTGTTTGGTTGAATTGGGCCCTCGACACTTCTGGAAGGTTTGCTGGCATCTGTCCGCCTCCATGCCTGCTCTGAACACTGATGAGTCAGTCCCACAGACCACCATATAAATCATTCCTTGCAGACACGTCTGCTCCCCTGGACTAGAGCAGTGGTTCTCAACTCTACACAGTACAATTATTATTGACCTCATCTATACCTCTATAGGTACCTTTCCATTAAGCCCTGGTTTTGCGCAATAAGGCTCCTGCGCATAAACTTCTGAATGGAAACACCTAAAAATGCAAATAAATCTTATTTTGAAGGGGCAGATTTTTGGGCTATATCGAAAAAGTGAAATGCACACACACACACACACACACACACACAAACACACACACACACACACACACCTCTCTTCTTGTCTCCTCGCATACAGAGTTTGGCTGCGTCTCAGATGCTATACCGTGGGGACGTGAGCCACAGTAAACAGAGCTACAAAAGGTTACTTGTAACACCAGATGTTCCTCAGAATCCAACAGCTCTCACAGTCACCTACCACCAATCTGCAAACTCTCACAAAACAACTCAGGCAAGCAATTCTTTGCTCTTTTATCCCTTCCTGCCTTCATTCATTCCTTCCGGGAAGGCAGGCACCGTTTCCTTCTTTCATCTCTTTCCTTAATGTAAAACCTAACCCAGGTCTCCTGAGAAAGAAACCAAACATCTAGCGATGTACACACTATACATATAGTACACACTATACATATAGTACACTCTATACATATAGTACACTCTATACATATAGTACACTCTATACATATAGTACACTCTATACATATAGTACACTCTATACATATAGTACACTCTATACATATAGTACACTCTATACATATAGTACACTCTATACATATAGTACACTCTATACATATAGTACACTCTATACATATAGTACACTCTATACATATAGTACACTCTATACATATAGTACACTCTATACATATAGTACACTCTATACATATAGTACACTCTATACATATAGTACACTCTATACATATGGTACACTCTATACATATAGTACACTCTATACATATAGTACACTCTATACATATAGTACACTCTACACATATAGTACACTCTATACATATAGTACACTCTATACATATAGTACACACTATACATATATTACACTCTATACATATATTACACTCTATACATATAGTACACACTATACATATAGTACACTCTATACATATAGTACACTCTATACATATAGTACACTCTATACATATAGTACACTCTATACATATAGTACACTCTATACATATAGTACACTCTATACATATAGTACACTCTATACATATAGTACACACTATACATATAGTACACACTATACATATAGTACACTCTATACATATAGTACACTCTATACATATAGTACACTCTATACATATAGTACACACTATACATATAGTACACTCTATACATATAGTACACTCTATACATATAGTACACTCTATACATATAGTACACACTATACATATAGTACACTCTATACATATAGTACACTCTATACATATAGTACACTCTATACATATAGTACACACTATACATATAGTACACTCTATACATATAGTACACTCTATACATATAGTACACTCTATACATATAGTACATATAGTACACTCTATACATATAGTACACTCTATACATATAGTACACTCTATACATATAGTACATATAGTACACTCTATACATATAGTACACTCTATACATATAGTACACTCTATACATATAGTACACTCTATACATATAGTACATATAGTACACTCTATACATATAGTACACACTATACATATAGTACACTCTATACATATAGTACACTCTATACATATAGTACACTCTATACATATAGTACATATAGTACACTCTATACATATAGTACACTCTATACATATAGTACATATAGTACACTCTATACATATAGTACACTCTATACATATAGTACACTCTATACATATAGTACATATAGTACACTCTATACATATAGTACACTCACTCTATACATATAGTACACTCTATACATATAGTACACTCTATACATATAGTACACTCTATACATATAGTACACTCTATACATATAGTACACTCTATACATATAGTACACTCTATACATATAGTACACTCTATACATATAGTACACTCTATAGTAGATTAGATTGCTTCATATAAGAACTGTGTTTGAAAAATAAACATGTCATCCCGGCCGCTTCACTCATATGGATATGAAGAATCAACGCTAATGTTACTGCTACTGAATTAGTTACATTTTCGCTAGAAGCAGACTGTATCATATATGAGTGACTGACTGTTGCAAACGATACAGAGACACCTCCCTGACAATAACGCCGAGACAGCTTGTTTATTTTTGGACCACAACGCTTATAGTAGACGATATTAAGATCACCCCATGTTATTCTCCATAGAGAAATTACTTCCGCGAACCAGGGGAATCGAAGGGATGAGCGAGTTACGTCAGGACTTCGGTGCTCTATAGCAGAAGCGAAATAACTCCTATAGGCTATTGCCCTCGACTTTCACTGCCACGATGTTAGCAAAATCGAATGTACTCTGAAGGAATCCATACCTTTACACATTTCCGCTTCAATCTTCATTCTCTCCATTCCTCTTATTGACAAGGAGATAACACAATACATGACCCAACAGCTTCTTCTATCACTTTAATGGGTTTCACTGAGAGAAAGTAAAGTCAATGAACATTTAAGGCATGTTACATAACATCCTTCCAGAGGCGTCATTTCAGAGAAAAGGGTAGCAAAGAAAAGAAGAACGACTACTGTGATACCGTCTGAAGGTCACAATATAATGTCTCCCCTGAGAAAGCAAGTGTGCTCGATTAGCTCAGAGGTAAAGATTTCAGCCTCGGACCCTGAATGAGGCCCCTGCTGCCTCCTACAGCACTATACATAAGATACAGACTCATCATCAACCCCATGTTCCTATGCTATTCTTTGTGAGAAATTTGGCTAATCTATCTGTATCACTCAGCGGCAGCCATATGCCAGCCGCTAACCTCACACTGGTAGCCTTGACATCCATTAAACAACTGTGTCATTCCAGCAGATGCTTCTTGAGGTGCTAGCCTGCAAACTCGTTACCTTTGCACCCCGCAATCCTGTCAAATTGTGACCTTCTCGTGGCGTGGCGCTCCGGCAGGCCGCGGCAGATGAAACGGCCCTCGGCGACAGATGTCCTATGATGTTACTGAACTAGACAGACAAGTGCAAATTGTCATGCTGTGTTAGTCGCACACGGCTAAGCAGTTTGGTAGCTATGGGGTTTCTTTGAAGGTAATGTGAGGCACGTGTTTGCTCCTTTTGGGACTGTTTGACAGAAGAAATCAGCTAGGTAGAATCACGGTTGTCTGGTCTGATTTGAGCCAGTGTTCCGTTAGTCACACAGGGAGGGGTAACCTCTTTTAAAATATTATTTTGTGGGCATCTTGGCTCATGTTTCACAGTAGTTACAGTACTCTAAAGGGATGAGAGATGTGGACGACATTCAATGCAGATTGGTAGCCGGACCACAAGCCATCATTGTGCATGCAGTAGCAGTTTTATGTTTGATGGTACATGCACACAAGCACTTGTCTCCTTAAAAGACAATTTTATTTGCAGTTATATGCTACACAGAAAGCCCACAAGTTTTAGGCCTTTTTATTTATTTAGTCACCGCCTGGTGTGACTGCATGGTCCTGGTGCTGCAAACTTTATAACTGATTTGTTTGCAGGTTTATTTGTAAAGAGTTCATAGCACAGTTGTATGCAATTTCAACTATCCAACTATGGCACTCAGTGGTGGCCAGCTATAGTGCCTTTCCAGTCCTAAGCAAAAGTTGTTTGCCAGCACAGCTGCTCAATATATTTCTACCCTCTCTGTCACAGTGTATCGTTGCTGTCGGGTAGAAACCTTATACTGCATGTTCAAAACTGTTAAAAGGAACCCTGGCTAATATGACAAATATGTCTTAAAACATCATACTTTCACTCTATAACTAAAAGATGTCATATGTCTATGTGTGGTCCAGCCCTATGGGAACGCGTACGTTTCCCCTTCACCGGGTCGCTCTCGGCTTTCAAACTATGAGACAAAATAAAAGGAATACATACACCTTATCCTCTGTTTGGTGTCGAAGATACATATGAGCAATGTTTTACCACATTTTCCTGCTCCACACTAAATGCTCACTACCAAAGATTAGATAAACACTGGCCTGTTTTCCTACAACAATAGAAGCATCGGGCTGTATAGCTTCAGCAAGATTACTGTCATCTATAGAACAGAACACCCCGAGATGACAAACAAGCTCATATATATATATATATAGCGCGGCAAAGAGTGCCGTGCTACGAGCTTATAGATATGCTTTTTTATATTGTGAAAATGTGTGCAAAGCTTTGAATAATATATATATTTCACAGCAAACGTCTATATCTTTGCTTCTCAGGATCCCTGGAACGACATATTTTGAGATGGGGGTAAGCGGCCGAGTCCTTGATATGAAAACATTTGAGCACCACTGACATAGAAACATGGGTTTCAGAAAACTGTTAGGATTTAAGATGACATTTAATGGATTAAGGTAAAGGCAGTAACTCCTCTTGAGCACAGAGTATCTGACAGGGCTAATTACGTCAACGTCTCGGCCCGAAGCCTCCGCATCCTGCCAGAGAAATCCCAAACACAAACAGACAGGCTGTTTTTCACTGATACATATCAGGGGAATTAGACTGTAGCTTGAAAAGGAGCTGTGTTTTTCCACCTTCCGTCCTTTCTTCCTGTGTGCGTTCTTAGTTTTTCACTCAAAGCAGTGTTCCGTTACCGTGGCCACCTGTCGCAGGCCTTCCTCATTAACAGGATGGAAGCCGCCTCCCTCTAACTCTCAGGTGAGACGGGGCGCGGGGATGCGTTTGATTGACAGCTGAGACATTTCCACCGTCAGCTTTCGTCTCTCCCATGGGTGTCACCATGTTGTGTTGTCACCGGGGGTGGGTTCCCTGGCACACGTTCACACACAAAACCACAAACATAGTACACAAAAATATACACAATGCAAACTCATTCACCACATGCAAAGTCATCAAGATGCACACTCACACCCACTCAAAGTAGACGCGCGCGCGCACACACACACACACACACACACACACACACACACACACACACACACACACACCATGTGTTTACTTGTCTCAGAGGACAACCTATGAAACTACAGAACTGTGAAGCGTAGTGCAACAATACAAATATAACAGGTTGAATAGGGCTCTTGGCTGCCAACACAGCCTGGTCATTTCACAGCTAAATGATTTCCAAAACGCCTCATCTCTATTTGTTGTGCATTTATCTGCTGCATTTAATAGGGGCATTGTGTGACGCTTGTACAAGCTTGGCCCTGTGTGTGTGTGTGTGTGTGTGTGTGTGTGTGTGTGTGTGTGTGTGTGTGTGTGTGTGTGTGTGTGTGTGTGTGTGTGTGTGTGTGTGTGTGTGTGTGTGTGTGTGTGTGTGTGTGTGTGTGTGTGTGTGTGTGTGTGCGTGTGTGCGTGCGTGCGTGTGGAAATCCAACCCAACAACCCAACATTTTCAATAAAATTGCTAAATTGTGATATTATCATAGACACCTAGATCGCCTTTTGACGCCTCCCATCCAAACGCCCTCTACGCCTATTTTAATATCAATTGATTACTGTTCACAACTGTGTCCTATACGAACTGCGGATAACACTGTGCGGTTCCGGTGCGGTAAAAAAAGAAACACCCGTTACATAGCAAAAATTCACGTCCTGATTTTCGGTTTCCGAGTGAAACGGCTTTCAGGATAAGATGCTTTGCCCATTAGGCCTGGGCCGTGGCTCAGCGGTCCAGGCACCTTGGCTGGTAATCCAGTCTGGCAGTGTGTCGCCGGTTCGTCTCCCGATCCCGACGGCCTTTACTGCATGTCACCTCCCCCTCCCCCCCCTTCTCTCTCCCCATTTCTGTCTGTCCCTCCATAAAAAATATAAAATAAAGGCGAAAGCCACAAAATAAATTCAAAACAAAAAGATGCTTTGCCTATAAAATGACTGGAAGGCACCCTGAGCCACCACCAAATGGCGCTGTTTACGGTAAATTAACTAAATTCAGTCTGAACAGAACCAGGGATGACACAAAATCAAAAGCTTAGGTATGGACTTCCCCAGCCCAGGCTCTATGCCTGTCCCTATGGCCTGACTTGCATCACAGTCTATGCCTGTCCCTATGGCCTGACTTACATCACAGTCTATGCCTGTCCCTATGGCCTGACTTACATCACAGTCTATGCCTGTCCCTATGGCCTGACTTGCATCACAGTCTATGCCTGTCCCTATGGCCTGACTTGCATCACAGTCTATGCCTGTCCCTATGGCCTGACTTGCATCACAGTCTATGCCTGTCCCTATGGCCTGACTTGCATCACAGTCTATGCCTGTCCCTATGGCCTGACTTACATCACAGTCGCACAAAACAGCAGGCCTCTCTCCAAAATACTTCCACCCTAATCCACCGCTGCCTGTAAATCGTATTAACAACAAAGCAGATGATACAAAAACTGAAGCATGTTCTCATAGGACTTGCCAAAGTGGGACCAAACAGCGTAAAACAAAGCAAAAAGACAAACACAACACATTTATATGAATGACCGAATACGACAACAGAAGGAAAATATCTTTTCTACCTGAATTATAGCATGCTTATCTACTCGGCTTTGAAGATGCAGCATGGGACGGTCTGGTGGCCAACAGCAGCGGCAGAATAATCCAATTCCATTATCGGCGTCTGGCTGGAGGAGAGCGCAGGAGGTAAAGTCATTTCCATTTTTATCTAAAGTTTATTGTGGGTGAAGTTGAAATACCCATAAGGTATATGAGAACACATACCTCTTTTCTTTCTAAGTGCTGTGGAGGTAATTTAAGGATTAAAGTCACGCCGTGGAAAGAGTTGAAAGACCCAGTACAATATTATTCACCTTATACACAGCCACTATACACAGCCAACGGAGCCATAGACCACAATCTTGTTAATGTGTTTCTAGTTTGTGTTAGTAAAATTGATGCATAGTCTTCCCTGCAATGGTTCAGTTACATTAACGATTCAACCTTGACCAGAAGGTTCATGCTGAATCTGTGTGTGTGTGTGTATGCTTGTGTGTGTGTGTGTGTGTGTGTGTGTGTGTGTGTGTGTGTGTGTGTGTGTGTGTGTGTGTGTGTGTGTGTGTGTGTGTGTGTGTGTGTGTGTGCGTGTGCGTGTACACACATCACACTGGAGAGCTGCTCAACTCGAGGTCCTCTGAATCTGTCATTTGGTCCTGCTGCCATGGCAACCGTAGCCAGTAGGGTGACCAGAATCCCCCTGCTGGAACTTCTCTGCGCACGCACGCACGCACACACACACGCACGTGTGGATGTGCAAGGTAAAAGTATTCTACGACTGTAATGATATATGCCGTCTGTCTGTCTGTCTGCAGTACATCTTGATTTGTCCATTAACAGTTTTTCAATTTACACAATGGATTTTCACAAAAGTACCATATTTCAAATCACTTTCCAAAATTGCTAGCGTGTAATAGACAGATTTGATTCCGTTTATGGAATCAAAAAGCTTGTTGAAGCAGACAGTCTATGATGCAACTTTCTTTTCAGTAGGAGCTGTAGCAGCAGTAATTCTAATGCATCATTTTGTCAAATAGACATTATCATGAGTCATGACAGACAGATCCTTGATATTGTAAATGTCAGTCGACAACCTTGTAGGCCAGGATATGTCCAACACCGTCAGACACAGAAACAAACCAAACCTTGTAGGGTATGTCTAACACCGTCAGACACAGAAACAAACCAAACCTTGTATGTCCAACACCGTCAGACACAGAAACAAACCAAACCTTGTATGTTCAACACCGTCAGACACAGAAACAAACCAAACCTTGTGCAACTTCTCCAAAATCACAGCCGGCCAAATCTACACATTTGCAAAACATTCCTTTATTATAAATAGATTTATTCATCTGTTTTTTTCTGTATAAAAAAACCAGCATGCTTCAAACCATGGCATTGTTACAGGTTCACGATTCCCGATAGGTGTACGACCCCAGAGTTACCAAGACATGGGGAGCAAACACACTGGTGTCGGGATGCAGACAGGGCAATCCATCAGACAACAGCTGCGACAAGAATGAAAAAAAGTTGTCACGACCACAAAAATACAAGTAGAGAGTTAACGACAAACAGGTTTGAGTCTCATCTTAACCCTTTTTTTCATGTTTTTTTTTTTTCATATAATCTTCTTTAATAAACTTTGTTCTCATCTCTTAAATCTCCCCCACCCCACAAAAGACACCCCCACCCCAACTCAGTCCTCTGTTGATTTTTAAATAGAACGTCTACATGGTTTAGTTTAGTATTTTTTTCCTTTTGTTTTCACGTTTTATATATATTTTTTTTTTCGATAGATTTATTCATGTTGTTTTTTCCTGATCGACTGCAGGCTCCCTGTGACACGTCAGACATTCAATTTGCTTCCGTTTCTATGTTTATTTTATTTTTCATTTTTTTTGTTTAAAACGTTGAAGTTTATGGTTGGCCCAATGAGCCGTGAGCGGCAGAAAAGAAAAAGCAGGCACACTGATTGGCTAATTGGTCTGTGTGGTCCCGCCTCTCACTGTGGCCAAAGGGGGTTTGATGCGGAACAATACAAAATGTCTCATGCTTGGTTGTCGGTGGGAGGAGCCCCCAGCCAGTTGTCCATCACTTCCCTTGAGCAATCAGCTGAGAGGGGGCGTGGCCTATTCTATGAGAGGGGGGAGGGGTGGACCCGCACTCTTTTCCTTTCACTTCTCCAGTCCCCTTTTCCTTCTCTCTCTCTCTCATCTATCCATCGGTCCATTCCTCTTCACTGTCATCTCAGGTCTTCTCAGATGGCGTGGTTGCTGTAACTGACGTATGTCATCTTAGTTGATGAAGCTACATGGACAGAGAGGGAGAGCAGGGAGAAGAAAACCAGGGGGAGGGGGGGGGGGGGTGGGAGAGACACCGAAGGGAAATATATTAGAGTGAGAAGATAATGGATAGAGAAATAAAGCGGAGGGAAGGAGAGAGAGAGAGAGAGAGAGAGAGAGAGAGAGAGAGAGAGAGAGAGAGAGAGGAGGGAAGAGGAGAGATGAGAGAGAGGGAGACTAGAGACAGACAAAGGGTGACAATCAGTCAAAAACATGCAAGAGAGAGAGTGACAGATAGAAAGACTGTCATATGAGAGAAGATGTCTCCATAGACAGACAGAGGCCCTGTACACAGTCAAATCCTCATCCATCCACTTGGTTAGACTGTTCACTCACTGTCAAAGTGAAATGCCCACTCCGGATTTTACTGTTAGACACGTAGCTCACAGCAGCAGACCTCACGGCTTACGCCCCAATATGTACTTGATGGCGCGTCGGTGTCACGCGCCAAAAATAGCCGATCTAGGAGCTATTATTATCAGATATTTTTGCAAGCATAAATCAAGCTTTAGATCTGTAGGCCTACAGTATACTGCGGTTATCCTTCCCCTGGCCTGTACTGCAATGTAGTCTTGTCCGTTCCTAGTTTCACTGCATGGCCATTACCGTGCCACAAGAGAAGCAGGCAAAAATGATAGAAAAATGGCCCCCGATTGAAAAAAATCAATAAAAAATGAATAAAAAGAAAGAAAGTCAATAATTTGAAAAACAGAATTGGAGTGATGCAGCACGAAACAGTTTTTCCCCTGCTTCTTTTTTTTTCTCTTCTTTTTTTTCAATTATGAAAAATGCCCCCCGGCTCAGTATTGACATTTTTCAACGAAAAACAGCCCCTCTTGCAAAATGTGTGTGTGTGTGTGCGTGTGTGTGTGTGTGTGTGTGTGTGGGGGGGGGGGGGGGGGGGTCTGGGGGCTTGTCATTGTTGCATAAAGGAAGTGTCCACGGTATAAGTTGCCAAACTCATATTAATTTGCAAACTTTTTCCACAGTGTGTGCACTACTGGGCCACGATGACTCATCACTTTTTGGCTAATGAGTAAATAAATGAACTGTGACCCAGTTCCTCCTCTGACACAAACAAACAAAGTGCTGACTGGCAGGACGGGTTTGTGTGGCGGACTGGTGCCCGCCGCCTACTACTATTATGCACCTGCATGGATGTCCAGGCACACTCACCTGTGCGCGCACGCCAGCACGCACACACGCACACACGCACGCACACACGCACACACACACACACACACACACACACACACACACACACACACACACACACACACACACACACACACACACACACACACACACACACACACACACACACACACACACACACACACACACACACACACACACACACACACACACACACACACACACACACACACACACACAGGATAGCACACATAGCAGGATACAAGTACAGGAATACCTTGTACAAAGGACATAAACACTGCCAGTGCAGTTTTACAGTGGGAGAGCAGCCAGTTACAACGTGCATGGACAGCAAAGCATCGTTACATACAGTACAGCTGACATGTCGGACACAGGGCAGCAGACATAAATCATGGATAAAGGAAACAACGCCTCCTCCAAATTGAGCGGCTTCCTATAATGGCTGAAACTGAGCAATACCTCGCTAACTGCTTGGCTCTCCTTTTGGAAAGGCCGGCCATTTGTAAGCCCCTCACAACCAACTCATGCACATGCCCTAGGCTGCCAAAGATAAAAACTATAAGTTTACATCTGTAGCCTAGCTGTGCGATGGTCTGCATTAACTGCTGATACTTCCAGGTGGAGCGAAATCCCTTCACGACGGACAACGTACGTCGCGACGTATATTTTTCCGTCGCAACGTATATTCGAGTACGTCCTGGCGTAAATATCAATTCGTCCCGGCAGAACGGACTCGTCGCGGCTATATCTACCCGTTTGCGACGTAATAGGTTGACTATTATTTTCCGTCGCGCCAGAACGGGACTCGTCGCAGCTATATCTACCCGTTGTGGCGTGAGCTGGACTCGTCGCGGCAGAACGTGACTCGTCGCGACTATATCTACCCGTTTGCGACGTGCGCCTCGCCGGTCCTGTCTCCAGGCGAGCCTGCGTCCTTCATATATTTTTTTTTCTGCTCTCGTTGGACTTAACTTTAAAAGTCCAATGGAACACCTCTTTGTAACGGGCCGCTGTAGCATAGTGGTCTAATCCCTCGCCTCTCTATTCTTTTTTGCTGAGGACGCTGGTTCAATTCCCGCTCGCGGCAGACCAAAATTATTATATTTTAGACAGACACACAGACAGACAGACAGACAGACTGCCTGTCTGCCTGCCTGTCTGCCTGCCTAATGTATTGTAAATAATGTATTCATTCCATACGGCTATTTTTTTTTAATATAAAAACTTTTGTCTTTCGCGCGATTCGAACCAGCGTCGTCAGCACCAAAACATTGAGAGGCGAGTGATTAAACCGCTAGACTACAGCGGCCATACGTTACAAAGAAGTGTTTCATTGGACTTATAAAGACAATAGCACCCAGCTGCAGTCTCGCAAGGGGAGGGACCGGAAGTGCTTTTATTTCCGGCTTCCACGTGCACAAGCGCACATACACGCACGCGAAATATAATGCGCGTGCACGACACGCACTTGCTGGTGCGCGCTTAAATGCCGGGTGTATATAGTACCATCTGTGCTTAAACATAATTACGTGGTCGGTTTGGAAAAGTTTGAAGTAGTTTGTTGTAGGTAATATTTTAATTGAAAGCTTATTAGTTGGTGGTATAAGTGTGCATATTTGAAGAAATGCAAATCTAACAATAATAAAATGATATGCAATAATAGGCTAGGCCTATATGGTCGATTATAACATAATGATATCAAGGCATTTAAGTAATGTAATAAGTTGCTATAACCCCGTACCCCTGTCCCACACACACCATGTCCAGACCATAGACCACAGACACACGACCATATGCATTTAATTTACTATGAAAACCTGCATTTCCCGTCAGTCAGTCAGTAAGTGTGTCATGTCACGCCTCGTGTCATGCCTCCATATATGGTCACGCCTCATGACACGTCACACCACCATATATGGCCGTTTCCATATGATATAAGATCCCGACACTGACCTCATCAAACCCTGGATAGCCATACATTGAAAAGACTGGATCATCACCTAGATCTCCATATATGGAGCTGAGGCGGCCAGCAACTCTACATCTGACCTCATAATGTAATAATCAGCTCATAATGTAATTAAAAGACGAGCACATAACTTAATAGATTTTTCTATAATGTAATAATGTGTTACATTAAGAACCTCCACATAGGCGACTCATACTGTAATAAAACTTCATAATGCAATAATGTCTTTATAATGTATGAGCTGATTATTACATATTGCATTATATTTCGCGTGCGTGTATGTGCGCTTGTGCACGTGGAAGCCGGAAATAAAAGCACTTCCGGTCCCTCCCCTTGCGAGACTGCAGCTGGGTGCTATTGTCTTTATAAGTCCAATGAAACACTTCTTTGTAACGTATGGCCGCTGTAGTCTAGCGGTTTAATCACTCGCCTCTCAATGTTTTGGTGCTGACGACGCTGGTTCGAATCGCGCGAAAGACAAAAGTTTTTATATTAAAAAAAAATAGCCGTATGGAATGAATACATTATTTACAATACATTAGGCAGGCAGACAGGCAGGCAGACAGGCAGTCTGTCTGTCTGTCTGTCTGTGTGTCTGTCTAAAATATAATAATTTTGGTCTGCCGCGAGCGGGAATTGAACCAGCGTCCTCAGCAAAAAAGAATAGAGAGGCGAGGGATTAGACGACTAT
Source organism: Protomyctophum parallelum (assembly GCF_964188405.1). NCBI lineage: Eukaryota > Metazoa > Chordata > Actinopteri > Myctophiformes > Myctophidae > Protomyctophum > Protomyctophum parallelum. Next base: position 7,432,095 of record NC_139714.1, read on the forward strand.
GCTACAGCGGCCCGTTACAAAGAGGTGTTCCATTGGACTTTTAAAGTTAAGTCCAACGAGAGCAGAAAAAAAAATATATGAAGGACGCAGGCTCGCCTGGAGACAGGACCGGCGAGGCGCACGTCGCAAACGGGTAGATATAGTCGCGACGAGTCACGTTCTGCCGCGACGAGTCCAGCTCACGCCACAACGGGTAGATATAGCTGCGACGAGTCCCGTTCTGGCGCGACGGAAAATAATAGTCAAAGCTATTACGTCGCAAACGGGTAGATATAGCCGCGACGAGTCCGTTCTGCCGGGACGAATTGATATTTACGCCAGGACGTACTCGAATATACGTTGCGACGGAAAAATATACGTCGCGACGTACGTCGTCCGTCGTGAAGGGATTTCGCTGTCTCTCGATACTTCAGCACTTTGGTTAGAAAGGCTTCTTCCAGGCTATAGTCAAAGGTACAGCCGACCTCGAGAATGAACACCTCTCTATGGTTTTCATTTACAACAATGACATCAGGGGTGTTAGCTGAAATGTTACACACACACGTGATTTTGATGGCAGATTCTGATTTAGTTTTAGTCAATCTTTTGAATAAAATTCAATTTAGTTTCAGTTATGTTTTAGTCTAGTCGACTAAATAAGTCGACTTCATTTACAGTTGACTTTGGCGGGTCTTGCCGGCGTCGTAATGCCTGATTTTACATTGCATGCTGAAAATAGACGATCTACAAGCTCACAACGCGTCATCTATTTTCAGAGCGCAATACCAGAGCGCAACCAATCATAAAATAATCTTTTAGTTCTCCACTAGTCTCTCCCTAACATTTTAGTCTAGTTAATATTTGTTGATGAGATTGTCAATGACAATATATTTAGCCTTAGTTTTAATTACTCGACTCTGCGAGCGGCAACACATTTTGCGTAAGTGCAAATATACAGTGACAAAAACACTACAACCACATTATATTATACGAATATGCAAAATACGATAAGGGTATGGCAGCTCGCCCCCCTTTGCAGGTACTCGCCCCTGCGCCATCTGTGAGCCAGTGGCATCGCTCTCTCCATCTCTCCTTCCCTCAATCGTACTGGAGAGAAATATTCTGTGGCCATTTGAAAGGTATAAGGAGGGGGGAATAGCACTAATTTTCGACATTTTACTGTGTCATAAATATATTTACATCTGTAGCCTATATTGTGATTACATTTGACCATACATTTGACTCTTGTGTTATATTCTTGTGAAATATTCAGTAAAGTATTCTGGTGAAATATTCACCCCAAGTTGATAAGATATGCAGACAATATAATACCAAGAACCCCCAGTTTGAAATGCATTAGGCTACAGACCCCCATTTGATACCATTTGCTCTCTGGGAGTACACTATCATCAGTGTTAATTTAACTCTGAAAATCAGGGTCCATTTGGTTCCATTTGTATGCTCTTGGAGTATGATGACTGTGCTAACAGTATTATCATAAAATATATCTCAGTTTGAAGATTCAAATTATGGATAATAAATAACAATACAACAATATATTTCATATGTGTGAGCTTGTAAAGTAGAACGTTGAACCTAGAGACAGTGTTGCCAAGTCTGTTCATTATAAGCTACTTTGGACTTGTTTATCTGTAAAGTTGGTTTAAAATATTGGTAGTCCTTGACATGGAAATGTTTGAGTTCCACTGCTCTAAAACAACATTAGACAACGAAGTTTGACAGTCAGCACTATAATTGATTATTTTAAGACTAATTTTCGGACCATTTCTGATTTACCTACTTTGAACTGGCAAATTAACATTTTTATAGACCTGGTTGCTTGTTTCACTCTCACATCCACGATATGTGTTTGTTTTGGTTTACGCATGGATGTTTTTTTTTGTTGCTTTAGCATCTTTAGCACAGTAGCTATCAGAGGCTGCAGCAGCTGCTGCTGTCATGAATAACAGTATTTAGCGCAAGTTTCTGTCCCAGAAGGATATGCGTGGCTGCTCCTCCTCCTCACACACACATGCACGCATGCACGCACACACACACACACGGCCACCTCCTGGGCTGGCCACTATGCAGACCCAGCTCCCTGCTCTATGCCCAGCTGTACTGCTGCGAGTGCTGCTGCTGCAAGCAGTGTAGAGTAGGCGTGGCGCAGGCTTAGAAGGGCGCCGTGAATTCACGACATTAAGGGGTAAGAAACCATCCCGGTCGCGTGGTTCATGTAACGCGTGTGTCACTGTGAAGGACTGGCCCCATTAAGTGAACGTAGTTGGCATAGTAGACGCCAACATGACGATTTTGACGTAGGCTGTTGAGCTTGAGCAACAACAGCGTGTTTCACAAAAGTAATATTTGTACAGTAAATAAGACATTTTTGTGGGTGAAAATGTAGCTTATGTTAATTCTGGGAGCGTGCAGAATTTCTTTTGCATAGAGAGATGTGTGGTAAAAGTGTGGTTCGGTCGGAGAAAGAGGACGGATAAACGGCCATGTGCTCGTGTACCCCCTGTCTATTAGGGTAGCAGGATACAAGCTTTCTGCCTGAGAGCAATGATATAATATGAACACACACACACGCAAACGAATGCACACACAAAGTTGTGCCAAATGGTGACACGGACAAATCTGCAAGTGTTTTTTCTTGCTCAGAATAGGTCTTTTCAAACGTGTACAATAAACCAACTCTCACCACTCCCATAAACAAACCAGTGTAGCATCTGTTTTGCCATGCATAAAACATTTGCAGAGAAATCAATTTATTCCCCATCTGTATTTGAACTCATGTCCTCATTAACATGAAACCTTCTCTTGAGAATGTTTGCATGAGAAGGTTTGTATTTGTTGTATAGCATCACCACGGTCGATTTTGGAAAAATGTGTTTTTCGGGTGATGATTGGGTGAAGTCACCCATGTCAGTCTGGCAGGGACATTGGCAGTAAAGACAGTCCAAGTCAAGACCGAGTGTCGGAGGGGTCAAGTCCGAGTTGAGACCAAGTCCGACAGGAGGCGAGATCGAGTCGAGACTCAGGCATGCGTCAGCTACGCTCCTTTACTTAACACTATAACTTTCTATAAGCGCCAGACAGCTCTCTTATAATGTTAATGTGAATAGAGCGCCGAAGTCCTGACGTCACTCGCTCATCTACTGGCTCTGCCTGGTTCACAGAAGTAATTTATCTATGGAGAATAACATGGGGTCACCTTAAAATCGTTTCATATAAGCATTGTGGATCCAAAATTAAACAAGCTGTCTCTGCGTTATTGTCAGGGAGGTGTCTCTGTATCGTTTGCGACAGTCACACTGCGTGAAAAGATGGGTTAACGGGCAATTATGGGCACTGTATTTTGCCCGTAAACCTCAAGTTTAGCGGGCATATAAAGTAATATTGTTTGTTGGAAAGTTTAATGGCAGTTTCCTGTAATACAGTATACACATTATTCCAAGCTTTTTGCGCAGTGTCAGCCACTCATGATACAGTCTGTTTCTAGCGAAAATGTAACTAATTCAGTAGCAGTAACAATAGCGTTTTCTCTCAGTCAGTTGATTCTTCATATCCATGAGTGAAACGGCCGGGATGACATGTTTATTTTTCAAACACAGTTATTAGATCTAAAATCCCCCTATGGGGATTAGGATTACAATGCAAATAAAAAGTACATGAACCGGTGGATTTGTGACCTCTAAAGATATTGACATCAGACTTCGGTGCTCTAAGGTCTCCTCATAATATGGGTATAATACATTTATTTCATTGTAGTGAATCGTGACTCGAGTGGACTACTGGACTGGGTGGGGGAGGAGTCCCAAGTCCCTTGTTCCCAGACCGAGTCAAGTCCAAGTCAATTTAAAGGTATATTCAGTGATTTCACTTAATTCAAATATCACTTATTTTTTTGTTTTGTTGTGATAATCCTCCCTACTATAGAGTGTGCTGACCATATAAGGAGTTCCTCCCTGTCCCCAGTTAACCCCTGGGGGTCAAAAAACCTTAGGTTTCGTTTTTGACTCTCTATCCTGATTGGACGAAAGGCTGGGTCCCACAGCCAAAAACGAAACCTAAGGTTTTTTGAGTGAAATCACTGAATATACCTTTAAGGGCGAGACCGAGACGAGACGGAGTAAATGGAAATATGAACTCGAGACCGGACTTGAGACGAGTCAAGGACTCGAGCAGTGTTGTTTTCGTCGACTAAAACTAAGACGAAAAATGTTCGTCGACTACCTTTGTCCACTGACGCAAACTAAATGGAAACTAAATGAATACTAAGCTATGACTAAAACTAATACTAAATACACTGACAATTTCGTCAACAAATAAAAACTACTAGACTAAAATGTTAGGAAGGGACTAGTGGACAAGAGATCCAGTGACCAGCATAAGTCTTGGTTGCATGCTGAAAATAGCCGATCACAAGATGTGAGATTGTAGATCGGCTATTTTCAGCAAGTGTAAAATTAGCCATTACGACGGCATCAAGGCCCACCAAAATACATTTTAGTCGACTAAATCAACTGTAGATTTAGTCGACTAAAATCCTATGATATTTAGTCGACTAAAACTAACTAACACTATCTTCGATGAATACAGAAGCGAAGAGTACTAATGGCATTACAAAAGGGGAACTATGACGCACTGTACTATATAATTATATATTCTTATTACTATACTATACATTATGAAATATATAAGTATAGTCAAACCATATCACATATTATGAGTGGACCACTATTGGTAAACCACACCACATATGTATTGTATATAATATATTATTATATGTTGCTTGTGTGTTATATATTATATATATATTATACCATTATTATTATTGTTGTTACTGTCATTATTATTATTTACAGTTGTTATTAGTATATATATATGAATTTATATATGAATGTGTGTAGATAAATGTACATACATAAGGACAGCATGAATGTATGTATGCACTGTGTAAGCAGGCACGGTCTGCTACACGTGCACAAATGGACTCCAAATGGAAGCCTATGGCTTCTCCCTAACCCTTTTTCGGAACGGACAGGACATGACCTATGGACACTATAAAAATTTAAAAAAAAAAAGAAAAAGAAAAGAAAAAAAAGAAAATGAAAAATGATGGAAACTGTGTGCAATGTATGAATGTATGTCCTCCTTCCGAAAATAAACTGAACTGAACTGAACTGAACTGAACACTAAGACATTCCAGGTGTCTAAAATGTGACTGAAACTAAATGAAAACTATTCAAGAGACTATGACTAAAACTAAAATAAAAAATTGCTGCCAAAAACAACACTGGACTCGAGCACTACAACACTAATTGGCAGTATCTTCTGAATATATGAACAATATGCCTGTATATGAACATGTGATGTAGGCTGTGTGTGTGTGTGTGTGTGTGTGTGTGTGTGTGTGTGTGTGTGTGTACGCGCGTGCATGCGCGCGCACGTTTATATATCCATGTCACACTACAGTACTTTATATGTTTACTTAAAAGAATCGGAGTGTTCTCTTACTCACTGTTGGTCTCCATGCTTTCACACAGTTCGGTCTTCACCTCGCCGTTGGGGCGGTCGCCTCCTTTCTGCAGTTTACCAGACATGGTGGCTGCTGTCACGATGGCCTTCATGACAAAACATGACGAAACAGTACAAATAAACAAACAGTTCACATAGCGGATACCAGAGTACAAATTGGTGCACATAACCGTTAAAGTGCAGGCGTTATAAAGTGCTATGCGATAGGTCATAAAAAGTGCATGTGCATTAGACATAGGCACGAGATAAAACAGTGAAAAAGTGAAAAGTGCTTATCATAAGGTTATGTGCACCTTGGTTACCTTGAAGCTGCGTTTGCGTTTGGGAACGTTCTGCTCTGGGTGGAGGAGGATGACGTAGACTTTAGGCATGTAGAGCATCCCTAGAGACACTGAGGCTGACAGACTCAGAGAGATGGTCAGAGTGGTGGTCTGGATGTACATCTACAGAGAGAGAGAGAGAGAGAATCATTTAATTTAATTTATTAAATACTTTGAATATGTTGGAATTCATTCAATTGAATGGTTTTTTGATTATTTTTTTACTTGTCTTAATCTTTTGAAATATATACCGTAGACATTTATTTTCTTTCTTTGTTTACGGAAGACACAACAGTTATTTACTTGCGAACCTTAAAAATTGGTCCGTGACCCAAACATGGTTCCGAACGCATGTGTATACAGACTGTCTGCACACAAAGCATGTCACATGTGTACAGACAGCAGACAGTGGGAGAGAGCCAGAGAGAAACCCGTGCTAATTTAGCATTCAGACGTTTGACTGTCAAAACACCGGAACGAGGACTGAGAGGAAGAAAGAAGGCTACCTCTCAGTCTGTCTTTCAAAGCGGAGGTGGGGGTATAGGTACAGAGAGAGGGGGGGGGGGGTCCTGTGAGAGTCAGAGAATGACAGAGAGAGGAGAGTGTGGGCTATTAAAATAAAGAAGAGAGTAGGGATGGCGAGAGACGGAGCAATAGAGAGAGAGAGAGAGAGAGAGAGAGAGAGAGAGAGAGAGAGAAAGAGAGACGGACAGACAGACAGAGAGAGACCCTGACCAAACCGTACACTGTCAACCCAGGTTGAGGCAGTGATGAAGAAGACTATGACCTGACAATGAACAGAGGAGGGCTGTCAGACAGGAGAAGGAAGGCTGGACCATTCCTGCCCACTTACAACTGCACCTGCCAGAGAGTCCCAATGCAGAAAGACGGCCCAGACATGACACCGCTCGGCTTCTGATTGCCTTGTCAGTGTCAGCCCATAATATAATGTATTTTTCTCTGACTCCCGGGCGAGGTTCCTCTTTATTTAAAACGTTGTCTCCGTGACCCTGGCTATCGACAGCCGTGACAAAGTGCCCCATGTTTCCGCGCGGTGTTAAACAGAGATCCGCTTTATGCCAAATGCTTCTACATTATGGGCTATAATTACTGTCAGTGGACAGAGGATTTAAATGTTATTTGGACGGCCGTAACAGATCGGCTGCTCCACAGTTGTCCCTCTGCATGCTGTTAGACTCGCCACAGAGAGAGACACAGAGATAACTCCCCACCCCTCCCCCAGGCTACAAGAGCCTGATATATACTTTGCGTGCCAGTGCCGGTTGCAACGTGAGCTTGTAGATCGGCTGTTTCGGGTGTGCGATAAGACTCACTACAGCAGGGGGCGTGCAGAGTACTACTAAAAAACAATTACGGATCTACAAGCTCGAGCTTGTAGATCCGTAGCTACAAGAGCTTGTATATCCACTATTTTCGAGGCACAACCCGCACTCTTTGGCTATAGTGGAGATGTGGTGTAACGACATGGATTTCTAAACAAATTCATTAAGCATAAAATGCTGTGTTCCTGTTCAGGAGAGTTCGGAAAAAGGCCATTTTCCTGAACTCGGGTGTGGCATGGAAAAGGGGGCATTTGCATTTCTTTCTATTCACCGATAGTAAATGCTGCATTCGTGGTCTGGAGTGGGGCGTGCAGTTATTAAAGACAGTTCCAAGGGCAGGGGCTGAAACCCCCTTGGATGTCCATGTGTGCACGTGCCTGCACTACAGAGAGACACAGACATAGTTGTTTTCCCCCTCAGGCTATCAGAGCCGTGAACAATGACCAACACTGCCAGGCCAAATGTCTTCATTTCTGTAAATACCCTTAAATATGTTATTTTTGCTCAAATCACCGGAACATATCTTACTTTATCTTAATAAACAGACACACACACACACACACACACACACGAGGAGAACCGCATGGGGAACTCAGGTTATGATTGGGTGACTGACAGAGGTTGCCTAATTATAGCAGGATATATATCACAAGAAACCAACGTTTTCAAATACAAAATGTCAAAAAGACAAAACATGAATGTTTACAGTTCATCCGAATGACATTTTGTAGCTGTTTTCAACAGATAAACTGGACAGTACAGAGTCACAAACGGTGGGACTTGATTAGGTCATCACTGTCAGGTCCAAATTACATAATTAGGAGAAGTCAAGTGTTGAGGGTCTGACAGACACACTCCACTTATATTATGTATAGAGCTTTAATGGATCATAAATGTCAACACACACACACACACACACACACACACACACACACACACACACACACACACACACACACACACACACACACACACACACACACACACACACACACACACACACACACACACACACACACACACACACACACACACACTGTGAAGCAGTGAAGTGTGACCAGACGAGAGCCAAGAGTGAAATATCGCTGAAGAGCAACTGGTGCCAGATGGTCAGTCACGCTTCACACACACATGGCCACGCACACACATATGCATGTGCTGCACACATACGCATGCACAGTTGCACACGCACGCTACAGGCACAAATGCACACGGATATTACACAAGTGCCCAGACCCAACACACTTTAAATACACACACCAGCACAAATTTGAACACACATGGTTACCCTGCACTGCATGGGAGAACAGCCATGCAAACACAGATGAGCTGGAGAAAGACTCATCACCATGAGGCGTGTGTGCATGTGTGCGCACGTATAGTATCATACTTGTGAGGGCCACATATTATCCCCGCAAGTGTAGTAGAATTTGAAGAATATCAAGAGTCAAACGATTTGTCACACACGTTACCGCAGTGAAATTTGTTCTCCGCATTTTGACCCATCTCTTGGAGCGGTGAGCCGCAGCCAAGGAGCGGTGAGCTGTAGCCAAGGAGCGGTGAGCTGTAGCCGTGCACACAGGATAGTCGCTCAATGTAAACAAACCAGACCATCCCAGAAGTACGGCGATGACACACACGTGAATTTTAGTTTTTTCATGTCATATGAAAGCAGGGAATCATAGCTTCAAATTGACAGTTTGACCCACCAGTTTTGGAGATACGGCTTATAGAGTAAGCAGAAAACAGCAAGTTGAGAAAACAGGCTTGAAAGGTTCACTTCTGTTGTCTCCAACATTAGACCTAGCTACATGTTTAAGCATTTATTTCATATTTACATAGCTCAAGCTCAGCTCTGACACTTATTCCAGACATGCTCTAGTATGTGAAGAGTCTGCTTGTGCTATTATTAACTCATTTTGAAGTTTTCCTCCTCTGGTAAAGAGCTGGAATTTGCGCGATGGCATATGGGCTCTCAGTCAAATCTGGTCACATATGTTGACGCCCCCTCAAGGATATTTTGGTACTCCCTATAGCAGCCTGGAGGAGGGCCAATGAGACGGACAGAGAGAGAGAGAGAAGGGGGCATAATGAAAGATAATGAAAGCACAGAATGATATAGTTGGAAAGGAAAACAGAACGAGAGAGAGAAATATGGACAGGCAAACGGAAAGGAAATGAGAGAGATGGAAGCAGAGAGGAGAGAGAGGTGAGAATGAGATGAGGGGAGCATGCAGAGGCAGAGAGAGACAGAATGAGGCAGGGAAAGAGAGAGAGAAGGAGCGAGACAGACATGGCAATGATCAAAGAATGAGAAAAATAGAGAGTCATTATGACAGAGGGAAATCATTAATTAATGATAGAGAAACATGGAATGGGAAAGAAATATTAATGTGGATAGGTGAATATGGACATGCACGAAACACTCTCTCTCACACGCACGCACAGTATTCACCCGAGTTTGAAGCCTGCAGGCATTCAGACATCGTGTGTGTGTGTGTGTGTGCGCACACACGTGCGTGCATGCGTGTGCCTCAGAAAGTGCGCTGACAAGTTAACGTGCGCTGACGAGTTAACGTGCACTGACAACGTGCTATTTCCATTCACACAACACTGACGGAATCCAGTCAACGCTGACTATGTGTTAACAAAATGGAGCCCAAATGTCCACCCCAGTGTCTGGCTGCCAGCTCAACAACCTGCCTGTGTGATAAGTGATGAACTGTTCACCTACTGTACATCCTACATGAAAACGTGCAATTTCCGTCAGTTGGTTGGTCACCCCAGGCATGCCTCGTGACATCCTCAGGGATGGAGATCCCTGATGTCATCAATATACAGTACAGTAGGCCAGCAACTCTACATCTGACCTCAGACCTCAAACCCTTAAGATCTCCATTATACAGTATGGAGCTGACCTGTTCCGACATTCCATATATTGATCTGACCACATCAAACCCTGTACACTCAAGACACGCTCCATATATGGCCAGTACAGAATTCATTCCATATGTTGATCTGACCCCCCCATGCCAAAGCGCCAGCGCTCGCCCAGCAGTCTGCTGTCACCCAGGCTCGCTTCTCGCCCTCAGGCGTCTTACTGCTTTAACACAGCTGTGTCTGCAGATGCTGGCCTTTTGAGTGTGTGTGTGCGTGCGCCGTGTGGACAGTATGTATATATATATATATATATATATATTATAGATATATATATACAACCCAGTGTTCTCTCCTACCCAAACAACACCTTCAATTATGTCTCTATTTTTAAACGTAATTCATAGTTGCTTTTTTTGTATCTGTCTATCTGCCTTTCTTTCTGCAAACGACACCTGCCTTGGGCGGCAGAGAGCTAGCCAACATGACAGTGAGACAGCTTTAATCACACATCACATCATGGACTGACCAGTTGTAACCACTTAAACCCCAGCATCCATATGCTGGGGGGGGGGGGGGGGGATGGACGATATACAAGCTCACAGCAACATGTCGTGAGCTTGTAGTTTGTGTAGCTATTTTCAGCGAAAGCTTTCCCCACAATAAGGACTGGGTTTGAGTGGTTGAGACGAGAGGGTTTTAAGTGGTTTGAATGCAAACCAAAGTTTCTGCCGCAATGCAAGTGGTTGCAAGTTTCAACTCGTCTTGCCGCAAAGCTTTGGTCTGAACTGGTTTGGTCCGTTTAGTAAATAACTGAAAGTTTCTTCATGTATGTGTATAGGCGTGCATGCATGCGAGTGCATGTGTGGGTGTCTATTGTGTAAATAAACTGCATGTGTGGCAGAGGCGTCTCCATACGTGCCATGCCTCCATGTTGGGGTGCTGTAGTTAATTGGAATGGAGTATTGTGTAAGCGTGTGTGTGTGTGTGTGTGTGTGTGTGTGTGTGTGTGTGTGTGTGTGTGTGTGTGTGTGTGTGTGCGCATGTGTTGTTCCCACTCCATATCCCTGCTATATTATCTGCTTTCCCTCTATTGTTCTGAAAGCTGGTCTCTCTCTTCTTCTATCTCTTCCTTCGCTCCCCCCTCAGACTCCCCTCCCCTATCTCGTCGTTCTTTACAGATTGTCAGCTCATTATCTCCCGAATTCAACTGAGCAACAAGCGGCAGGCACACACACACACACACACACACACACACTCTCTCTGTGACACCAGAATCGCTGGGCCTTTTACAGCTGAGCACTTCAACAGCTTATAGAAACAGTAAAGCTGTGCGTGCATGCGTGCGTGCGTTGCGTGCGTGCGTGCGTTAAATGTTGTTTTAAGTGTTAAATGGTGGAGTACTTGCTACTTGCTTTAAAAATACTTCATTCAAAAGTGCATGCTTTCAGAGATGCATCACTATTCAAAAGTACTGATAACCAGTAAGACGCCCCTAGCTGAGGGCGAGAAGCGACGAGGTCGCGCTGAAATAACAGAGCTTCTTAATAAGGTTGAGAAGCAGGAGTTAAACTATTAATCTGGTGTCAGTGAGGTCAGATGTAGAGTTGCTGGCCGGCTCATATGCAGATATAGTACGTCAAACCATGACTATCAGGGGTTTAAGTGGTTAATACACAATGTATGTTATACAAAATAAATAATTGGACACCCAAATCTTCTTGTCCTTTTCCCTTCAGGGGTTGCCACAGCGAATCACCAACTAACTTCATGTCCTCTTTCACTACATCCATAAATCTTCTCTTTGGTCTTCCTCTATAGGCCTCCTGCCTGGCAGTTCCAACCTCAACATCCTTCTACCGATATACTCACTATCCCTCCTCTGTACGTGTCCAAACCATCTCAGTCTGGCCTCTCTGGCTTTATCTCCAAAACATCCGACATGCGATCCTGATCCCATGCCATCCTGATGCTATATCCTTGTTACTCCCAAGGTTAATTAAATAAGGTTAGGAAGCAAAGACCGTACAGTGGACTCCATGTTGCTCCCTGGAAGGAAAGAAACATGCGCAATTGAGACCAGGAAGTTGTACATGCACAACTTTGGGCATGTACAACTCCCTGGTCTCAATTGCACATGTTTCTTTCCTTCCACCGTACGGTCTTTGCTTCCTAACCTTATTTAATTAATGTATGGTTTAGTCTCTGCTACCTCCAGCTCTGCTTCCTGTCCTTTTCTCAGTGTGACTGTCTCTAAACCATACAACGTAGCTGGTCTCACCACCTTCTCTAAACCATACAACGTAGCTGGTCTCACCACCGCCTCTAAACCATACAACGTAGCTGGTCTCACCACCGTCTCTAAACCATACAACGTAGCTGGTCTCACCACCGCCTCTAAACCATACAACGTAGCTGGTCTCACCACCGCCTCTAAACCATACAACGTAGCTGGTCTCACCACCGCCTCGTACACCTTCCCTTTCATTATTATTATTTTTTTTAAGATTTTTTTATTTATTTTTTTATTTTATTTTTTTGTCCCACGATTTTTTAACCCATTTTTCACCCCTATGTCAATCATCCTGTGATGTGATCCTGGGCTCTACACACCCTCCGCCAACCTAGGGAGAGCAACGGACTTAACTCATGCTTCCTTCATGCTTGAGTGTCCAAGTTGCTCCTTTACACCTGACAGGGGGAGTTTCCCTGGTTGGACGTATAGCGCGTGGAAGGAACACGTTATTCCAACCAGTTCCTTTCCCCTCCATCAGGCGTCCCGGCTGGCCAGGGGGAGGCAGTTTAGAGACCAGGATTACTGCATGTTTTTGTGAGGGTACCTACCCTAGGGGACACGGGGCGAACATGCAAACTCCACACAGAAAGGCCCTTTCGCCAACCCCGCCTTCGGGTATGGGCACTGATGACGCGGAGGAGGAAACACGCCGCCAGCACCCACAGCGCCCCGAGCGGGAATCGAACCCAGGACCTTCTAGCTGTGAGGCTACAGCACTACCGACTGTGCCACCGTGCCCCTAAAGATTTATTTATTGATAATGCAGATATTAACAACAATGAGTTACAGAATCATGATATATATATTTTTTTTTAACAAGACAAGACAAACTCAAAAAAGAAAAGACAAAAAACAGTAAAAACAAACCCCCCCCCACCCACCCGCCACCCCAACCCCAGAAAGGAAAACTACACAGCTCTCATTACTCTGTATTGTACGCAACACCTCTTGACAGCAACAACTCGGATAAATACATGAAAATAACAATAACAATATAAATAAAAACTAAAACTAAATCAACCCAGAGGAGATATTGAAGGTAGAACCTCAAAGAACCTGCCCCATATCTTTTCAAAAGTGGCAGGCCTTCTTCTTACATTGTACAGTATCTTTTCAGGGGTACAGTATGATGAAAGCTCATTCAGCCAGTGTCTCTGTGGAGGTGATTTTTCAGATTTCCAATTAACCAAGATGATTTTCTTCGCAGCTGTACTGGCGAGTAACACAAAGTATGCTTTGTTGAAATTTGTGTTGATCAATGTAACGTCATTCCCTTTCATTCTTGATGATACTTTCCTCCATCCATTCCAACCTGCTTGCACTCGTTTCTTCACCTCTTTTCCACACTCTCCATTGCTCTGAAATGTTGTCCCTATAATTATGTACTTAAAGTCCTATGTACTTAAAATTGCCAAACACACCACAATTTTAATGATGATATTTATTCTGTGCCAAGTTCGAGACGTCTCGTGTTTAGGTACGAAACCCACCTGTGCCAATCCTGAGAATCTTGTGTTTCGTTGATTTCTATCAATCCAGACTAGCCGGATATCTACCGAGTAGCTTCCCCGTCAGGCAAGCCTTTGAGGTGTTCAAGGTTGAGAATCACTGATCAAGGACATAAGTATGTTACGGTAAGTTAAGTATACCTTATGTTAAATATGTAGGACAATGAGTGAGTGTGTGTGTGTGTGTGTGTGTGTGTGTGTGTGTGTGTACACGCGTGCACCAGTCCAACACCGGCATTAGTATTCACAGCTGGACAGTCTCAGTTTAACAGATTGGGTGTGTGTGACTTGTAAAACAGGGCTAATATATCTGCGCTGTGTGGCAGGGTCTGACAGACACGCACCACGACGAGGCTAAACACCATTAAATCGTTAGAGGACCATATTTTAGACGCATCGCAACCTCAACCTGTCACTGCAGCCTGCAAGAATAGTCTAATGCTGAGCTGACACACACACTTACAACAATTATGACACTGCAGACTGCACACTATCTCCCCCCCCCCCCCCCCCCCACACACACACACACACACACACACACAAGACAGAATTTTCACATCCAGTGGATGTGATCCAGTGGGTTGTCACAGTCACACTTTCATCCCTGTTCCCTAGTGATCTAAGAGACCAAGACCAAAGGCATAATTTTTTATCAAACCCACTTCAGATAGAAACACACACACACACACACACACACACACACACACACACACACACACACACACACACACACACACACACACACACACACACACACACACACACACACACACACACATGTATGGCAACAACAAAAAAGTGCAAGACAGGACTCCATTTATACCATTTTAATTTGACACATTTCGGCACATGGCCTTCATCAGAGCAAGTTGAAATGCATAATATACACAGTACTAGGGATGTGGCCGATAACCAATATTACCGATGTTGATATGATCTCATTCTGTATTTAGAAATTATAATATTTCTGTCCATTCGGAAAAATACATGTAACAGGTTACACTGCAGGCTTAGGCAAGTCAGATTTAACGTTAATACCATATATTAAATATTGTGAGCTTAGATCTGTTCAAGCTGTTAATTTGTGCCGATTAATCAAAATACAACTAGAATGGGCCGATACTGATGGGTTTGCCGATTAATCTCCCGCCACTACATAGTACATCACAGACAATGTGATTACATGTTGTCACACGTCCAAATTAGAGCCTCCCTCCTACAGGTGGGGAATCTGGGGATGCTTGCAAATACCCCATAAAAATAACGGATGTGCATATTTCAACTTGCTGTGATGAAGGCCACGTGCAGACAAACCGAATACCGCTTCTTTCCATCTTGGTGCATTGTCTTCAATTGAGTGTGCTTTGCCGAGCACCCACATCCAAGGTATAGGTGAACAGAGGACTTAGATAAGTACATTTACTCAAGTAGTCTACTGCAGTGGTTCCCAAAGTGGGGTCCTTGAGGGAGTTCCAGGGGGTACCCAGCTAAATGATAGTTTGGAACCAAATGGACCCTGTAACTCTGGGAGTGTACAAATGGAACCACATGAACCCTAACGGGTCCATTTGGTTCCATTTATAAATATAATATAAATTGGGGTCCCAGAGATAGAAATGCCATTAAATGGGGGTCCGTAGACTTAATGCATGTTAAACTGGGGATCCTTGAAATTAAACTGGTTGAGAATCACTGCTAGAGCCATAAAGATCTTCTCTTGTGGGGGTCCCTGGCTTGTCTTTTCAAATGGGGGACCGCGGGCTAATGAGTATCATGTTGGGGGTCCTTGACATGAAAAGGTTTGGGAACCACTGGTCTATGTACTTACAATTTTGAGGTATTTTTTACTTTACTGCAGTATTTCACAAAGTGTTGCATTTCTCACAACGTTGATCTCCTACAGCCATAAGAACAACTTTGAAACGAAACAGTCACTGTTTTACAAACAACTGCCCTTTCCAGACCACGAATGCAGCATTTACTGTGCTGAAAGAAATGCAAATGCCATTCCTTTCCATGCCATGCCGGAAAGCAGCATTCAGGAGAATTCTTTTTTTTCTTTTTGCGTTGAACAAATTTGTTTAGAAACCCATGCTGTACACCGTATCTCCACTAGCTAAAGAGTGCTGGGTTGCGCCTCGTGCACATACAATCATAAATGTGAGATACAAACCACAGTGCTGTCTCTCACCAGTCTCGCGTTGCCGGTAATGGGAATGTTGCACCAACTTGGGAGCTATACTGTAAATGGCCACATACATGGGAACAGCCAGGAGTTGGTTGGGCTCGACGTGCTCAACCCACAGCCTGTCTGGTCTCATGTGCATGGTGATGCGAGTCTGTAATCCATTGGATTATACTGTATATATAGGTTTTGGGGAGAGGACTCTAACACACAAACTCCAGCCACCTCCCCTAACTGCTCCCGACCCCATAATGATCCCACTGCACCTAACTGTTAGAATGGGTAAATATACAGAGGGTGATTTACAGGTACGTGCAAATCGACTTGACAAATGCCTCAACAACACGCACGCTTAGCCAAGAGCACGCACACACATGTTTGTATTATTTGTCACTGCAGGCCCTTTGGCCTGGCCTGCAGGCCTGGCCTGTGTTGCGTGTGTTTCTCCCACAGATCCTGTAGGGCCGCCTGTGGTCAACCTGAGGTTACCAAGAGTGGGTGCCATCCATCCATCCATTCCACGCTCTCTCTCTCTCCCTCTCTCTCTCTCCCCAGAGGTGCCCTTTTGCTTGCCCTCTAGTTCCCTTTGATTGACTTCACACACACCCCCACATCACATATTGATCACACTTCCACACATTTCTGACAACACTCTTGCACCTTACCTTTTCGCATGCTTTATTTTGGCATTTCTGTGAATAAATATTGTTACTTTTTGCACTACCACCGTGTCCTGCTCAACTTGTCTTAGGCCTATATTTTGTGAGGACCATGGAAAATGGTCTTCACAGTCTGTTTCTCAGATTCTAACGCCCACGCACATACACACACACACGCGCGCTTCGCTTCGCTCACCCTCTCCGCGGACTGCGACGTTCCAAAGAAGATGGGTATGAAGGCCAGCCAGATGATGCAGGTGGTGTACATGGTGAAGCCGATGGGCTTGGCCTCGTTGAAGGTCTCGGGCACGCCGCGCGTCTTGATGGCGTACACGGTGCACGTGACCATCAGCAGGATGGAGTAGCCCAGGGAGCAGATGAGCGACAGGTCCGAGATGTCGCACTTGAGCACGCCGCGCGCCGTCGACGGGTCCTGCGTGCGCTGCTCGCCGTAGTCCACCACGGTGTGGGGCGGGTCCACGGCGAACCACACCAACACGCCCAGCAGCTGCACCGAGATCAGCGAGAAGGTGATGGCCAGCTGGGAGGCCGGCGAGATGAACCTGGGACGCACACACACTTTAACCATTTATTTATGTCCACACAAAGGATATGCATACAAGGACACAAATATTATAGGTGCGTTAAAGTTACATCTGCAAAGTCATGGCACGCACACGCACATGCGCACGTGCATGCGCACGCGCACACGCGCACACACACACACACACACACACACACACACACACAGGTGGAAGCAATGGGTGCCTCAGGCCGGTCAAATGTGTCAAATAAAAAAAAGGGCTTCGTTACGCCCTCCATATTCATATGGTCAATGCCTGTGTGAAAAGTGGGAGCGATTGGTGCAGGCAATGAGGAGCTACGGCTCTGACACTACGGCTTCTGACACACAGACAGACAGACAGACATTGTTAGAATTATAGTATGATTATACAGATGCTTTCCCAGTTTAAATGGGTTGAGTGGATGATCGCCCCCGGTCACAATTGTTTGACATAATGGTTAGAATAGTTTTCCTTGGTGGATGAAATTTAACAGAAATGTCATATTTCCGTTACCATGTCCACACTGACACACATTTTGGGCAAAATAAATAAAACCTGATTGAAAACTTTAGGCAAGGCAAACTTTTTGTACTTTTATTTGTGATATAAACTATACATTAAAAATGTCAATGGCTACGTTTACATGAGCAGTTAAATCCCCTTTTCATTCCGAATAGAATTTCAATCCTATTAAACGTTGTTATGTAAACACCTACAAAAACTTACATCCGAATGAAAACGCTCGATGCGATCTAAAAAACATTCTGATGTCACTGGCCGGATTACTCCGATGTTCAATGCGATTGAAAGAAAATTGGACTCATGTATACACTAATTCGGATGTAAGTTCATTCTGGTCTTTCTGAGCATGCTCCAAGGCGCTCATATCCAAGGCGCGCCGAGGAGTTTGCACATAGAGCGCGTTATTTCGTTCCTTTTTTCAGATCCGAAATCCACAAAAAAACGTGGAGCAGCAGCAGATGACGATAACCCTGATCTGTGTGTGTGTGTTCAACGGTCTCTCTCTCTCTCTCTCTCTCTCTCTCTCTCTCTCTCTCTCTCTCTCTCTCTCTCTCTCTCTCTCTCTCTCTCTCTCTCTCTCTCTCTCTCTCTCTCTCTCTCTCTCTCTCTCTCTCTCTCTCTCTCTCTCTCTCTCTCTCTCTCTCTCTCTCTCAAAAATAAGCGACCCGATACAATAATAATCAGTGTTGCGTGCCCTGGCCGTGCTGTAGATAATAAAGTACAAATAAAAACGAGATGATCACCTTCCCAGCGGAGAAGCGGAGCCGCAGCGGGTGGGGAAAAAAAGACGGTAAACATATTTGCCCGCCCTATCCAACCAGCAGCCTCAAAGCTACTGCGGAATGAAATGATGGGATTTCAAAGTATCGTCTATTCGTCTTTCGTCTGTAATATGTTTGTATTGTTGAGTCACAATGAATGAACTGCCTATATTTTATGTGTCCAACAGATGGCGTAGTTTCACGTGAATTAACATGTATCATGTCTTCTATCACTTCTCCATATAAACACTCATTCGGAATGACCATTTCCCATGTAAACTCGCGGCAAAAAACATTACATCGGATGTATTTTATTCAGAAGTATTTATTCAGAATGATCACCCTTCATGTAAACGTAGCCAATGACAAATGGCATTCGTCAAATGCCAAATGCCAAAAAAGTGATTAATCACAATTATATGTAGGATAATGAATCACCAAAGTCATGATCATTAAACAACAACAGGAGAAGAGAAGGTGTATTAGTTCATTTAGGTCTAGCATGTATACGTGTGGCACAAAGACACTATACTCTGAGATCAGTGAGAATGTGGGAGGTCAAAATGTTCATTAACACTCACTGGTGTGCCGGTTGGTATACGTTCATAAGTGTGACACATAGCTGCGGATTCAGCCCAGCTGGTGCTAACGGACTGACAGTGACAGGGTAGTCCTAATGAAAAGGGACGACCCAACACCAGAACAACACTGGGGTTTTATTGCATCTCTCACTAGGTCGTCTTCGGTCGACCTCTCCAGCGCCGTCTCCAGTCTTCTCCGTTCTCCATACGCCATTACATCCTTCGTGATAACCGTGTGTGTTATTTCAACTTTTTGTGTGAAGCTTTCTGAACAAGGCGGATCACTGGCGTGCAAACAATCATGATAACGCACACCCTCTCATGTAATATTGCTTAATTATACACACCCTAACATGCACGGGATACGCTCGCAATTCCGACGGCGCATTAGTCTGACAACCTGGCTTCGCGTGCCGTTCGGCTTAGGGTTCGGACAGGGTTAGTAATGGGTCAAGTCGGACCCATTACTAACCCTGGCAGAATAATGACGCTGACCCCAACTGCACTTCCACTCAACACCCCCGTCACCTCTCAGCCCCCCCCCCCCTGCTCACCTGGGCGCCGTCACAGACCTCTTGCCCTGCTCAAAGATGCGGTGTATTCGGTTGGTCTTGGTGAGCAGCGCTGCGTAGCTGAAGCACATGCCAAGGCCCAGGAATATGCGACGCAGGGAGCACACGCCCACGCCGGGCGCGGCGATCATCGGGAAGGTGATGGCGTAGCACAGGAAGATGCCCGTCAGCAGCACGTAGCTCACCTCGCGGCCCGACGCGCGCACGATGGGCGTGTCGTTGTGCCGCACGAAGGAGACCACCACGAAGCAGGTGGCCATGATGCCCAGCACGGAGACGAAGACGGGGATGGCGGCCCACGGCGAGTGCCACTCCAGCTTGATGATGGGGATGGAGTCGCAGCCCGTCCGGGTGGCGTTGGGACGCATCTCGTACGGACACAACTCACAGGAGAACTCTGACGCCTGGCATAGGGATGGAGAGAGGGAGACAGAGAGCCAACCAGGGGGAAAGAGGCATAGGGATGGAGAGAGGGAGACAGAGAGAGGACCAGGGGGAAAGAGGCATAGGGATGGAGAGAGGGAGACAGAGAGGGATGGAGAGAGGGAGACAGAGAGAGGACCAGGGGGAAAGAGGCATAGGGATGGAGAGAGGGAGACAGAGAGCCAACCAGGGGGAAAGAGGAGGTGGAGGAGAAGGAGAGGGATGGGGAGAGGGAGACAGAGAGCCAACCAGGGGGAAAGAGGAGGTGGAGGAGAAGGAGAGGGATGGGGAGAAAAGGGGGAAAAAATAAAACAAGGACAGAGTTAGTGAGATATAAGGAGGGGGAGAGAGAGAGAGAGAGAGAGAGAGAGAGAAGAGAGTACCGTATGTAAGTGACAGAGAGAAAGGTAAAAGAAAGGATAAAAATCTGACCTGTCTCAAGTGAGTGGTGCTGTACTGTACTGTACTCCTCCCTGGCCTCTCTCTGTGTGTGTGTGTGTGTGTGTGTGTGTGTGTGTGTGTGTGTGTGTGTGTGTGTGTGTGTGTGTGTGTGTGTGTGTGTGTGTGTGTGTGTGTGTGTGTGTGTGTGTGTGTGTGTGTGTGTGTGTGTGTGTGTGCGTGTGTGTGTGTGTGTGTGTGCGCGTGCGTGTCATATTTTGACTTATAATTATTGAACGGTATAGGTAGTAGAATCAAAATTGTGCAAGATCAGATTTTTGTGTTTTCTTCAAAACACACTCTTTGCCATCAAAAACGTAGGCAAACTGCTGATGTATCGGCCGGATTTGTCATATTGCATTCTGATTGGGTATGCCTGACTTCCAAAATTGTGCAGGCCCTGGGATATGCAACCCAAACGCTTGAGAACAGCTGTGCTCGCCTGCTTGCACACTCACTCTGCTGTGAGCCAGTTCTTATAATGTTGACAGGCAGCTAAATAGCTGTTTTTCTACCCTAACCCCTCCCCTGCCCTACACATACCCCAAAAGCTATAATTAACAAGAGTGATGCATTTAATAAATCGCAAGAAACAGCCAACGCCTTCTGTCTGTCCACAAATTGATCAGCAGCTGTGTTGCAGGTGCTGTGTGTGTGTACGCGTGTGTGTGTGCGTGTGTGTGCTTGCGCACGTGCGTGTGCGTCTGTATAGGAGGTGGCATCTCACAGTCCATAATATTGACCCATCAATCATTCACTGCTAATGGAGCAACAAGTGTAAAGTGTCACTTCCAGACAGGACTCCTGCACTTCTACGCCACTGGGGAAAAGATTGTGTCACTGTTTGTGTCATCCGTCATTGGGCTGACACATTTCTGGTAAAGTAGTACATTCTGAGTAACAGTGGATTCTTCGCAGTTTGATATTGGAGTAATAACAGTGATCGACAATATCGCAAAGTCACGAAGACATGAGTGCAATAAGCCAAGCAATGCTGTGCCAGCCGATGAGGCTTTATGCTTGTAAAGCAAGCTGAAAGTGTTCATCAAGCAGTTCCCCTTTTCTGAGGGGAACATGAGCTGAAAATAGTAGAGCTACAACCTCACAACACCTCATGATGTGAGACTTGTGAGAGGTAATGTCAACAAACAGTAGTGCTTTCTCACTGCTCTCAAATAATGACGCACTGACGGAAAATAAGGACATTAAGTCTAAAAATAAAGTCCTAAAACCAATAATCAAAGTAACAAATCTTAATAATGAACTACATTTGTATACTGAAGTTGTCGTGGAAGAGGATGTGGAACATTCACACGTGCACAACTGGTCTGTATTGCTTGTTAAGTCGCGTATATATTATAATGAGAGGGTTCTTAAACATTCAAGAAAGATATTGACCCATTTCAAAAGTCCCTAAATGAGGAACCTTTAACACATTGATTACCATTGCATGGTTAATCAATAATCATCATGAGTCCATAATTACATGCCGGTCTCCAAAGTCTCCGCTGAAGAGTCAGTCACAACCAAACTTGGTCTCATTCTTGCTACAACAAATTTACATTCTACATTTGCTGCAGCCTGGAGCAAAAGGTTTACAAACTCTCACATTGCGGAAATAAACTGTTCCCTGATAAGCGCCGCTATTTGCTCCCACTCACCTAGTAGAAACCATACATCAGGATAATGTGCACTCAGTGTTTCCCCTGTCAGTGTGCATCTGACGGAAGGGCAACAGTATGAAACCGCGGTGTTATTGGCAATGGAATTCACAGTCGACTCGGGTTCTTTGCCTCGTGGCCCTGTGCGCTGTTGTTGGGTACAGTACAGTTATTTCCAGCATTCAATTTGGTTTAAATTGAACGTTACGTGGAAAGTGTAAGACTTTAATCCTAAACACTGAACGCACACACCCCATCTCAAAACTCGGATATTGCATTGTTCGGTGTGGGTAATCACACCTGGCCTGCCTTGTTTGAAGTTGTTGTGGTGGAAGAAGAGATGTCTTTACTTGAGTAAAAGCACCAATACCACAATGTAGTGTAGTGCAATAGACAGTAATTTATACCTGATAGTGGTAGCCCTCACAGCGTTCACAGTGCCAGCAGCACGGGACTCCTTTCACCACCTTCTTCCTCTCTCCTCTCCGACACGGCAGACTGCACACGGAGGGTGGGAGAGTGGGGTCTCCTGTCTTCCAACGCATGGCCTCCACCTGGAGGAGAGAAAGAAGCAAAGGACAGGAGAGCAGAGGTGAAAAAGAGGATGGGAACGCGAGGAGGTTGAAAGGAAGGAAGGAGGGAAGGAAGGAAGGAAGGAAGGGGGGGGGGGGGGTACAGTTTATCCTATCGAGGATTCTCAATATTTCCAGTAGATATGAGGCAAAAAGGATAGCTGTGCAAGCAGGCGATGAACCGTACAGAAGTAGAGTCACACTTGTCCCTCGGGGTTTAGTCTGGCATATTAGCTGACTTCACCCAACTTTCATCTAGGTTATATAGTAGTGCTTCCA